>NC_089646.1:133957433-134272600 GCF_037042795.1 Molothrus aeneus | reverse complement strand
CACAACTTTTGAAACACATTGTTCTGCCAGACATGACTGGGACAGTCTTTGAGGCTAATCAAACTTGTGTTGTGAGTCATACTTCTACAGAAAGATGGCATTATACCACATCTATCTCCTTCCTAGCTTTCTGAAGTTCAAATGTAATTTATTTTTGTAGCAGTAGAAAACAAACTCATTCCATTTCTCCAAATTATGAAGTCTGTCCAGTACTAACCTTTAATCCTATGCAAATGGGTGCATTGAGACAACATGTATGAATGGAACAGCACTCCCAACTAATAAAATATTTTACTCTGCAAATGAATGGAATATACTGAAGAGAACAGTCATAAAGCGCTCCATGTGCAGCATGTGAAAGAAAAGGGGAAGGCTTTACTTGTGGGTAAGCCAAAATAAAAGTGTAGAGTAAGCTCAAGGGTGCAGAGTAGGATGATGGAGAATATTTGTGAATTGTCTCTTATCTCCAAATAATCTACCTCTTCTGGTATACTGCCAGTCACCTTTCTGGCTGAGTCTGCTCTTCACATTGTAATCCTGTGACTCAGGATTCTTCTGTCCCTGTATTCCAGGATTTTTTCATAGAATCACAGAATGTCTTGGCTTGGAAGGGATCTGAAAGACCCTCTAGTTTCAAACCTCTTCTATGAGAAGGGGCACCTTTCATTTGTTGGGTTACTCAGAGCTCTATCTAACCTGGCCCAAAACACTTCCAGAGATGGGATATCTACCTTTTCTCTGGGCAGCCACTTGCTGTACCTTGCCCCCTCACAGTAAAGATTTTTTTTCTACTGTCTAATCTAAACCTACTCTGTTTGAAGTAATTTGTCCTTGTCCTGTCACCACATGCCCTTGAAAAAAGTTTATCTCCATCTTTCTTGTAGGATCCCTTCAGGTACTTTAAAGCTTCAACTAGATGTCCCCAAAGCCTTCTCTTCTCGAGGCTGAACAATCCCAATTCCCTCAGCCTTTTCCTGCAGAGAAAATCCTTCATCTCTCTATTTTGGTGATCCTTCTCTGGACTTGCTCTAGCAGGTCAGTGTCCTTCATATGCTGGGGACCCCAGACCTGGCTGCAGTACTCAAGGTGGGGTCCATGACAGGAGACTAGAGAGGCATAATCCCCTGCCTTGCCCTGCTGGCCATGCTGCCATCCAGGACACATTTGGTTTTATGGGCTGTGAGCGCACATTGCCTGCTCATATCCAGCCTCTCATCCACCACCACACCCAAGTCCTTCTTGGCAGGGCTGCTCTCAAACTGTTCATCCCCAGCCTGTGTTGATACTGGGGATAGCGTCAATCCAGGTGCAGTACTTTTCACCTGGTCTTGTTAAACCTCATGAGATTCCTGTGGGGCCACTTCTTGGGGTTGTCGAGATTCCTTGGCATCCTCTCCTTCAGGTGTGTCAACCACACCAGTCAGTTTGGTGTCAACTGCAAATTTGTTGAGGCTGCAATCTCTAGTTCTATGTAATTAATGAAGGTGTAAAATAGCAGTGATCACCATATGGACCCCTGAGGGACCCCACTTTTCTGTCCTCTATCAGCAATGCTTTGCTCCACTTTTCCCCTAATCCCACAATTACTGATGATGGTGCTGTCTGTTGAATACAATTAGAAGAAAAATTTTATACACTGCTTTTTTGTAACTTTTTCTCCTTTTTTTTAATCTTTTTTTTTTCCCTTTTCAGCTGGCTCTGTTCTTAGCCAAGGAATCTTCCTCCACATCCTCACTTATACCTCTAGTCTGTGATGAATCTTTGTCATCTTTGGATCACTGTTGGAATACAATGTTTTCTTCTCTGTCCCTTTTTTCTTTTTTCTCTACCAGGATTTGACACCATATTACACAGTTACACAGTAATCTCACTTGAAATCTTCTGGATTCTCTCCATGTCAGCTAGAATGGCCAGCACCTGAATGCATTGTCAGCGAGTATTTGCAACACAGACATTTTAATCTGACACACTCACTTTCAGGTTTTCCGGAATTTCCACCCAACAGGACATGGTTTATCCCAGCCTAAAGAAGACACCTACATTTTTTCACATGAGTTATACCCTAAATTCCACTTACTATGCTAAAAAATATTCTGTTGATTGTGATAGAAGCCTACAAAACCAAGTCAGGTGTAGAAACTGGTGTTACAGTCCTTAAAATCAGATGTGAGAATTAACAAAATCAGAATTGCTCCTTTTTTTCCACCCTTTATAAAAGAGAGCTTTTTACTCAAGCAAGAACTCATTGCAGGATTGATGTTGGACTTTTCCAGGCTAATGTCCTGTGCTAAAGGCAATGTATAATGAAGGCAACTTTAATATAGCTGTGATACTATTTCCCTTGCCTGTCTGTCCTCAAAACTGTGAAATGCAACTCATTTATTCAGCATAACTGCTTTTTCAAAAAAAGTATTTGGGTCCTGAACCCCAGTAGCTCAGTTTGGAAAAGGTCATTGCTTTTTTCTTTTTTGTATTTGATCCTTCCATCTGGCAGATAACTCCCCTGTGTCAGATTCCATAAATGACCTCTGGTAGGTAGGTACCCATCCACCAAGGTGGTAACCTCATGATTCTCCACAATGAACTGCCCCTGCCCTGCTTCATCACTCAATACCATGTAAGAAGTTGACATCTCCCAAAGGCAACTGTGGGAGCCTTTCTCCTGGGTTGGAGTCAATGGACATTTTTTCATAAATATTGTAAATGTCAGCTTTTCATTGCAGGCTTAAAGTGTCTTATTAAACTTCATATTTTCTAGCTTCGCTATATAAATTTAATTTTTTATTAAGCTGGGTCACTGGCTGAAGAAAATTTGTTTTTCAAAGCAAACACTAATAGTATTTTTTCTAACTACACACAGAATAAATCAAATAACACTACCCAGAATTTCTAAAAGCTTCATTTCTATGCTTTGCTCTTGGCCTCCTTTTGATATCCTGTAACAAAAAATCTGTGTAACTTGTGAAGAAAATGGAAATGAGATTGAAATATTCAAAAACATGATGAGTACCTGAACATGGGAAGCAGTAGGGCATTTATAGAATGTCAGAGATCTAGACATTACTAGGGCAGTAGGTAAGTCTATAAAAATCTTCACACAGTTTGGCCATTAACTAAAGTGCCTCACTGTGGACACCTGATAAGCATGGGATTAACCTTCATTTCTTACATGCAGTCTTACCCTTAAATACATAAAAACTTTTCTTCTTCATTAAAAAGAAACGTACCAGCAAGGAGCAGAAAAGACATCAGAACAACAACTGACAGCAGCAAGAGAGTACTGAAAGGCCTCAAAAGCTACCCTCCAAAAGAGTGTCTGGAGCAGTGTGGAGCTGAGGGATGCAGAAGTGCACAGCAGTGCAAGGGGCTGGTAATACAGCACAGCCTAAAGAAGCAGCTAACAATGCTGGTGACCAGCCCAATGAACTCTAATGTCAAACACACAGCAGCAAGGCTGCAGAAGAGTTGGGAGGTTTTGATATGTTGAAATACATATACCTGCTCTAGAGGAAATTTCAGACAGAACTAATTGAAAGCTACTAATCTCCAGTGAGAGGAAATAGGAAGGGATTGGAAATGAAAGAAGAGAAATAAAGTCAAAGTTTTGGCCAACAGAAGAGAGAACAAAATATAAGGTAATCTAGTAACCAGAGTATTTAAACATATGCTTAAATTTTAATGTATGGGTAATCCCACTGACTTCAACATATGCTTAAATGATTTGCTGGATCAGGGCTTTAATGTATATTTGAATTAAACTGTAACATGATGATTTAGAAGTGAGCTCATTTTAGGTTTCACTGACTGAAGAGAGTTCTGCTCAACTGACATTTGGAGTAGAGATTTTTAATGAATGCCTAGTTACTTCAGAAAGCAATTAGGCTGTGATTCAGTAATGGCATTTTTCTCTCTAAAACAATTTTCCTCATTCCAGATTATAATGTTTCAAATAAAGCATGCAGGACATCATGCTGCTGGTACACAATTATAGTTAACTCATACACACACAAAAAAAAGACCAAACCTATATACATATGTAGTTCATTTCCAGCCACTTCATCAGCATCTTGATTCTTATCAAGAAGGGTTGAAAGTTTCTGTAACAATGCATTCTCCTGCTTAGTACTCCATATTAGAATATATGCTACAGAGTAAAAGGAGACTGGGCAGGAAAAAAATCATCTAGAAATAAAACAGAACTAAAGTTTACACAAGTGTGACAAACTACTTCATAAGAATTAAGATTGTGGCTTGTCCACTGTTGAAGACATACTGAATGTCAAAATTCAGAGTAGTGTGGTTCACCAGATGGAATTGATGGCATTAGCTAGAGAACTTTGGCTGCAATGTTTTCACTGATCTCTCTCCTTTTTGCCAGCAATTTGATGCTGAAAACAACAGCTATTTCAGCTGCATCTGGGAGCAAACACAGACTTAATACTAAAGTTGTAAGAAGACCAACAAAAAAAATCAGCTGGAATTCATCTATGGAAAGCTGGAGTTATCGAATGTATTTTTATGATGCACTGTTCAGTATTAAGCGTGCTAGCCTCAGGAAAAAAGTAAGCATGTAAGTGCACTGTCAGCAGAGTCTGATACATAACCAGCACACATACTGGGATAGCAGCAAGTAGGCCTAATTCTCCAGCCTGAAGTGGAAATAAACTGAAGCAGATAAAATAAAATGTTGAGCTAATGTAGGGAAACACATGGCTAGATATGTGGTTAGGGGTTTTGTTGCATTAAAACATTTTCCCCTGAGGCAATCTTTCTGATGGCAACTGACACGACTGGTGTTTTGACAATGCTGCCTTTTTAAGAGAGTCTAATCAGGCCAGGGCTCAGTTCCTGGAAGAAAATGGATAACAGGTGCTTAACCCAGCTGGACTGTTTGAATTAGCCTGGCTGGCAAAAGAAGCCTGTGGCCTAACGTTCACCATAAGAGCAGTCAGGCTCCAAGGCTCAGCTCAGATCACAATGCTGGGATCCAAACCTGGTGCTGAAGGAGGTGCATAAGACTGCACTGAAGTTTTTACTATGGAGCTGTGCCTATGAGATTCAATCAGAACTGAACTGAGTGAAAATAACAAGAAGCAAGAGAGGACAATAATTTATAAGATTGATCATTTCAGAAAAAAAGCCAATAAAAACTGGGGGCGGAGGGGAGGGAAATAGGCATTTACAGCAGAGTAAAACACCTTCTTCTAGAGTTATACCTATTTAGACCACTCTGTCATTTAAATCATTTATCTCTTATTTATTTATCTTCTTAAGCCTTTGTTTGAAAAATGAGCAAATCATTATATCAATGTCATTTCAGGAGAAACCTTAATCCTGTGCTTGAGCCACACTGGCTTCAAAGAGACATCCACACATGTCCTGTCCACACTGCTCCTGGCAAGGGGACTTGATTTATGATGCTGCGCCCTAAATCCTTTTGTTTACTACCTGTGAGAGTAGCAGACCACTGGGTGTTGCCACATCCAGGGAGCTGTAGAGAAGAAAGCATTGTATGGGGTCAGCACAGAGCTCTTCCCACCCCACTAGGGGAGTTCTTTGGCATCTGAGGCTCTAATAATTTTCTCCACAGAGCAATACACGAGCACATCAGTTATGGACAAATATCTTCTTGGAGGAGTTCTGTAACAGTACAGCTGTGTGTAGATGGATAGTGATAACTACACTGAATCACTGGATTTTGGTAGTGTTAATGCAGCCAGTCAGGACTGTAAAAAGGTTTTGTCTGTCCTATGTTTTATATCCTATGTTCCAAGTTTAATGCATGTCTTCTTCAGTGACTTGACAGGACTTTCTCTTCCCTGCCTTTAGTGTATAGATCAGTTTCTGTAGTTTTCTCTTTCTCAAAAGCTCTGGAGATTGACCACAGCTTCACAGTGTAGACAGCTACCATTGCTGCTAGCATGTTATATTCATTCAGTCAGTACAATGTACATGCCCCATTGTGATTTCCAGAATTAAGCCAGACTGCAGACTTAGGGGTAAGTGAGGGTTTTTTTCTCAGTCTAATTACCAGGGGTCATGAAATTGTTTTTTTCCCTTTAATCTGACCATAGTCAGATATCTAAGATTGACTGGCAATGTGCTACATTCTTTGATTTCTCATGTTCTCTTCCTTCAGCATATTATAATTGTTACTTTTAATTTGTTCAATGCAACTGCTGAATTTGTTGCAGGCTACTGATCAGCATTATGTAGTAGAAGTATTTGAAGTAGGAATTCTGTGAACCCTGCAAAGGTATAAACCTATTTCATCACTGCATATGGTTTTACAGGTCTTGACACAATAACCAGGTGGTGCCCATAAATCAAATGTTCATAGGTTTTTAAATTTGGCAGAATTATCTGACAACCCAAGTTACCTATGGTTTCTTGCAAGCTTAGAAGCATCAAATTCTGTTTTTCTGAGAAAATCTTGAGACATTCAGTAGAATGCAAACAATTTGTTCTCAGTCCTTGGAAATTTTCACCGACTGAAAATACAGAATAGTTTCTTTCTTAAAAAAATCTCTTTGCTGCAGTTTGTTCTGTAATTGGTGATGAAAAAGTTAAGTAAAAGTAGAATCTGAGTCCTGCTTATTAGCTGTGGCTTTGATGGTGCAATAGGCAGAGCTAGCAAGTGCCATGGTACCATCTCAGGGACCCCACAGACCAAAAGTCCAGGTACCACTTGATGGCATCACGGTGTTGGAAAGATGATGGACACAATGTCAGAAGACCCAGCTCATTGAAAAAGCTGCCTACATCCCTTAACTGCAAAGAGTACAGGATAGCTTAGCTTCAAACAGGGAACTAAAAGTGGAAACTGCTTTTCCAAATCTTAAAGATATTTTCATCATGTGATATACATAGGAGCAAGTCATCTGGACTTTTTTGACTTTTTTTTTTACTCCTGATCCCTCAAAACCTGACCAAAGCTTTGGTTGTCACTCTTTTTCCAGAATTTATCCTATAGTGGATGTAGTGATGACACACTGTCTCTTCTGTGTTGGAATATTTTTTTTCAGTTTGTATATCTTCAGTAGAGAGATAATTCAGGAAGAAATAGGGACAAAAAAAAAGAGGATACTTAACTTTCAGCATCTGCCTATATCTACCATTAATCTTAAAAACAAAAACAATCCATAAGCTCTTAAATCTTGGATTGATGATTAAAATTTCTTGCAGCCATCAATTTCTTATGGCAGAATACCCAGCAAGATTGGATATGGGTGGAAACTTGCGAGACAGGGATTTTTTTTATGACAGGTGTAAATATGCTTCCTTCCCTTAAGTGCTCACAAATATCACAGTAAAACATGTTGACAACTTCGACAGGACTGTATTTATACTAGGGTGATAAAAATACAGCTTATCAAGTGCTATAAAGCCAGGTGCACACTTCTTTGGAGAAAAGAATGTAAAGACAATGTGAGTCAAACTCATCAATGAGGTCTTCTGTTCAGTCAGCTCAAAAGGAAAGGATACTGTAGTAGTTTTTGCTCTCCAAGTAGGGGAACTGCCCAAATAGCATCTTTTCCCCCCCCACAACGTGTCAGCAACAGCAACACAGCCATTTTAAATTACTTCAAACCACTATTAAATCTCTACCAACATGTCCAAAATAATTTTCTCCAAACAGCTTTTACTTGCCCTTTTGAAGTCACAGCAGCACTATAGAGGTGAAAACCTCTACCTCCTGCTAGTGGTCCTGTGAGTCATGCAATGCTTCAAGGTGTTTATTTTTCTGAGAAAGTATTTCAATTTTGCCACTTACAGTCAAGACACCTTTACCAGCAAACTGCTGCAGCTAGAACTGAGTTTCTTCAAGAGCTAACATCCCTAGCAATCTAATAATGGAATTAAAAGTGTCACCAACACAGCAGATTTTCATTCTGCTAAGGATTTATTCATAGTATTTGCTATTAAAAAAGTGCAGATCCACTAGATATTTTATTGATTTTTCTTTAAAAATCACACTATGCAAAGAGAAACACCTTGGCCTTAATCTTTAAAACAAGTAATTTCAGTCATTGAATTTTTAAAATAAGTATTTTGAGGAATACCAGCCATTTTTTTAATAACAATCCACAACCTGCAGGTCAGAAACAGCTTTACATATTTCCTAGAAAATATCCATGTTATTTAAAAAAGGAAAAAAATACGATGTTGAATGTCAATGACCATCACAGTTAACAGTAGGATTTCTTTAAATACAACTGTCTAAAAATTCAAGGATTAGGCTAATAGACATTTTTCTCTGTACTTCTAGGAGGCAAGACACTTGTTTTGCTGCACAGTGCAGGCAGCTATAAATCACACCCAATGGTTAGCAGTGGAGAGCCTTTAGACCACTGATGTTAAGTAGGTGACTCACTTTGCCTGTAGGATATGCATCTGTCCATGTGCTACTGGCACAACACTGTTCAGGCAGTAAAACACATGTTTTTTAAATGTTGTCATAAGAGACCTGTTTGCTCCCACCCAGGTCTATGTAAAGTCCCCCATGAGCAAGGCAGAGGCTGTGCACCACAGAGGACTGAGTACAGAAGAGACTTTAGCATATCAGATGACATGAAATGCCTGTGGTGGCAAAGACTTTCAGGTTAATCACAAGAGTATCATTGCCTACATTTCTGGAGGATGCAGACGGTCAGTCTCTAAGCAGTAAAGGGGAAGACACTGAAGGATTCTGAAATCTACGTTCTTTCCTAACCATTTTCCTTTTCCAGAAGATCATTTACCAATTACATTAGCCACAAAGCAATACCTGCAACTACTGCTATTTTGATTAGTTTATGTAAGTCAACAAGAGAATAAATAAAATACACAAGAAAATGTGTTTCTCCACTTACTTGATTTGGAAGGTTTTAGGTCACATCTGCTCCCATCAACTTCTACCATGTTCAGATACTAAACCATCTGGGACATACTGAGAAAGATATAAGCAAGGGAATTCTTACAGAGGAATGTCATAAAGTGGGTCATTCATTAAACCTTTTCAGTGGAGAATTAAGCAGAAGTTGCCCTATATGATAGAGAAGGATGAAATATGTTTGGATGAATGACACTGCATCAGAGTGTGGATCTGAAGGTAGGAGTGTGCAGAAAGCATAGCTCACAACCTCCTATAAGTAATTACATTGACTCACTAGTGTGGGGAGCATGTTTTCTAATTATTCCTTATATCTCATGGAGTTTCAGTTTGAGTTGTTGACTCATTCTCCACTTTTCTTTTTTTGCAGATAAAATTTGGAGGATTTTTTTTCTTTGCTACCTACAAGATCAATGGATATTTACAGCAAACTAACATTTAAAACTGCCTTCCTTGTCATAGCAAACTGTTGCAGATGTGCATTTCCCTTCAAGAGAGAAGCAACAGTAAACTTAAATGATATTAAAAAGTTCAGTGGTAAATGAAACAATGTTTAAACAAGATTCGATGGCAAGGTATACTCAGTTATTTACTGCATAGATGACAGGGACAGACAAAACTCTCGGGGAGACCCATTGAGTTATGAGGTTCAGAAAGGACCCTAATTCTTCCTAAACTACCTCTCTGAGGAGAGTTGAGGGGTGTCTGGATTTGGATTTCATTCCAGACTAAGTCAGCTGCTGTTTATGTTTATAAATTACTGTTTAAGTCTAAACAATTATTTATATGCAATAAATCCTTTATATCACTCGGCTAAGATTTCAAAGTGTCAGCATGTTGGGTTAAAATTCACTTACTAAGTACCTGATGTGATAAGGAGTCTCTCAAACTTGAGCAGTTATCTTGAGAAGCACAGAGACCCCCTTCCCTACTCAAGAGGAGGTCTAGCTGGGCAGCCCACTGCCATGCAGGAAGAACAACATCACACCAACACTGACAATTAAACAACAGGTAATGTACTTTTTTATGTTCAATAGCAATGATACTGTTTCATTCTCAGGACTTTCTCAGTATTCAAGATACAAGACAATTAAGAGTTATTAACAAATATGACAAATATATTAAAAAAAGTCTGAAATTAGGGAAAAAATATATAAATACCGCCTTGCCAATTTGTTCCATATTTTCAACAGCCATCAATCTGAAATGTCAGTCTGACATGAATTATTAGGAATCAAGCAAGAAAGATAGGCCACATAAAATTTTGACTGTGTTAGGCCTTAAACTAAAATACTGTTTGCAGTTCAAATATTCTCACATGTAATTCTTGCTCATCTTGATCATGCATGTTCAAGAACAGAAAAGAAGAACGTCATTATATTAGGTACCAAATCTATCAGGAGATGGTATCCTACTGTATTATTGTGAAAATTTAGAAAAAGTGATGTCTGTAAAGTGATGTCTTTTTTTAAAAAAGCTACTGTGATATGGGGCTAGCGAAGGATACAAGAGAAGGTGACTTTATTAACAGCAAAACTTAAGTGTAGATTACCAGGTGGGACCACTGCCACCAAGTGGAAGTAAGATCTGTGTCTGTTTACATCAGAGGTCCATCGCATTCTGTTTCAGGCTGTGTCCATCCACTAGTGAGTAAAAGCTAGTCCAATTTTTATACAACTGCAAACACACTATCCCTTGGGGCATAGATACAGAAAAATTGTAAACAGTCTGTCTCTTGGGGTATAGATATGGGATCTGGGATTCCCCAAATTTCTGTCAATAGGAAGTTTATTTGCATAGGCGGAGACACATATATTTTGTTGAGCTAATGTAACTGCCTTCATTATCATATAATTATTTTTATAATCCTGCTCATTTCCTGATTTTTATATCTTGCAACAGTGATAGGTCCCATTATTTATATCTTGCAACAGTGAGTAGGTCCCATTACATACTAAGCACATTAAATAATACCTTTGAAAAACTTTAATCTTTAATCTGCTTCTCCTTCAAACTTCCTCAAGTTTAATTTCTTACATTATGTAAATGCTCACGACATATATTAAATTTTTCATTTCAATTTTCATTAATCACTGCATAGGTCAGAATCCTATTGCATTTGTTAACATATTGTCCATTCACATTGTTAGCAATGCTTTTGCTCATGTTCATGTGTAGAAATTTTGGCTCCTAACCAGAATGACTTGGGAACATGTATATTACAGTGCTGTGTTCTGCTATGGACTCTCTTTGTCATCTTGAATGAATGACCTACTCTATTAAATTCATTGTTTCTGTCAGTATCCATCCTTTATAAATTTGGAATAAAATTTCCCCATATCAGAATGGTTGATGCCAGGATAAAATTTCTAAATGACAGTAAAATGTTGAGGGCCTTTTTAGTAGGCAAGGACTTGGAAAATCTTTTGAATAAAATGAATCAACTAATAAGAACAGGTATTCAGTAGATGGATAGATGAACTCATAGACCTCAATATAATTTTCCTTATCAAACTCATTAACTTCTTTCCCCATGAAACCAGGACTGTAAAAATAGGACTCTTATGTAAACTAGTTTTTAAAAAATCATCAGAAATTAACATGATTTTGTTCAGAAGCACAGATGTATTTTCTTGCCTAAAACTAAAAAAATACAGATGTACTATTGGTACATACACACCACATCTCACTGAAACATTTAGTATATGCTTAAATTGTGACAGAATTTTGATTCAGACCTGCTCAGGGAGCTAATTCATCCATGGATAATCACCACTCCCTGCAGGTTGATCTGCTCATTTCATGTTAAAAAGAGGGTCACTCTGCAAATGCACAGCATTAATCCCTTTTTATTTCTTGCAGGGTGTGTAAAGAACTGCAAATACCAGAGAGCTGAAATATTTGAGTAGATTATACTTCTTTTTCCCCTTCCAAATCTTTTAAGTTGTAGTTTTAAGGAAAGAGCCTTTTTCTTTACAGAGACCACAGAGGTTCTTCTATTGTGTAGAGTTGTTCTGTGAAACTTCTTCACAATTAAATCTGCATATGGATCCATCACCTTAATCATCTGCATTAGAGAAAGTAAACTGACAGAAATATCTCCAATATGGAGCTAAAAGGGTCAAGGTGGAATAATTCTGTTTGTATGCACATATAATCAGTTACTTTTGTTTTTACAAAAGATTTTAGGGATAGAAATTAAATTGAACTTTTTTTCCTTACTTTTTCAGACATTCTGTCAAACTAGATCTTTCCTCAGAAAGCTTATTGCTTAAAGTGAATTAATTAGCTGAATGTGAATTGAAACCTGCTTCTAAAGCCACAGTGTATGCACTGCTTCTCCACCCAGTAAAGGCTGACCAGTACATAGAAATTTATCACAATTCATACAATATTTTCACTTATAGCCCTCCATTTTCAAGGTATCTGTTATCGCTAGAGAATTTCAGACTAAACATGAAAATATAAAAAGGCAAGTCTCAAACACCACAGGCTTCCAAAAACCAAGGATGGAATATTTTTAATAATCCTAAGCTAAGTCTGTGTGATAATTGGAACTGGAAATGACCCCAGGACCCCAGGAGATTCCATCCTTCTATTTCTGGGCAGTACTTGCTATGCCTACATCACTCCTGATGGATGTCCTTAAAAATAGAAAATGTGGAATATTCCCCATATTCCCCTTCTCAACCAGATGAGTTTTCACTGATCTTGCCATTTAGAAGCTTTTTAAACTTGATTCAACTAGGTTAATAGCTATTATATCTTGTCTAATTTAATATTGCATATTGTGAAAAAAAATTTCTGCAGCTGACATTCAAAATACTTGTGAACCAAAATAATTTTTCTACTTAATCTTATTTTGTCAAAACTAGACAATCCCAGTTCCTCCAGCTGCTTCTTAGAGGTAATGTTTGTTAGATCTCAGCACATCATGGATGCTTTGTGTTGGGCTCTCTGTTGACATGTGTCTGGACACAGAGCTCTAGCTGAGGTCTAACTGTGCGGGCCAGAGCAGGCTTGCACTCTGTACTGAGGCAATGCTTTGAGCCCTGTCCTATTTCTCTGCCTTCTTGACAGAACCTTTGTTCCATTAACCTATGGCCAGGGAGAGACTAGATTTGCAAGGATCCATGGATACTTTTCCTCAGCATTATTTACTTGCTTTATCGGTCTCATTTCTGATATTGTCACTGACCTTTTCCTAAAATTAAAATTTGGACCTTAATTTCTTTGGATTGAATTCCATTTTGCTTTGTTTTTTTTTTCATATAATTCTTTTAGTTGTTAGGAGATTCTGATTTCTAGTTCTACAGCATCCTCACATCCGTCTCAGATCAGGGTCGAGGGCAGATTTCATGAGAATTCTTTCCATTCTGTCTTCCAAGATATTAATGAAGCATCAAGGACAGATGTGTTTGGATCCCTCCCTACCAAGTTTTCCTCTTTTGTAGAGAGCTTGAGTACATTCTGTGGCCCCCCCAGCACCCTAATCTCTTGAATGGAAAGACAAATAAGACGTGTATGTTTCAGCTCAAAACTGTTAAGTTTCTTACCATCAATCTGTCATGTTCTTTTCCAGTTTAAAAATGCTGTCACTTAACACAAAATGCACATTCCATATGGTTATTAATTTCAGTATGCTTTTTGAACTTGCACATACTTCTCATTTTAGGCAGAAATGTTGAGAATTCTATTGTGTAAGCATATTTTAAATATTTCCAATATTTTCAGGTTTTAGATTCACTGGAAATGGTTATTTTTCATGTAGTATTGATTTCAATAATCTCTCAACAGCTTTTTGAAAATACACATGTGAATGGAACCAAATTTCCACACAATAAGTTTTTTCTGACTGTACATAGATACATTACTACATTGTGGTTGAGGATCATAAAATGCCCTTTAGTGATAAATCTAAATCCCCCTTTATTGTAAGAATTTTACTTTATGCTAAACCTCTAATTAGATTCTTTGTCATGAAACCTGAACAATTGTGAACTGCATAGTTTTCACATTGCTTTTGCATTTTGCATTCACCACCCTACATGCATATTTTAATTTTTCATATTTCAGAAGGCAGTAACTATTCTATTAATATTGCATTAAACATGAGTGTTCTACAAGCTTTTAGGAACACATTACCCTTCTTCCTGGACAATAGACTCCAGGGGCTTATGCAGAAAATGAGCCTGTCTTCAATATGGTTTTTCTTATCCACAAGTTTGTTTTCAAGGAAATAGTGCTAGAACTCACTTGGGATTGCTAAAAAGCCTCACTTTTAATCCTCTAAGGATAGAAAAAGTTTGTAACTCATGAAAGAGAGAGGTATTTATGTTGTACAGAACAGGGATATAATGCTTTCAGAAAACAAAGTCACAGCCCTATGGAAAGACAGAGGTTGACCACCACACATCAGTTTCTCCAGGAGGAGGCTGTGGGAAACCCTACTGAAAACTTTAGAGAAATGCAGGTAGACAGTGTTCACCCCATACTGACTGAGCAGGTTCATTTGTCACAGAAGGTGATCAGGTTTGTCAAGCAAGATTTGCCTTTGATGAATCCAAAAGTTTTTCCCGGTCTTGTGCTTCATCTTACCTATGATAGCCCCCATGAGGATTCATTTAATAACTTTCCCAGGGACTGGAGTAAGGCTGATGTGTCCATAATCTCCTGGCTCATCCTTTGGAGATCCTCCATTTGTCAATCTAAAGACTAGGTGGGCAAAAGTGTTCACTGGTAAATGGCTCCGGGTCTTCTAAGGGTACTTTGGAATACACTAATCCCTTTGGAATACACTAATCCCTTTGGAATACACTAATTCCTAATCCCTTACACTTCTTAGGGGAGAGGCAAACCTTCTGACACCTGCCAAGTTGCTTGGACTCATGGTCATATCACTTGCAGAACATGATTCAATAAATAGATGCTGCCAGATGACAAATACTGAAAAGCAGCCTCTCCAAAAGACTGGTGGTATTTCTCCTTCCCTTAACTATATCAAGTATTCAGTGATTATATCATTGCTACAAAGTGAGAAGACAGGCTCCACTCCTCATTTCTAAATTTACTGTTGCTCAGGTGAATACTGTTAGTACTGCTAGTATTTTATTCTAGACTGATTGTAATCCTGATGTCCCATCTTGGCCATGGCCACCTAGATGGAGAGCTGTGTTCCTTTGCTCACTCTGTGGCATACTGAAAAACTGAAACTATGTCTGAGAAGTCATCTTGGGAAATCCATGATTAAATTCAAATAGGAGAGGAAGGAATTGAAGCCAAGCCTCATGCAACCTAAGTTCTTAGTCTGTCTGTAACCTCCTACTTTGGCAGCCACAGCCAGCTCCATGAAAGTATTTGGGGTTAAGGTTACAAAGTAAAGTCAAAAATCTTTCTGTGGCCTGACTTAGCTCCTAATCCTTTGTGAGAAACTAGTTCTGGAAGACATATACCTCTTCCTCATTTTTGATGGAGAAACCTGAGTGCCTTAGTGCTCTAGCCTTCATAAAGGAGATTTAAGCTGCATGTTCTTCCTACCTTTTACAAAAGCACGTATTCACAGCAGGACCACCAAGTCCTAGGTGTCTGGAATTTCAAGGCCAGATTTTGACTTGAAAATTCCACCTATTTAGATAAGAATTATGTATTCAGATATCTGCAGAATTTCAACATGGTTATCCTAAGTGTTGAGAACTGCAGTGTTCAGTAATACAATGCATGTGCTTTATTGACTGGATTTTGATGCTTCTCCATTTCACAAAAGATAGTTCTGGGGTTTTTTTTAATTTAAAACCATAGCTAATCAGCTACTTTCTGATTAAATTAATTTCATGGGAAAATGTTGCTTAGCCCAGTATGTTTTGTCAGAAATATATTGTTTAACAAAAATTGATGCAGGGCAAAGAAGTTTTCCCCCAGTTTCCTGGATCACCTCAGTATCCCATATTTTCAGACAGATCTGCACTCCACTGAGATAATGGTATGATGATTTCAGTTCCCCCATTCCCAAGCCATCTTCTGGTAGCCACAGATCCCAGCAGGTTAGCGATGGGTTAGAGACCTGGAGATCCTGATGTCCCTTCTCCCCGGTTGTTACTCTGGTGCTTTTCAGAAAGACCTCCATATAGGCTCCTTCAAGACCAGCATACAGGGATTTCTGACTCCACCTGTCCTGGGGTGAAGTGCCAGAGTCCTAGCATCCATGGTTTGGATGCACTTTGCCATGTCGGAGGTCTCAGTTGATCTACCATGGAGCCAGGATTTAACTAGAGACACAAACCACATGATCCCAGTCTACTTCAGTGGCATTGCTGTTCTTGTAAAGTTTAATTCTACAAATAGCAATAATGAGCAACAGACAAGAATTTCAGTTTCAGTGAGCATACACACACCAGTAGTCATATCTGAAACAGTGTATCAGCACAAAAATTTCATCCAAATTTCTGGCTACCAGAGAAATTAAGAAAATCTTTTGTCTATATTATTTGCTTGCTTGTCCTGTCTATTCAGCTTAGACCAGAAGAAATTGAACAAATAAACACAACATTAACAGGTAGAAAACCATTCTGCCTTCATCTCCTTGAGCTTTATCTGAAGCCTAGACTCATAAAGTTTCTCAAAGCAATAAGCAAAAATGATTGATCTATTTGGATGGATTTTTAAGTGTATAAAACACATTATTTAAAAGCATTCTAAAAGCCACATTACTCAGGAAATGACAGATTTTGTTTTGCAACATTTTATACATATCTATTAGAAGGTTGTGTCACTTCAGACGAGAAGTGACAGGGCAATTAAAATACAATTTTAAAAAAAACTTTTACTCATATATAAAGAAATAATAAACCTGAGCTCCCCTATCTTAAAAACATTAATTTCCAATTCTGTACTCTTATAGTTGCAAAATAATGAAAATTGCCAATTGCATCTTCCAGAGGAGTGAAAGCATTTTTCTACACAGGGGTTGACTGCATTCACTTGAAAGAATAGAAGGTGATTATATGTTCTGAAAACCACAAATCAGAGCCAGCATATGGAATGATGTGTCTATGGTGAAGGAAAAAAGTACAAATGTGCTATCATTTTTTAATGTTAAAAAAATAATAAACCTTAAAATCAGGTTGCATTTACTAAAAAAAAACCCCAAAAATTAGTAGCTTGATTGAAAGGCATAGGTTTTCCTTTTCTTCTATAATGCTATTGTAAAATAATCTACGTAACAATTTTATTTCTCAAATTGAAAACCAGATTTTTTATACCAAAACAAAACAGAAAATCATATCTGCTAATAAACATATTTTTTAATGCCAGAAACAACAAGCTGAGTCGAAAAAAGAATTGCCACATTTTGTACAGTGTTAGAAGGCAAGGTTTTTGGCAGCCAAAATGTGCAGGTCCCATCTGTAAAAATGTGCAATCAAATTCTTCTCCATAAATTATGATAAAAAGAATAACCAAAATATCACAATTAAATATTAGATTTTCAAAAAAATGTATTTTATAATAAAATAGTCAATTAATTATGAGGGTTTTTTCCAAAATATTGATGATCTGTCACTTTACAGCACAAGTCTTCATTCATGATGAATTGATGGGATGTTCTTCCTTTCTGCAATGCCAGCAGAAATCAGCTTGCAATTCAGCCACTTTTCTAAAGCTTCAACAGACCAAACCTAACGTGACTACCCATCCCTGTGGCACAGCTAACCTAAGGGAAAATCTTCTTGACTTTTTTGGCAATATCAGCAACTGTTGTAGTTAAACCTAATCATGTTTATTACTTTGACTTCATAAAAAATCTGCTACTTCTAGTAAATTGAAATTTTCTCCTGAAATTTAACCAATCTTTCAGTATTTTTGGTGTTGGAAGTCTGATGGACTGGAGCAGTGTCTATGATATGGATGGGCATAGTCTCATTGGTTTCCCTGATCTAACTTCTACGCACTGAACCTACTTCTATTTTTTATCTCTTATGCAATAGCTTACTTAAAAATACTTTGAAGCAGGAGCCATCTTCTCCTCTGGCATTAGTACTAATCTTTAACACACTTGGGACCATACTCTCTTTTTCAGAGTCTGTTGCTGAAACTATTCTTATGTCTATTCAAAGTCTGGGAAGCTTTGCACTAGGCAGCCTGATTTGTTTAGCACTCTCTTGAATCTAAATGCCAGCACAATTGCAGATGAGCTTAACAGACCTATTTGCAAAGGAATTTAATGAAAAGTTTGTTAAGAGAATGGTACCAGGTACATTGCATCTGGAGAAAATGATAAGAGTTAAAAAATACAAAATGCTTTCTTTATGTCATAAAATCTGTAGAATTGTATTTATTTTTAAAGGAATGTGTGTTTTACTCTTGTTTATTAGTTATAGAATTAGATGATTGTTAAACTAATGTATAAGTTATTTATATATTATTTAAGGACTGAAAAACCAAAAAAGAGAGGAACTATTTTCTTTTGATGATGATACCTTTTATTCTCACTTTTTTAATCATCAATTTATGGACAAGCCTTTATGCCATAAAAGAATAAGCTGAAGGGAATAGTTATAAGATTCATTACAGTTCCAAAACCGGTGGGCTCTCAGAAGGCTTGAAAGGAAATACAAAAACACACAAGGGACTTGGACATGGTATTTTTTGATACTTTGAGATATGTGAAGGTTTTCCTAAGTAGGCACTATTCAGAATTATGCTGACAGTCACTGATCAAAAGAATCAGTAACATTTATGATGCCAAATGCCTAATGCAGTATAATTCACGGCAGAAACACTGGATCAGATCTACACTTCAATAAATCACCTGAGAATCTGGTGCAGAGGATGGCGACACTCCTGACTATATTCCACCTCAGGCTTTTCTGTAAAGCAACTAAGCTATAGATAGATATGAAAAAAATTGTCACCATCCTGAAAAGCAAGCACAACTGCTAGGTTCGTTCTCATGTATCCTTAGAAGAATTCTGGAGCAGAATGGGAAATCAGCGTGATTTTAAAAAATAATCTCATATTGATCTAGTGTAATGGCAACAAAGGTACCCTCAGCTGAAACAGCTAATCTGTTTTTCTATTGCTATCTCACACTGCTGCTTATATCCCAGAATTTTACTGCTGATGTTACTTTTGGGATTTTTGTTCACTTTATGTTTGAGTTGTGGCAAACACTGAGACACAGGGCTCAAAATTGATTCAGTTGAAATGGAAAGGATCTTGGTGTGTGTCCATTAAAAGATCTTTCAAAATTCATGGGGTATAAACCAAAACATAAATGCTAATATTAGCTCCCTCCAACAGACTCAATTACAAACAAATCAATCCTTTAACATGAAGAGAGTTTCTGTACATTATAATGAGCAGTTTATTGGAAAGAGTAAAAATATGGAAAAAATAAGAAATGAGTAATCAGTATTTAGCCCAAACAGAAAAACAGTTCCAGGCTGAAAGAGTAGGTAATAAATATCAAACCAATGATCAGACAAAAAAGCTGAAACATTTTGACCAGGCAAAAAAAAAAGTAGTTCAAAAACAATGGCATGTGCCTGTCTAGGAGATACATAATAGCCAAACCTGAGTTTCATACATATTGGCAAAGAATAATCAGCTACTGAACTAAACTGCTCAGTGCCTGTCACTGGTTTTAGTAGGCTTATTCTGAACAGTAGTGTTTTAAGTAGTGTTGGCATTTGGAGAGTCGGTGATGGTATCTGAAATGCAGCACAGATATAATCCATGAAGTACCCTGTAGTCTTGACCCCCCAGAGGTTTGTTAATCCTCTCCCCACCAGTGCTATCAGGCTTTTTTTCAAGAGGAAACAAACCACAGGAGATAGACTCAGATACCTGAGCCTTGTCACAGCATGCATTCAGGAAATGTCCTTGGGCCCTCAGATTGGACATGTCCAGTGGATAGAGGAGAATAAATGTTAGGAAGCTGATCTGTATCACAGCTACAGATCTCTTCAACGATGGGCACTGTAAGGGTGACACAGAGTTCCTCAAACCTGTTTCTTCTTTGTTAGTCAGTGTGATCTTAGCTGTATTTCAAGACTTGAAATTGTGTTATCCCAAGGCAATTCACAGAAAGGTAGCCACATTATTTCAGTATCACTGCTCCTAGTCAGACACCAAAATGCCTGCTGACTCTGTGATGAAACTCATGTCCTCATGCTGGAAGTATTTTGTTTTTCTCTACACCTTGTTTCATCTCAGATCAGGAGGGTAATAGCATTTCACTTTGTTTGTAGGGAGAACAATAAAGGTACTACCTAGGTGAGGTATAGCAAGACAGCAGAGCAAGGACAGCACAGAGCCCAGTACAGCTGGCAGCAGTGTCAGTTTCTCTGTTGCCATGCTGTCAGGGACTGCAATAGTTTATGCCTCAAACATTTTGATATAAAGTTTTGCTCATTATAACAAAAACCATATAAAGAAGTTACAGCTAAAGAAGCCTCCCTGAAGATGCCTGATCGAGACTTTGGACTGAAAGTCAGGCTGTTGAGATTGCGTAAAAGGAAAACCCATTCTTCAGTCACCTCAAACAAACAAGTAAACAAGAAGAAGAATGTGAGCCAAACCCAGAAGCCATGCTAAAAATCATCTTTGCCTTGCTTCAGGGTGGGGGAGGCCATAGCCCACAGACCCATTTGCTGGGAGCAGGTTTGCACAGATTACCCCCCAACCAAGGTGGGGGGAGGAAGTCTCCTTGTGTTGCAACCTCTGCTCAGGGGCAGTGAAGCCATCCTCCCTTACACAAACTGGCTATGGAACCCCCAGCCTTGGGAAGGCCACATCCATGGGCCCATTCACATAAGGGGCAGCTGAAGGGGTGCCTTAATCCAGCAAAAGCCTCTCTGAAGTGCCCCCAGAGTCATTCCTGAAGCCTTTCACCACAGGACTGCACGGGATGCAGCAAATGTGGAGTCTGTTGTAAGACACAATGGGAAATTCCTCCCCCCAGGGAGGTGCCTGGATTTTCCTATCTGGCCTGAGTGTATATTAACCCATCAGATTCTGTGCTTTGCAGAGGGACCTTCACTACAAGGAAGACCAGTTGGAGAGGATCACTGGAGCATCATTGGGATCCATGGAGTGGTGATATTTTCCTTATTCTATCCCTGTTACTCTCTTTCTGTCCCCCCCACTATTTTTCTTTCTTCCTCTCTCTCTCTCCCTCCTATTTACTATCAAATAAAACCCATACTATTGCCACCAGCATATGGTCTTGTTATAAATGATCAAATCGTGAGCCAAAATTATAAAAAATTTAGCAAAGATTTATTAATTTATCTGCGAGACCAAAGTTCAGTCTTCCAAACCACCACAGTCAAAGAGTCAGCATTGAGCCCAGGATTGGCACCGGGTGAACCTGGATCTGACCTCCCGAGTGTCAGAGTCCCTCTTGTTCATGCTTGCGGCTTTGCGCAGCGAGGTTTTATACAGTTCGTTCTGCCCGAGGCAAAGATGACCAAATTTCCTTTGTGTCTCTTCACATGCATCTCTGTTTCTTTCCATGTGCAGAGGTGGACATAGGCCAAGTCCAGGTGTGACATTGGTGTCAATTGGCTCCGGAAGCCGTGTATTCAGATGCATCAGGGTGGCGCTGCTGACCATCTTGATAGACGCAATCAGCAAGGCGATAATCGCTCTTGGATGGCTCCCGACAACTCCGGGAAACCAGGAAACCGGTGATCATTGCTCTGGAAGCTTCTATTCTTATGTTAAGGCATCAATCATTATCTTAACTTGTGTCCGGGGAACTAGTTGAATCTAAATAAGACAGCTGCTCCCAGCCAGGGTGGTCAAAAGTCATGGTTTGGATTTTGCAATATTTTATACCATACATTAATAGCATTAATTTTCCCTACCATACATTACAGTCTCATTTGCACCTTAATTCAGGCAGAGGAATTTCTAAGAGCCTTAGTTATCGGATCCTGACACATGCCAGAGAGGAGAAATATGAGAGCCTTTGTCAGGTGGGAGTGAGTCTCCTTCTCCTCTCTTACCACTTGTCTGGCAAGTGTGAAGGAGCCAGACTCACCCATGTCCAGTGCCTAAGAGTAGACATCTGCATGTTCTGTTGCTCAGTCACAGTAAGCATAACTTACACGCATTAAACATAATCAAGTATGGAACCATGCTGGAAATGCAAAAAGAAGGAATGTGTCTGACTGGAGATTAAAAAGCTACTGGCCAGAAGGACTTTTCTTGGAGAGTCCAGTGTACCCTTGGTTTTGTTTGTTTAGATAGCTCCAAACTAAAAGTAGTGTAGCTTACAAGTTCACTAGTGACAAGGTTCTCTCCTACCAGCTTGTGCTGTGACTTTGGAAATCCCAGGCTCAGTCTAAACCCCACTGAGATATCACCAACAGGTTCTCTGGAGGAGGTGACCAGTAACTGCTGAAGCCCACAGGAGTCAATAGAGGCTGGCAATATATCTGTATCTGCACTCATGAGTGTATTCCTTTCCCCAAGATTTTCATTCTGGGGCGATGTAATACCTACAGCTCCTACAGATAACACACTTGACTGTAGACCCTTTCATCATTTGCTTTTCTCTTCCAGGCTCTTTTAGTGCTTTCTTTTTTCCTTTGTTTCTGGCCCAGAGGACTTGCCTAGTTAGGCAGAAAGGAAAATCTCACAAATGCTGCATACATGCCAAGCAGTTTCATACAGATAGATTGCATTATATTTAATTCCAAAGCTTTTAAAACTGACTACTATTCATTAGGGTCTACATATGGCTATGTGTCCCAGCTTGAATTGTTTGAAACCATCTCCTGAGCACAGGATTTTTTGCCAGCCATCAGCATACAACTACCATTTGTCTACGTATGCAGTGAATTCTCCTACAATCAACTTACTGATGAAATACTGTATATAAATATCCAAATTAATTCTTCCTCAAGATTGGTCTTCAGATTCCAGCATATCAGCCAAAAGCTGCACTGCTCACTATCATTTTCCACTTGCTAATTAATTAGAGAAAGTCACAAGAAATACCAGCTAAGTATTTTTGGGGGGCTTAATGAATGAGTCTATTAATTTAAGAAGATTTAGCAATTATGCATTCTCTAATATTGATTTCCACTAAATCCTTTCTGGAAATTAAGGAGATTGATAATAAAACCTTTTATTCAATTCCACTACAATATATCTAATGAATAAATTGGCTGCATGCACATCCTTAGAACCAGATTTGTTTAGCAATAAATGGTGCGACACAAAGGAGCACACTGTAATTGAAATTAAGGAGGGTGAAAAGCAGGTGTAGGCTGAACTCAGTAATATGCTAATCAAACACAATGGAGAAAGGAAATTTTATGTCGTGTAGATTTTTTTTCCTCTGACTTTCAAAGAATGTAATTTTCCAACTTCTTTTCTTACTTTTGTGTAGTCAGGGTCTGTTTGTTGGGTTCCTCAGACTGCTGTTTCACAATGAAAAAGATCTCATACAGAGCAGGACACTGTGAGCTGAATCCTATTGGGCCAAAAAAAATTACAGATTTAATTTTAAAAGTTGCTAACAACAGATTTCTTCTATTTCCGATTGTTTCTTTCTATTCTAAAGCCACAGAAGAGGGGAATGATTTTCATTAATGCAGAAAATGCATCACGGCCCTAAGAGAAAGGGAGTAGTAGATGAAAAGAACCTGAAAACAGAAAGCTCAAATGCTCAGCCTCCTTCATCTTCCAGAATGAAAGCTATAATCAGTTTGTGTAAGACTCATATCTGTGATCATTTAATTTCAAGAGTGACAATACAATCCATTCAGATCTTTGGAGAGTGGTCAACACCAAGAATCCCTCATAGCCCAGGTGTAAATTATTCTCTTTATTTCAGTAAACCTCTCTCATCTGAGCAGTCTTTTAGGACAGAGTTGAAACAGTAAATTTTCTTAGCATTTTCTCTCCTAGAAAGCAGAAAACAATTTTGTTAATTCTTTAGGGGCTTCTGAACCTTTAGTCAACACATCTTTTTCCTTTTAATTTTCTTTATTTTTGATTCACTCTTAAGTGTCTGCTACCCCTTGACTGCACACATGAAGTTCAAATATCTAGTAGAAAAGATACTAAGGACCTGACTTGAAACCCATATATGTTAACTCCTTTAAGACTCCCACTGGTTTGAATAAAATTTTGATTAAGCAATGTGATTATTCAAATTAGCTTCTTAAATGTACTGTATAACATATCCTAATTTATTGTGTTAAAATTAATCTCTTCCTGCTCAAGGGAAAAAAATACATATAAGTGAGACTCTAGCCTCTTTAGATTGAGGTCTTCAGAAGCAAAATAATGTCAATATCAGAATCAGACATCAAACACCAGAAGTGCAAAAAAATGAAATACTGATGCCGAAATCATTCATTTCAATTATTTTTCACTTGTTATTATATTACTATTACTAGATTATGTAATAAAAAAACTGTCTTGACTGTAATTCATTTAATGTTAATAATAAAGATTCAAATAATACTAAATTCATAGGGACTATGTCAAAACAACTCATTGTGGCTTGATAGTGTATATACAAGGGCCTCTAAAAGTTAATGATTTCATTCTCAGCAGTCATTTTGTGAAGAAATTATTACTGTCATTGTAAAGACAGCAGAAAGAAAGTAGGTCATTTTCTGGAGTACAGAGCATAGAATGATAGAGCAAAAATGAGAACTCAGAGAATTTTATAAGCTATTCCTAGGCCTTCCCTGTGTAGCCATCTAGATATATCTTTCACCATTTGATAGGCCTTAACTTTTCCAGCCCCATATCCCGATCACATATGAAGAGTTGCATCTTATATAACTTACTAAATAAACTACTGAAATCACAGATACCTTGCATCCTTAAATAAAATTTGAAATATGTGCATTAGCACAAAAGCTTAGAGCAGTAAATGATGTATGACATGTGGAGACTATGAAGATAGACTCTTCCCTAGAAGTCATTCTTCTTTTCCCTTTCTTTACATCTTTGCTCCTTTCAGGCCCATTACCATGGAAATAGAGGCATTGACAGAGATCTGAGAACAAGCTGAGTGGAGAAAGAAGCAGCACAGAGGAAATGGAAACTGCTAAGCATGATGGTAAGTATTCTAGAAAGGATGAAATACTGGGGTGTCTGTCACAGGACATGGGAAGACAGAGAATCCATCAAATCAGTCTTTTAACAACAGCCTTATGTTCATACACTCACAGGTACTTTATCCTCAGTTCCTCCCTCCAACAACTGCAGCTCTCTTAAGGTGTGAAGAGGAAAAATAACTCTTTCTCTTACAGTGGTTGCAGTTCTTTTAAAAGGCCTCTCAAGCACATTTAGCTTTGCATTTGCATACTCATATACCATATACTGATGCTCAGTCTCACATTTTCTGCATCTAAGACATGAATATACAGTAATTCTGGGAGTAGTTATTTTGATATGATGAAGTCAGCATAATACAGCTGAAAGTGAGAGAAAGTTGCCAAACTTGTATCTTTGATACACCTGAAAGTAAAAATCTCAGAAGAGACATTTCAGTGTTCTGCTAAGTAGCTCAACAGGTAATAGGTTGGGTAATGTCTGCTCCCTCTGCTCTTTGTGTACCTCATCCAAAATAAAATGCATATGCACTTTTTGGAGCAGGGAACAAGTCTGACTTGCCTTTGATGCCAGGGAATGCTCCATTAACAACCTGCAGAATTAGGGTCCCTCTACCTATTTCTCAGGTTCCATAAATTCTGTGTCACTTTCTGTGCAGAAATTGGCTTCAAGCAGGAGAAGGAAGCTGAAGATTTGCTTCCCTAGAGGTTACAGAATAATCTTGCAGCTAATGCTCTCTGCTCCTCAAGCTGAGAATACATATTCCTAAATTTCTTGCTTAGAGTTTGGCTTATCAGAGCGTGCATAATCCAATTCATGGTCCATTAGTCAGATCTGGCCCATGGCACTCTTGTGCCCAGCTTTTTCATTTACAGCTATGAAGCAGAGCTGCTCAGATAGTGAATTCTTCCTGGCTGGATAATCCGTCTCCCTTGGTGAAGAAGTTCTGTTCTCACTTAGAGACAGACCTACTGCCATGCCATAGCCAAGGAAGATGAAGCAGGCACCAGCAGACACATGTCTTTTTATGAGTACCCACATAAAACCCGAACTGCTGCTCCCTTGGGCTCCAAGTTAACTCTGCAAAAAGCTGTTCCTTCACAAACCCCTTTCATGAGAATCTCTGTGCTGTGAATGCTGAGTAGGAGGTGTTCAGGCTAGTTGCATGTGCACAGTGGGAGATTGAGTCTCTGCTGAAGCACTTTGGCTCTGTGTATAGACAGCGGTGAGAGCTGGCACCTCTGAAATGAATTTCCTGAGAGTATTTGATACAGCACTTCATTGCCAAAGTAGCAGTGAGTCCTGGCTTGGTATGTCACAGATAACTAAAACAGATTACAGCTGCTGAAAAGACAATTCATTCAGGAATTAAAGAACTCTGGTTTATCATGAATAACTGAAAAACTAATAAATAAGTTATCTTAAACAAGGTCTCACAAGAGGAAGGAATTCTTAACTCAGTTTCTTAGAAAGGATCTCATTCTACACAGCAAAATATGCACCAGTTCAATTACAAAGGTGATATTGCAACATATTTAAAAATTAATATTAATCATCTCTGTCCCAGACCCATTTTTTATCTCTTCTCCCAGGATGCATGTTCTCTAGAAATACTTTAAAAACTGGATAGCAGAATCAACTCTTACAGTCTTTAATGTCAATAGGCTTTCAATACCCTATGGAAAAATTATTACAAAAGCAATTTAAAGTTAATCCCTCGGCAACACTTTTGCAAACATCAAATTGGCAGTGATGAAAATGTCTGGGTGATTTTTTCCTGGGTGATTGCTGGCCTGGAAGACAGCACTAGGTGATGCTGTGCAGGAGGTCTCTGTCTCAGAGATGTGGGACTGCATAGAAACATTACATCAGAAAACAGGGCAGTGATAAGAACTAACACTTCATTTTAGAAAGTTTTTTAACTTTACTTTCCTTTAACATGATAGAGAAATAGCAGAGATCTAAAAATCAACCGTGGTCACCTTTAGGTTTATTTTCCACCACTGAAGACAGGCTTTACAAATATGCAAAGAGTACATAGATACACAATGAATGCATATCTTCTTTAATTTTACAAAAGATCCAGAAAGGCATATGAAGTCTTTCCTCCCCCAGAACTGCCAGCTCCTTTGGGCTAGGAGGGTGTCCCAAAAAATGTTGTTTTTTAATCATGTTAGGTGAAGGAGGACATCGTATCTGGGACTCTCACTTGACTCCTGGCTTAGAACAAACTTCCTAAGTATATGAGTCACTGGAGTGTTGTATAGAAAGAGGAAAAAAACAGCAGGAAAAATCCATTGCCAACTCATTTTTTTGTGGAGTCTACTGCAGTGGGTATATGACTAATGTTTCAAAGTATGGAAGTAGGACTGAATCTCTCTGGAGAATGTGCAAAATTCATTGGGTTTTTTAATCCTGAGTGGTCTTAGTTATGAACCAAGCGGTGTCAGAGCTGCCTGCTCCTAACTGTGCTCCTTATTGGAACAATTTCTGCACTTTTGGTGCTTCCTCACTGCTCTTTGAGTTGCATTCAGTATTTGAATATCCCAGAGAGTACATTCAACCTACATGTGATTGATTGTGAGAATGGTTTCTAGTACTGCTAATGCATAGTCTGGGGCAAATAGCCTCAGGATTAGCCTTTAACTCAGGTATTAGCAAAATAAGATAGTAATACGCAATTAACTATTCCACAAGCATATTATGTGGCTTACTTGGTTAATGCTTATAAGGCACACTTTGGAAATTAAAATGCTACATGCACTGAGTATTGTACAGCATGGAAAAATGTTTGAATTTTTAATTCAGATGGAATGCATGTAACACAATGAAACCATGAGTCTTGGCCAGCACACCAGAAATCTTTTGCCATCTTTCATTTGATATGCAAACACTGGATTAAGTTTCCTTTACTTTGGCCAAACCAGCACTCTCAGGAGTCATACTGTGTCTCTCCCACAGCTGTAAAATATTCTTCTTCTTATAGAAGAATATCAGGTGGATTTTGGTAGTAAGGTGCCAATACCTGGAGATATTTTAGGTGTACTCTGGGAGCAAATGTCTGTTCCATTTGTTAACTGCAGAAAACTGAGAAAGAAAAATGATGTATCATACAGACTTGCAGGTAAACCCTTGAGAGGGTAATGGAGAACTTTATTTTGCCATCCCTAACAGTAAAAGAAACTTAAACCTTAATGTTCTCCACAGAAAAAGCAACATACTTATCCCAGCCAACAAGTACAGTTGAACTCCTGATACATGCCGCTAATCACACAGGAATATCAGTGACATAAATGTCAAAAGAGTGAGAGAAATTTTAAAATACACCATATATAGAGTTAGGTTGCTTATACCCCTGGCTGGTTTTCTATTTCAGGGGCTTTTCTTTTCTTTTCTTTTCTTTTCTTTTCTTTTCTTTTCTTTTCTTTTCTTTTCTTTTCTTTTCTTTTCTTTTCTTTTCTTTTCTTTTCTCTTTTCTTTTCTTTTCTTTTCTTTTCTTTTCTTTTCTTTTCTTTTCTTTTCTTTTCTTTTCTTTTCTTTTCTTTTTCCTTTCCTTTCCTTTCCTTTCCTTTCCTTTCCTTTCCTTTCCTTTCCTTTCCTTTCCTTTCCTTTCCTTTCCTTTCCTTTCCTTTCCTTTCCTTTCCTTTCCTTTCCTTTCCTTTCCTTTCCTTTCCTTTCCTTTCCTTTCCTTTCCTTTCCTTTCCTTTCCTTTCCTTTCCTTTCCTTTCCCCTTTCCTTTCCCCCTCCCCTCTCCTACTCCCTTCCCCTTTTCTTTCCCCTTTCCCTTCCCCTTTTTTTATCCCTGATTTATGCTTTGATTTGCCAATACCAAGTTTTAGGTACAATGACAGTGTTTAGCTATGAACCTTAACACTGTTGAGTTTTGTGACTGTGCATTCCTTGGTGCTCATTGGCCCCTATATCTATTGCAATAACAGAAGCAGAACAACACAAGATGAATGCAGATACCAATCTGTCAGCAGCCCTCTGCTATCTGCTGACCTAATCTATCAGAGTTTACATGGAGATTACAACATGGGATAGAATAAAAAGGAGACAAAGGACATAGAGAAGCCTGAAGGTGATAATAAAAAATTAGTGTATGTCTCCTTGTTTATTAGCTGTTAAAAATACACATTGACTTAATTAAGATAAAATTTATTCTTTAGCAGTTAGAATCTTAATCTGCCATTGTTTTATTAAAACGGACCATGAATATTAAATAGTAGATGATTTCACCTCCCCACATAAAGAGCAAAGCCATTTGGTTTGAACTCTTGATCCTCTTTGCTTGCTTGTTGTTTTATGTGTGTTTTCTTCGTTTCCATTATTCATGATGCTGTGAGATATAATAGAGAACTGGGACTCACCCTGAGTGGTGGTGTCTGGTGTCCATTTGGAACAAATTCAAACAACCCAAACAGTCCAGGGAAAACTTCAACTTCCCTTGTGATCACCACCTGCCAGGAAGCCAAGCCCAGCTGCAGGAGAATGTCACAGTTTGGCAGATCTCCATCACACAAAAGGTATGGTTTCTTTCAGATTTAGTTAACTCCTTAAAGATTCTGGCAATGCAAGATAGCTGATATGCTCCTCAGAACAGAGAAGGTTCCATATTATCAGCATCTAAGAACAAAGACATTATTGACACTGTATTTCAAATTGCCTTTTGAAAGATCAGGAAGGTCTGTCAATTAAACAGTTACTTGTTTTGAAATACAGAGATGATATAGTCAAATTTTCACTAGAATTTACATAAGACTGAACTCAAATAACACACACAGCACCACTGTTAGCCTTGATTCAGCAGACTTTAGATACTTATTTAACTTAATGTCTGTACTTCAGTGCAAGTGCTTTGCTGGACAAAAGCCCTTGTGAACATATACAGACTCTTAAAAAGTACCTGAAGGAATCAATCTTTTCTGACACTGAGGCAGATTTAAAATCATGGCTTAGTTCCTGGCTAGAGTAACTGCAGATCAGAGAGCTGAAATGTTCAGTGACTTAATGTGCTTCATTTCTAATGGCTTCTTGCAGCAGCAGTGGACAATGAAAATTATAGGCCTGGTCTTATGGTTGATGATTGCTTGTCCACACAATTGTACTGGCTGCAAGCTTGGCCCAGCTGGGAGACAAAAGACAATGAAATTTAGAAAAGTGCTATAGGTCAGGGCGGATGTCTTAACATGGCACTTGCTCACCTTTTCTTCCCCAGGATCACTGGAGATTTCTTATATTCCATATTCCATAGCTTCCACATTTCTTCTCTTGCCCATAGGCATGCTCAAATACTAATAAAAATTAAAACTTTCTTTAGCTGCTTAGATGCCAACTATTGCAGCTGAGCTAAGCTTGTCAGCTTCTACAGTTGTCTTTATATTGACATTCATTTTAATGGTTAATTATACTTTGAAGTCTAAAAATTTAAGCCAATCGCCTCAGTTACATAGTCATTGTCTGAAAATATATTTTTCATGCCTCTGGTACCTACCAACCCAGAGAGAAAAAGGTAAGCATCTTAAATTCACTTGAAATCTTATCAAAGTCACAGTTTAAATGCAACAACCTCCTGTTTCAATGCTGCATAGGTACAGCTGACTACCAGCCATCTTTTATGCTCCTGCAATTGGAAAAGAAAATGTTTTATTATCTGTGTAATTGGCTTTGTCTTCCATCTCTAATACTGTGAAGTGGAAAGAGTTAACCAGTCTTTTATCCAGATGTGACATAATCAGCGCCTTTCAGAGACAACTTTCCACATGGACAGGGCCATCTCTTGAGATCAACTAATTAGTTTCTCAGAAAGAGCTATTATAGTCTATTGGATATGTACAAAGCATCTTCAGAAACTACATAACAAAGTCCCAGTAGACTCCTATTTGCTGCAGTAAATTATATGTATTTATCTTCTGCTTAAAACTGAGTTGTGTGTTTATAGCAAAACCCTGAACATTTTATTTTCTTTTGAGGAGTTGATAACTATATTCATGCTCTTGATTCAAAACAAACAGAAAATTTCACTAGTCAGGTGTGGACATGCAGGTTTAGATGTCTGGAGCTGGAGCTTCAGAACTGCTTTACTCCAACATAAAGGAGAGCTCCCCTTTACCTAGACAAGCTTTCTTTCTTCCCTAATCTGAACCACAAATTCCTGTTGTCCTTTTGCTCCCACACTGAATGCTAAACTGAACCAAGAAAATAATTGTGTTGAAAAACACCCTGGGAAATGGAAGGAGGCTGTGAGACATTGAGTAACTATTTTCATTCAGATTAGCTCCCTGAACAAGGCCAATCCTTAAGTCCAACAGAAAGACATGGCTGGAGATGAGACAGAGGGTAGGACTGATTGTCTTGTGCCATTTAGGTTGGTTTAAAGTGATTACATAATTGCTATAAATATTACATTGCTATCAATAATTAATTATGATCACATTGCTATCAATAATATTGCTATAGATATTAAAAATAGGGGGCTTTTCTGTAGCTTATGATTTTCTTAGATTCCAATTCAGCAAGATATTTAAGTAAACACCTAACTTAAAGTTTCATCCTAAAGCAATACTCTAGTATTTCTGTTTATTAGTTGACTTCCTGAAGTGTCAGATGCAGGGGAACTGTTCTTCTTTTTAACTTTTTCACTTAAAAATATTTAGCTATTTTAAAGAAAGTATCCATTGTTGCTAGGAAATATTGTTTATGAGCTTTTTCTCAAGCAGCTACAGCACCTCAGGGAAGAAAAAAAGAGACATAAACTTGGCAAGGAGTAAAATTCCAGGTAAGATTTGTGTTTTATTAGCCCCAAAAGAGTTAGATGTGATTTAACTAAGTTATACAATATATAAAGGACTTTGTACGTGGGCCGTGGAGTATATTAGATGATAAAATTGACTTCTTCTGCTTTTCCAATAGTGCTGACACGAGTAGATAAAAAACTTAGACTCATATGTCTTGATGCACAAGGAAGAATGCAGCACATTAAGGAGGATGGAGGTCTCAGAAGTGCTTTCCTAGCACAATGGCTGGTAAGCTAGGATGCAGTTGTAATTTCCTTCTTCATCCTCAGTGGGAATACATGTGAGAGCTTAACATGTTGTAAGGAAGACATGCAGCTTCCCAAAGGACATCTGAGAATTCTTCAGAATCAGCATTTGCCAAGATGCTTTGCTTTCTTAATGGAATGGATGAATATTGCAAAGCTGTGGGGGGTGGATAAACAAGACAGGGTCATGCTGGATGGTTGCACACATTACATGATATGTAGTGCAGGGCTGTTATCCAGAGAGTAGATGAATCAGAAGATATTTCTTCTTCCATTTTTCTTTCATAAATACTTTCTAAAACAATCCTTAAAACCAGCTGAGCAAGCATCAGCATGGCAGAAATGGAAACTCAACACATTGCCTTTCTAACCTTAACAGTGGCCATTTGCATGTATTTGTTGCAGGGTGGCCCTTCTTACATTCAGCCACATTGATTTTCTCTCAAAAGAGACATACTATGCAGAAATTCCCAAAAGGTGTGTTCTATATCTCCCTTCTCCTCTTTCTAATCTCACAGTTTTCATGTCATTCTATGCCTTGATCTTCACACTTTTTTCTTTTTTTTTTTCCAAAGAAATTGCCCAAGTTTATTTCTTATAATAATCATATATTATTCTATTCTTATCTAATTAACAAATGTTATCCTACTTAGTACACAGGCACTAAACTATGCCCTGTCTCCCTTCCACAAGATAGCTGCACTCTCTGACCTATAAGCACAACTGTTCCTTAACCTAGTTCTGTCAGAATGATTTGTAAAATCCTTGCTAAGAAGTGTTTTAGTAGGTTTTAAAAACCAAATTGTTTTGACAGAATCAGGCTGGGGACAGCTATGTATGTAGTTATACCAGCAAATCTGAAAGGGGAGTGGTATCCTTCAGGGAAGGGAGAAGGGAGTGGCTGGTGAGGAGCCATCTTCACTGTCTCCATGCTCCCATTATCCACCTATTAGTACCCTTGCTAATCAAATTGTCCTAACTTTCCCTCCTTTTCCCAAAATGACAGACCTGCAATATAAAACCACAATGCTCTCACTCTATTAGACTTTCTGTCTAAATCTGCATTTTCATTTTCTCAGCCGATTTTCCTTATTCCCTTCTTATACTCATTCTATGGAAATTTCATTATGCTTCCATACTGACCAGTCCTTCCTTCCAAAAATTTGGGTCTTCATTTACATCTCTTCTGTAGTCCCTTTCTCACAGCAGTTACTTCCCAAATCTTATTGGACAAGCTCTTTCTTTTGCCTTGTTCTAATTAAATTGTGAACTCTTTGGGTGAATGAACATGACTGAAGTGTGCAAAATGCTTTCAGTGTGCTGGTCTGTGAAGTTATAATAACAGCAATAGTCAACAGGGCTCCAAAGTTTGAGCACAGGACAATATGCCATGCTGCAGAAAGCAAACTGATAAAAAGAATAATTATAAAAATTAAAGGAAGAAGGCATGCAGCACTGAGCAATTTAGGAAATTCAGAACATCCAACAGTCACTGAAACATGGAGATGGCAGGGAGAAAAGATAGGTCTTGAGACAGAAGAAAAGCTTCAGACTTGAAGTGCCTGATGATTCAGGCAGAAAAGTATCTGTTCAGGAAACTCCTAAAATGTTGTTATAGCCCCGAAGCATGCACAAGAGAAAATTCCACCCTGCCTTATAGACTGAGCACTGCTATATCTATGGAAATGAGTGACATCTGTGACAGAAAACTGATTTTAGGAATATATTCCTAGATGGGAACTGTTGAAGATTTTGCTGATAACTAAAAGGCCTGACCTTTCTCTGAGCAAAGTAATTTCTGGTGCAGTTTTTTGAGGAGGAACAAAGTAATAGAAAATGTACTGGATGATGTTTATCTCAATATACTACCTGTGGCAGACCTAGCTGGTAACCTAGAAAATGCCTTGAAGAAAAGCATGAAGCAAGTGAAAAAACAGTTTTCATGAATGAGAGAGAGGGAAAGGGAGAGGAACACTGAAATGTAGAGGATTTCAAATGTACATTTTGCTTCTGCATCTGCACACATCCTGTGTAGGAAACAGTAGGAGCATTAATTTAGTGTTGGGGGTCCAAAATCATGCATCTTTTCAATGATACTTAAGTTTATATAACTGGAGTGTAAATTTATCATTTATGTTCCCTCTCAGATTCAAATCTGAGCACAATTTCTTCTGTCCTCCAACCTGCTTATGCACAGATACTGCCAGGTGGCTCCCTAGGTGAAGAGCCATGGGTTTAGAGGTGGTCCTGATTCAAGCCCCATCCCTGCAACATGGAGTTTCATGAGCAGCAATGAGTAGCTGAATCTTTGAGCATTTTTTTTCCTCTCACTCTTCTCTGCCCCACTGAGAACCTCTTAAAAGCTTAAACAGTAAAGGTCCTCTACTTCTTTTTTTCCTTTTGTTTTTTTCTCTTCTTTTTTTCTTTTCCCAGGATAATTAAAAGAAGAATAAATTCAAAGAACGTGGTGGGTTTCAATAAAAAAGGAAGAAGTTTGGCAATGAAGCTCAGCAAATACTTGAACAATTGGCTTTGGAAGGGGATTTAGGCTACATTGGCAAAAGAATGAGTGTTGACCTGGAAAATCAAGACTCATTAGGCATTTCAGTGCAGGAGAGAGAAGGTTATGCAACCTGGTCAGCTGGAAAGAGACCTAGGAGTCAAGAATTTAGGGACGAAAACAAAAATGAGAGGATTTTACTAAACCAAAAGGAGTTTTGCTGAGAGGAATGTACAAAAAGATTTAAAAAGAAAGAACATGACACTGAAACCAATAAAAGTTGTATCTTCTCAAGGCTCAAATTTAATGGAAAGAAATTTATCAGCAACACATAAATTAACCATTTCGGACTTATTCGTGGGATAGTAATCTGACAAAATAGTGTTCACTAAAAATTGTAAGGACATTTTTTTAATATCATTTGTACACTCTACTTGGAAATAATAAATTTAATAAAACAACTTCTTGCATATGATGTTCTCCTTGTTGTTTTCCATGCTGTCAACCTTGATGGAAATCACACATGGACTACTTGTCTATGTCTGCAAGTTTTCCTCCTAGAGTGTCTGACCATTTATGGCACTGTAGAATAGACAGATAACTCACACAAATTTACCCCATTTTAGCTATGTGAACACCTACAGATATGAAAATTTCCTATTGTGCTTTTAAAAACCTACTAAAACTTTTCTCCTTCACAAAGTTTAGAAGGAAAAATGTAAATTCTGGCTGAAATTTAACAGATTAGATCTCCAGATAGATCTGTATATAAGCATGAAAGGCATCTTTGATTAATAGTTTGCTGTATCTTAGCATTACAAATCTGGAGTGAGTAACAAGGACATTAATGTGTGGGATGAGTGTGTAGAGAATAGGCTTCATAGTCAGGAAACATTTCAGAATTTCCATGGGCCATGGAGCAGAAATCTAATGATCTTCTCCCTTTCATCAGGCACACTTTCTTATATTAATTAGGTGCAGAAATACATGCAATATTTCAAAATAATTTACCTTTACTGCAGGACCCATGATACACTCACAGCATTGCTTTATCTCATAATGGCTTTAAAAGTACCCTTTTCCTTTTTAAAGTTTTAAATACTTTTAAATTCTTATGCCTTTTCTTTAAAATGTAATGCTTTAGTTATTGGGTAAATCTATTGTGGTCTCACAAAACAATTACTAGCATCACAAAGGATATGCACAATGGCACAACTCAAGCTGCAGAAAAATGCTTGTATAAAAATTGCTTAACCTAAATTATTTCAGTGTTCATATTTCTTTATCTGCTTTACACTAGGGACATTATAGCTTTTGTTTTCAACTGCATCTTGAATTAAAATTAGATTTGAGGAACAAAGATACTTCATATTTAAATTAAACCCTTGAACAGCAATTGTTGAAACAGTCAGCCACATAAAGAAAAAATATAAAATGGGAACCAGAACTGACTGTGCAAAAATCAAAATTCAAGACAAAAGATGATTTCAAGGGACCTCAGAAAATTAAATAAAAGTTATTGTAAGCCTTAAAAGATATTCACAAGGAACTTAGCATCACATTGTGCATATGATACAGGAATTGTCAGCAGGTGCCACTTCACACAGAGTGTGAAAAACAGTTCTCAGATGTACTGGGTAAATAAACATTCAGCCACAGAGTTTGGATAAAAGCCACAAAACAACATGAAATCTAGACCAGAGTTTCAAAAATTAGTCTCTGATTTGGGCTCCCTTTATTTACAGATATTCAAATCTAAATATATGTTAACTTAGTTTGGATATACAAAATCAGAAATCAATTTTTAACAGACTAGTCCAGGCTTTTACACATCATTTGACACACCCCCACATCAGCATTTCTTAGAACTCTGGAATTTGGACTTCACATGGCATAATAAGATTTTACTTAAGAAATAAATTCAGGTCTTCAGTGATAATTCCCATGTTACATATTATCACTAGGGAGTTCAAGGTGGCATGCACAGTTCCAACCCTAAATTCTCTGAGATTCAGAACTCTGCAGGAATTCTGTGGAATTCTTCCACTTCACTTATATGATCACGATGAAGACTATCTCTTATGCAAAGCAGTGGGGTTTTTTTCTCTTGTTGGATAGAAAGTCTAGTAATGCCACACCAGAGAAAAATAAATACCTAATCTATTAAAACTTCATTCATGCTACCATAATATATGTTTATTTTTGGAGTTGTGGTTATGAAATGCTCTCTTTTTCTTCCATGAACTACTTTCTGTATTAGGTTATTCCCCTCTCACAGAGGCATTCTGCCTCTAACTTTGCTTTCCTTGGGTAACTTATATGAAACTTTTCCTTCAAAAGTAAACTTGATCCCTTGAAAAGTGAACTACCAGTCACTTCATGCTCAAACCAAAATTGTTTTTGGATATGGCTGGGCAACAAACCTTGCAAAGAGGAAAGAAAAGGGTCCTCAGCAATTTCTATTTTTTGAATAAAGCCCACTTTGTTTTCCTGCCTCATACATTCTGGCTGTAATTACTCTGCAGAACTCTTTTCCAATCTGTCCCATAACATAGTCATACCATGCTAATATGCTCTTTAAATTTGTCACAAAGCAAGACTCACCTTCTTAAAAGAATCCAAGGGAAAAATGACTGTGAAAAATCAATAGGGTTTTGGGGTTTTTTCTAATACGGAGATAATACTGAGCCTTTTTTTTTGCTTGTATACTATCCAGCTTTTTGCAGTATTGAAATCAGTTGTACCATTTCTCAGGTGTAGTTTTTAATGTCAGTAGGACAGGTCTCTCTGTTCCCTGAGGCTCATGTACTTCAGACTATGGTACCTCAAAATTTGCATGTGCAGTCCAAAGTACTGCACCTATGGCACACCAAAATTATATTATGCATTAGAAATGTTTATTGACACAGGTAAAAACTCTGGTATTCCATTTAAGTACAGCTGATTTAGCTGTCATACTGCAAATAAAATGCACTTAAAATACAGTCAAGTTATCCCAAAACAAGCAATCATCTAAAGCATAGGACTTATCTCACTCATTGAAAGAAATATACTGAATCTCTTGCTAATGCAGTTTACCTTTGCAAATCTGTTTGAGAGTTGTAAGAAAGCATTTCCAGCAATACTAAGCTCAAAGTCCTCTAGGAAGAGAGATAACATCCACCATCAAATCTGGGAAAAACGGAAATGAGAGTGTTTTTGCAGTCCTGGAATCTTAACTTGATGACAATTAAATTAACAACAGAGGTGCTACTGACCCCCTCTAGAAAAACTGACACTGTTCTGATAAGTCCAGTATTTGATTCACTGGCACTTTTCCAAAGTCAAAATAAGGCAAAATAATTCCCCCGGTTAAATTCAATAAACACGTCAAAACTAATGACCACAAAGTTCGGAAATAAAAATAATGCTATTGTGTCCTCAGTGATAACACTTTGTTCTGAGAAAGTGATTGGATCTGTCATCGTGACAGATTTGTTTTCTCAGAGGACACAATTGAGCAAAAGTTTTAACTTCCTCAATCCCTGAATCAGATCTTTCCCTGCATTGTAGGCATTACAAACATTTCAGTTTTTTAAAAAACATAATACATCATTAAAGAAAAAAAATTCACTGAGTTGATAGTTCAGCAATCTTAGAAGAACAATTTGTGGCTCCTGCTACATCAGACTATGGAAGGAAGATGGCATTTCTGAAATGCCAAAAGCTAGGATTATAATTGCTTTAATATTCAAATAAAAATTAGGAATTTTTATGGTTTTGATCATACTCAAGGTATTTATCATTTATGTAAAAAAATAATGGGCTATATTGTAAAGAGATGTTACATTTTTTTAATATAAAAAATATATCCAGGTTTTTCTGTTATTTTCCCCTCCACTTAATGCTGTACTAATCCTCTTTTTAGAAGGAAATAATTCAGGTCATTGAAGAAATTCTGGGGGTATGAACTTATAACACTGAGCTCTTTCAATTTCTATTTATTTAGGGCTGCATCAAAAAACAGATTCAAACAAATGAGTCTTTGAGTTGCCTGAATTGGACTAGCAAGCAGAGTCTTACAGAAGTGCTGAGTTTAATCAGTGCCTCACAAAGTAAGTTTCACAAAATAAACAATTGAAATTATTAATGAAAATCAAAATGCTTTCATTGGGAATACTTTATGTAATATCTTTGCAAGAATAAAGTCCCATTATGTGTGTATGAAATGATTACTCCTCTTTCGAATGAGCAATTTATAACATTTTAATAAATTACATCTAATGTACTTTTTTCATAGACATTTAGGAATTCTTTTAGGAGTAAATTTTTCAGACTTTGCATATTTTCTGCCAGAGAAAAACTATATGATACAGGAATAGGAATAGCAGACATATCCTTTGGACTACCCAGAGCTGGTGTATTTTCCTTTCAATCTATATTTGTTCATATCTCCACGTTTTATCAACTTATTTTAAATTTTTTTAAAAAGTTAATTATTTGGGACACATATCACACATGGTTTTGAAGCATATTTTCCATTATTTTTTGGTTTTATTTTTCATTATCTATTGATACAACCAATATCTATTCATACAACCAACATGATGGTGGAACTAGAAAAAGCATAAATTTACTATGAAAACAATATCAAATATAAATACATAACAATCAGAAAATCAGAGAATTCTGTGTTGAATTATAGTTCTTCAAAAACAGTCAACACAGTAATATTCCAATTCCCATACATTCTAAAATAAATATAGTGAGACATCAGATGTTCATCTTCCACGGTGATTTCAAGTAATTTCCTGGGTACTTTCAATTCTTTTTAATAACATACCTAAAATATTTTTCTTTTTTTTTTTTTCCTAATCTGTCATTTCAACACAGGTCCTTTAAATTTAAGGGAGAGTTTTGACTCTAAAATATTTGTCTTCAAAGCAACTTTCTGTGTCATTTTTTATCTTCTTTGGCAAGTATCCCTATTTTTCAGCTTCCCATGCTTTGGCAAAATAACCCACAGAATCATAAAAAACATATAATTGTTTAGATCTGGAAAGATCCTAAGATCATCAAGTCAAATTGTGAACTTACCCCTGCTGAGTACCATTAAAACATGTCCCTAAGTGCCACAGCCATGGATCCAGCATGTCCTGATCCCTCTGAAGTGCCTATCAACAGTCAGGATCAACAACACTCTCATCCAGCTTGGTGTTGTCTGTAATTCATTACTGTTCTGATTAAATCTTATTAAAATACTAGAAATTCACTTAGCTGTCTAAATGTGTTCAGTGCTATTTTGAGTTCTAATACTTCTCATACTGTTTGGGATTTTTTAAATGGAAATAATTTTTTTTACTTGTCTGTTGACCTGAAGAATTCCTGTTCTGTAACATGGCTTGTTTTACAGTCACTTTCCACTCACCATCCCTCAACCTTCCATCCCAAGACTACAGTTAACAAAGATAAGTGATCAGGTGTTGCAGACATCTTTTGTGAAAATCCTTTTCTTTAGGATTTTTCCTTCTGAGAAGCTAAGAGGCCTCAGAGACAATATATAAACAATGGTTATCTGCTGCTGTGGAATGCATCGGGTGTGTCGGTGATTGGGCCCATCTTGAATGTTTACAATTAATGGCCAACCACAGACCAGATAGCTTGGACTCTCTGTCCGAGCCACAGACCTTTGTTATTCATTCCATTCTATTCTTAGCTTAGCTAGCCTTCTGAGAGGAACCTTTTCTTTCTATTTCTTTTTAGTATAGTTATAATGTAATATATATATCATAAAATAATAAATCAAGCCTTCTGAACATGGAGTCAACATTCTCATCTCTCCCCTCATCCAAGAACCCCTGCGAACATGGTCACAATCAGGTCACTCTCATAAATATTCAGCCTTCTTCCTGACTCCCACAGTATGGAGGGAGGAAAAGAACAAATGGAAGGAAGAGAAGAAAGAACTGAAGCAGGCAACCCAAAGAAGCTAGCAAATGTCAGAGTTAGCTCAGAGCAGTGACATTAACCTTCCATTTTCCTAACTCCTGCACCAAATATGGTCTTACTCAGCCTAAATTTATAATAAAATAATAAGTACTGTAAAATCTCAAATGTATAGGGTATTCATGGTCATATTTTCTGAAATAAATCATTGCCCTTTGGATGAGATCAAGAAGCCCAGCTGCGTTTCCAGTTACAAACACAGAGCTCAGCAATACTGACCATGAAAGACTGAGCTCAAAAATCTTAATAGCCTCATAGGAAATTATGCTAACCCTAACATCATGAGCCTACAAACAACCTTTGAATAAAAGATAAGGGGGTTATTTTAAAGAAATAACAACCAAGTTTATTTCTGATATGGTTGCTGAGGAAAGAGCTTGACTTTCTTCGCAAGTGTGTTAAATATGTTGATATATTGAGAATTTTTTGTTTTGACTTGATTATTATTTTACCAAGGCTGATATGATTTTAGAAATTCTGGGAAATTGTCACCAACTTCCAGAAACACAAAGATGATTTAGAGAAACATAGCTGAAAAAAACCCAAAGGGACTATGGCCTTAACTATAGTTTCCCATTGACGTAATCATGTTTCCTCACAATAACCCATATCTCCTCTGCACCACAGCCTCACTAACCTCTATACAGCTGCATTAATTTTGAAGCTTAAGGGCCCAAGTTTCATTTTTCATGTAACACAGGGGAGAAAGGCTAAGCTAGCTGGTACATCACCATAGCCCAGCAAATCTTCATGCAGAGGAAGGAGCTAAGGGCTCCTAAGGACATTCCCAAGGCACTGTACATCCATGTCTTTGCTATTTAGTTGTGTTGTTGGCTATGTTGCTTTCATTTCTGGAGCTTACATGATCACTGCAAGCTTGGTGTTCTTCATACTGAATTGTAGTATTAATGGCACATAGTTGAACTGCATCGAAAAACAAATATTACTGCATATTTCAAAATATTGAAATAATAGCCTAACTAAGCTACCCATTTTAAAATATATGAAGCATCTATACTTTAGGTATCTGCATAGTAGATATCAATCCACATTCAGTATAAAGTCTAGTCACATCTAGTTTCTTTCATAAACATGCACACCCTTTAACATTTTCATTTGAACTGCTATTGGCAAGGTGACCTTGGTCACTTTTAAAATACAGCAATGTGGCACGGCATCAGCTTACTGAATTTTGCCTGGTCTGAAATCTGGCAACTCCTGTCCTCCATTCTAAGCCATTAAGCTTTCTTTTCCTCTTGTTTATTTCTGTGTTTCATCACAATAATATGTGAGGAAATGGAAGGAATGCACAACTGCGTGTAATGAACTGGGACTGTTGTTACTTTAATTTAAGCTTTGATGTTAAAAATCACTGTAGCAAATTTTATCAGTTTTCACAATTAACCTTCAGGAACTGCAGTGTCTATTGTGTTGCTTGGCCATTAAGAGACAATCTCAGTATTAAACACAGGTGCAATAAATACTAAAGGAACTAAATGACCTTGATATAGTGAAAGCAAAACATACAGAAAAACAAAGAAACAAAGGAGTATTGAAATGTATTGCCTCATGTACTTTTGAATAGTCTTGAATGTTTATAAGTATTCATACACCTATTAGAAATGAGCTGTAAAAATAATTAAAAGTGAATTTATTACAGGAGTTTAGTGGAGGATTTATCAGACACTGCAATCAGGAAAGGAAGCATCTTTTTGGCTTCCAAGTACAAAAGTGTTTGCCTAATTATGCAAAGCTTATTCTCCTTAATAGGGTGATTCAGATTACTTCTACGGAGGCATTCAAACAATTCAATATGAAACCGGGTGTAATTAATTAAATTTGCCTGCGCACAAGTTTTTTATAGAAGTGACAATTGTAGAAAGTGTTGATTTACTTCAACATCACTGCAAATAGTAGGACACCTAGATGATGATGATGATGATGATTATTATTATTATTACGGTTGTTGTTGTTGTTGCTGTTGTTGTGATTATTTTAAGGGGGAAATACTATATCAAAATATTTCCAGTAAAGCAATAATGCATTTTCACTAAAAAATTTAACATGGAATTTGGAAACCCATATTTCCAAATAATCTGTAGAAATAGGAGAGCCATTAAAAGTTTTAATAAATTCTGTCAAGAGACACCTAATAGGCTGTATTGTTTATTCTCATGTATGTGGATATTTTTATATACGTAATTTTAAATTTTTTATATATATTTTTACATACATTTTTACATGCATTTTATGTACATAATTTAAAAATAAAATATTAAATAAATAATAAAAATAATAAAGTATTTTAAAATAAAATATATTAAAATATTATTAAAATATTAATAGTTTATGTCAAATATTATTGAATTGTTGAATAAAATACTAATACTCTAGCTAATTTCCAACTAATATCGCATTTTTGTTTTCATATCCAATAGCTATTAATTTCATGGCCACATATATTACCTAAATTCCCTAAGCTGACATCTCTGCTCTAGAAATCAAGAATGCCAAGCCTATATTATATCCTTCAAATGGTGCAGCAACCCATCACTGCAGTAGGCAGCTTGCCATAAATATTAGCAAGAGCTAGAGTGAAATTCCAGTAAATGAAGATTAAAGGAAACCACTTTGAAATTGGCTGAGCTGAGCAAAGTAAGGAATTCATGTACCTCCTGATGTTGTAAATCAACTTACAATGTACAGTCCCTAGCTATTTAATTAACAGCTTAATATTCTGCTTGCAAAAGAAGGGTCACAAGGACAAGATATAGAATGTGCAATAATTTCAACAAGGTCTACATAAGTTCTAAGGCCAAAATGTTGTTTTTTTAAATAAATATAACTTCTGAGATACAATCAGAAAGACTTTTCTTTTAGCTTCTTTTTTGTTTACTATTTGTTTAATTTCCTTGCCTCTTTATCTCTATGTTCAGCCCCACTTCTCATATTCCTTCATAGTCTTAGTCCTGTTGTAGCTGATTTGGTCAGCAGTTCTCTGGTTTGATGTACAGAGTGCAATGAGGCCTGACAGAATTCAGAATGATAGTTTATAAGCTAGACGCCATCAGTTCCGTAGTTAAATGAGTATTTGCAATTGCAGCACATAAATGTAGATGTTTATTAATGAGAGCTTTATGTACAAACAAGGATATGTTTGCACAGTATCAAATGTGCAGTAAATCTTCACAGAAATATCAGAGGTTATTCTGAAGCCCTGAAATGAAACTGTACTTCTTCATTCTCCCTAGAAAAGAGTACTAAGAATGAAATCTTCAGATTGTACATAAAGCAAACCTTTTCATGACTTGGGAGAACTTCAACAAGGAATGTTGAGATTACCTAAAAAAAAAGGCTGACAAGAAAAACAAAAATGGAGAATAACAATAGGGAATACTACAGTGTGATCCATAGAGAGTATTTTGGGTAAATAGGGATTTGTAGATCTGAATCTCTCCACCAGTCTGAAAGAATGGGCTCTGTACAAGTCTTCCAATAATTAAATTATTAAAGGAAGCATATTTTCTTCCACATATTTTCTGGAGAAAAAATAAGTACAGAAAAAAACCCCAAAAATGACCTTGTCCTATCTGGAAAAGGAGTGGTGCTCTCTCTAAGTTTAAAATGAAGGACTGTGGACTGCTTTATTGCTGTTACTGTTTTAGTAGGTTTCTAATCTGAATCAAGAAACTAGATATTAATTTAAAACAAATAAATAATACTGCAGATTTGACAGAAGTTGGTTTCCCAGGAAATCTATTCTTTTTATTGCTTTAGCATGCTATGATTTTTGACTGCCACATGTAGATGATGATAAGAGAAACTAAATCCTCTGTAATTCTAAATTTTCTATAATTCATTATACTGAATTTTAACCTAAAATGGAAGTACTCTGGACTTTAACTGCTTCATGAAGGTTTGCTACATAATTAACATGAATGCAAAGCTTATACAAATAGATACAAAAATATGGCTTGCTACCAAGAAGCCACTAGAAGCACACCATCAAGCACCCATAAACTTATATACTGCCCAAATCAGTGCATGTGGCTGAATACAACTCAATTAATCAATTGCTCCTACAAAAAAATAATTCTGTTCTAGCATATTCATATTTCTTTTTATTCTTATTTCCTATTTGCTCTCAGCGTTCCATAAAACATGCTTCCTGGCAGTACAATGCCAAATGTCAATGCCAATGTCAAATTCAAACCCATTTTGAGGAATATTCACAGAAATCTAATTTTATCTAGCAAGTCTGAACAGTCACTTTGCTGATTTTTTATGGCCCTTCAATTACCTGACATAAAGGAGAAGTAAATGATCCATGTAGACCATTGAACATAATCAAGACTGCTTACTTTTAAATAGTGACTTATAGCAAATTTCTTAGGATCCCTCTACAACTCTAGAACTACTTATAGGAATTTTTTTCCTCAGTATTTTAAGAATATGTATGTAAAAAATCTTTGGACAATTCTATTAGTAAATTATTACAAACATAAAAGAAATTATTTTCTGTTGTTTCAAAGAATAATTTCTGTATCATATTCCTAGTCTTTAAACCAAAGTTAGACATAAATTGGCTTTCTGATTTTTATTGTTGCTACTATTTGCAGCTAAGGCAACTTGCTTAAGAATGAACTGAACATTGGTAAGGCAATAGTGATGAACCCAAGGAATTTCTGAATCTTCTCAAAATCTTGTAGGAAATGAGATCCAAGCATCCTACAATCTTCTTCACACTGTCTGCTCCTGGATTTGGTTTTTGTTTACACTATGATTGAGACAGTTAGGGTTCACAGTAAAGTTCAGTGTAGCTGGAAATAATTGCCTGAAAAGAAAGCTGACACAGGAGGAATATCAAGATACTTGTCTGTGCTAGCTCACTTTCTAAATCAGTAGCAAACGATCTAATTTGATTTGACTTCAGCCCACGGTGAAAAAAAGTTTGTACTTTTTGACCACCCATGATAGATATGAGAGAACATCAGCCTCCCATTGCTTCTAGCCATGTAATGAAAGAAATACCCATTTCAGCAGGGGAAATGAAGAGATCAAGGCAAATCACTTTTTCATGCTCTGATTCATGGAACATGCTGAAAGAATATAGGCCTCTTCTTCCCAGTAGAATATGTATGGATGGACATCTCTTCCCACTCTTCAGAAAGTCATTCTCTTAAACAGTATGTAGGTATATGACTAAGACTTAATAAAAACAGATATAATGCCAACAGAAAGGCAAAAGACTTTGGTTCACTGAATTTTTTTCTTTTAGTAAAAAATATACTAAGCTGCAGGGATTGGAAGGCAAAGAACAAAGAAATATCTACTGAAAGTGTGCCAGAAATCTTGTGTGAGTGTTTATAGCTATATTTTATCTGTATTTCATCTGTATTGGTGCATCTATTTTCTAAACTGTCCCTAAGATTTATACAAGCTCTAAAGTAAAAGAGTCTGCAATAAATGCAAGAAAGTTTCTGGCCCTCCACCCAGTTATGTCCCAGTAAAACTTTAATAAAGATAAATATGACAAGACCTAGGTACATTTCTAAGTGCTACTGGAAATTGGATCCCATGTAACAACACTAATTAAAGAAAACCAGAATTTTAAAGAATCTATCAGAAAGTCCAGATATAGAAAAAAAATCTTAGCTAGTACTTTCACAATTCCAGGCATTTATATTGAATGTATAAAACCAACATTCATGTCATATTATGTCACTCATGACAATATTATTCAAGATAACAATTATTAACAATTATGCACCAAATTTCCATGGGTTTATGAGCATGAACTTGAGTTTTCAACAACCTATTAGTTTCCTAACAATCAGATCATCAGTATGCTAAGAATGATCAGTCTTCCTATGTATGTTTATCTGTACTGTATTGTACCTGTTTATTTGTCACTTATTTGTCTGTGGGTATATAGCAAAAAACAAACCAAAAAGCACCCAAATAAACAGATTAAAGGAATTCCCACTCTTCAGAATAATATTCCTCTGTCATGAATCAACCTGTGGTTTTAACATGTGATAAGAAAACGATCTTTTATTTATATAATTTTCTACTCTTCTAAGTTGAAGTCAACTGCTTTATGGAGTTGGTGTTGTTTGTTGCTTGTGACCACTGAGAAAGTTCTCCAGGAACTTATTGATATTGGTTTCATTATGATATGTGTTTCCATTGCAATTTCAAACATGATACGGCATCCTCATGACCAGTATTACATTCAGTTTGCACTCTATTAAGCATGTTCTTCAGTGATCTTAATTTTGTTATTTCTAATTTGAAACCTTCAAATAGATAACATTCTATATCCATATAAAGCATACAAAACATTACAAATCCACAGGTTACAAATTTACTGTGTGATATTTAGAGAACATTAATTCCATCTAGGCATTATAGCAAACTGAATATTTAACTGGGAAATTAGTCTGCATGCTGGAATGCACATACTGGCTTACTTCAAAGAGAGTAACTTCCCTATAAACATAAGTAATGAGACATTTAAGTGACAGAATTTGTTTTCTGAGTCAGAAATTATTGGGACACTCTGTACATTTTAAACCACAATTTCAGAGTGCAAAGACAGAGAAACTTGAGTACCACACAGCAATGTTTTAACGGTAATTATATTTTTTGTTTGTTGTGTAACCTTGACCTCACTGACCATAATGACTTAAATTACCCCAAAAAGCATCATAATGGCCATCTGATGAAAAAGAAAACCACAGGAGATGAAATGCAGAGTTCATCAAAATTAGCAAGTAAATTCTGTATGATACATACTTCTATTTACACTACATAATTGTGCATAAATAGTAAGCACATTAGTCTTATGGCTTTTTTCCTCAAGCTCTTATTTTTAGTTTTCTTAGAAAAAAAATTTATTCCAATACCAAGAAATTACTGCAATGAAAAATGTGACTTCTCATTCCATCAAAATTCATTGAAGAAAGTTCCTCCTCATAAAGAAAATGTAGACATAGATAGGAATTGCATTTAAGCATATAATCCTGGTGCATCCTCCAATTTTATCTGGTATATCTTTTCCCAAGATACTTTTGCTTCATTGTCTGTCACGTTTTAGACTTGAAATATCATCTGACATTGATCATCATACTGAAATATTTCATCAAACTGAAACATGAGCATCATATAAATCATGTAAAGGAAGGTAAAGAAAGAAAACTGGCTAATGCCAAAGGACACTTTTTGTTTCAACATATTTTTATTTTCAGATCTTTTTGTTTTTCATTACAATCCCTCCAGATTTATGTGTCTGTGTGTCTGTTTCTTGAGATTAAGTAGACTTTGCTGAACAGACTCCTTCTGTGAATATTTTCCAACTCAAAATATTTTATTTATGGAATACAAGACAACTAACATACACAGTAACAAATGTTTGAAAAGCTTCTAATTCATAAGTAGGTGCTCTAGACTAACAATGTACTTTGCCTTCTAACAAGGGCAGGTATTTCAGAATAGTAAAATACAGTCTGTCATAGCTGGCAGAGTTTGATAAAAAATGTGTGAATTTGTGTTATACTGTTCTTTCATAACCCATGTCATAAAAAATCCTGTGAAAACACCATATAAAATACAGAGAAAAATATAAAAAACAATGAACATAAATTGAATGTTTTCTTCAGCACAAGTGATCCTTGGGGAATGGTGGAGAAGAAAAACAAGTTTTCAGACTAACACTTGTTACAGTTTTGTGTATGAGCACCAAGATCTGGGAGACCGCCTGATGAACCTTCTGAATGAGCTCCCAGCACTCCACCCACACCAGTGATAGACCTTCTTTCCACCTTTCTTTAGATTTTTCATCATCTTTTCACCCATAATCCAAAGTTATGTGTTATCTGAAACAAACTAAGTATACTAACATCGGAAAAAACACACCAGGAGTGCGAGGACAAACTGTAGCAGGGATGGGGATGGAAGTGGTTCAGACAAGGTCTCTCATTTAGGTCCTGCTGAGGAATGAATCTATTACAGGCCTTCTCAAAACAGCTTCTATATGCAGGCAATCTACATGCAGAGGCAACTGGTCAAAAGTTCTATTATCTTTAATGGAAGTTTCTTCAAACAGTTCAGAGGGATTTCTGTGCCTCTTGCTGTGCCAGCCAGGTAGATCTCCCTGATCCTCAGTTCAAGTGTCACGGTAGTTGTAAAAAAGACTGAATTCTACTTTCTCCTCAAGCTGTGTGCTTGCATCCAAACTGTATAGTGGTGAGCTACACCTGTGATGTGCCCTCCCAAGTTGTGCCTTCTTGTGGTCTGGCACTGGCTGGCACAAGTTGAGATTGGAGTGTGATACCAGTTTAGCAGCTTGTGAGTTCTGGCCCCAACCTTCTCTCTTAAACAGTATAGATTCATCTTCTTTGCCAGATGTTCTTTAGCAAAAAACATCCTGCTGAAAAAATAGATTTCTCTCCTTTAGTATGTTCAGGACCAGTCCTCTGATTCCCATTCTTAGCTAAATCAGTCTTGTAATTTAGTCAATATTGGAAAAAGATATTCTCCAAGTAGGAAGGTCAGGCCATTATCTCTTAAAGAACACTTACCTTTTTATTTACAGGCACCACTGGGTTGCCTTCTTTTATTCCCTTAACAGCTCCATTGTTGAATCTAACTTACAAATACATGAAGAACCCATTTCAGTGGTCCAAGGTGCTCATGCCACATTTGTGGCCTTAAATTATACCTGAGTTACCAATCCTTCAGCCATTGTTTCTAACATTGGAAGGAAGGCACTTTCATTATAATTAACACACCATTTATATGAAATGTCCTCCCTTTGCAGCACTCAAGAGTGTTCAAATAATAGAAAACATAATTTAGTATTTGAGCATCAGATATGAAGTATGATTAGACCCCATGAAATCTAGAAATAAAAATGGAATCACAAGAGGCAGATCAAACTTAAGCTGAAATCCTTGTCCCAAAGATATAATGCATGCAGGACTCACCTGATTCTTTTCCTTTCCCTTTTCAGAGGAGAGGAAGGGAAACTTTTGTTACCACATTTTTTATTTAGTCAGTTATATGTTTTTAATGAAGACATTTGCCAAAATAGTTGCTGAAGCAGAAGATTTCAGATCACTAAGTATTTAGAAAACCTGTGTTATACCATATGCTTCAATTAAGACATGATTCTCACCAGTATATGACTGTTACCAGTTTACTAGATAGAATTTTTTCTCATTGAAAGGGACTCCAGAATAGCAGTGATCAAGCTACAAACATATTTTGACAGTTTGATTTATCTAGAACATCTGAAATAATCAGTGAATTTCAAATCAAATGCTAATACTACTGCAGAAAAACTGACAGAACTGTAATATTAGTAACCACAGTTACTATATCATTTTCACTCCCATTAAAAAATGAGAGAGTTTGAAAAAGACTAGATATGTTAGTCTTTAAAACAAAACTCAGTCATAAACATGTTAAAGGCGTGTAGCTTTCAACTTGAGCAAACAACAGAAATCACTTTGACTACAATTTCCAAAACATATTGATTAAAAAATGCCATGATTGGCATATATTTTGGGAATAGAATGACCTGCAAAGTGTGACAGCAGCAATATTGGTTTCTTTATCTGATACACAAAAATCCCATGACAATCATCTGTTAGTTCAGCAGATATATCTAAAATGTAATAATTTTCTTGTGATGCATTTTTTTTCTTTTACTTCAGGGTTTCCATTAATGGAGCTAAAAAATTCTAGAAGCTAGTATAACGTTACAGCTCTTTAAATGAAAAATTAAATTGTGTCAAATTATATAGTGAAGTCTAAGATTCATCTTAAATTCCCTGTATCTAGTATCAACAAATTCACAGTGTTGATTTACAAAAGATGAGAGAGATTAACAATAGATTTGCACACAAATTTGTAAGCACAAATACCTTCAAAAAATCACAGAAGGCTGAGATTGGAGGAGACCACTGAAGGTTGTCTGGCCCAAACTTTTGGTCAAGCAGGGCCACATAGCTGGTTGTCCAGGACCATATTCAAATGGCTTTTAAATGTTTCCAAGGATAGAGACTGTGCAACTTGCCCTGGGCAACCAGTGCCAGTGTGTGATCCTCCTCACAGTGAAAAAAAGTGTTTCCTTATGTTCAAAGGGAACCTGCTAGGTTTCAATTTGTGCCCATTGCCCTAATTTCACATTAGAGAAATTACTTTTGAAGGAATATGATTCATATCAGCTAGATCATGCCAAAAAAAAAGCAGAAGGACCTTGACTATATTAGATAACCTATGTTCTGCAGAAAGATTACCAGAGAAAAAGGCCACTGACTTCTACTACCACCATGATAACCTCCACCTTGTTAAAAATACTTTTCCCTTCATCATAGAGATTAATATTATTCTGTCTCTGGGTTACCAAAAAAGCTATAAATTTTGTGAAAATATGTGTTAAATTACTCAATAATAACCTTTCCCCTGACCCTTAAATATAATTATCAATAAACATGGAAATTCTTTTTTGTACAAAGACAGTTGGGAGTTCTTACTTCAAAACATATATCACTGTGATAGTCCCTCTGACAACAACCAAGCTTTGAAAACAATGGGCTTCAAGGTCTGTTGCACATCATGCCTTCTAATTACAGAGCAGCTAGCATTTCAGGCCTTAATTTCCAAAGGAGGTCAGTATAGTCAGCTCTTCTGCTTCATGCTTTTTTTTTTCAGAGGTCTGTTTTCTAGCAGAGGTCAGCTTCATTTAGAATGTAGGTAAAGAAATGGTTTTATTTCACAAGCATACTCTTCCACCTTTTCTGTCCTTACTTTTCCTTCATAGAAAGGATGGGAAAGCACTACTCTTCCTTAAAAAGAAAAAAAAAAAAAGAATGAACCAAAAAACCCAAAACCAACTCATTTCAGCTTCTAAATAATTTGACTCCAGTGATAACCTGTTAAATTTTAAATTCATTTGCACAAAATTCTTTGTATGTTCCCACCACTGATTGAAAATGACAACTTTCAAAAATGTAATGTCACTGTACTAAACGACTTAAAAAATATTACTGATAATTCCTACTGATCATCCCATTATCAAACCCTAAAATAGTATTGAAGTACATTATATTATTCTAAGGTTCAATCAGCAGGTGCAATTAAATTCAAAGGATTGCTTATTTGCAATGTGTGAAAGTGCCTGAGGATCTGGACTTTAAACTTGTTTATTTTACATGATCACGATGGAGTTTTACATTGGACTTTTCCATTACAAGGTTTGGTATATCTTAATCAGAGTATCTTACTGGACTAAATGAGTCTGAACACAGCAATTCCACTTGTGAAAAGTATCATGGATTTATCTCTCTAAATCCATGTGAAATCATTCAGACCAGTGTGGTGCAGTCAAAGTAAAGCACTGGTTCACAATCAGTTCCTGTCACCTTGCTGTTCTGCTCTGCTGCCCCCAGCACTGGTGGTGGTTGCACACCATGCTGTGCTGCCACATGGGTACTGGTGGTGCTAAGTGCTGTCTGTCTGTCTGCCAGAACAGGATCATCTTCCTACAAATGGCTTCTATGCAAACTTAGAAAAATCAGCAATGAATTTCATTTATCAATTCAACTGGGAGTGCACAGAAAGTTCTCAATTATACTTAATATATTTTTCATTTTCCAGGTAGTCGCCCAAGTTGAAGATGACAGAAATTGTCTATCACTGTCAAACTGACCAGTTGATAGTTCATTGTTTACATTATTTTTGCAAATTTTATGCAGCAGAAAATTCAATAACCTCCCAAAATCCCTCAAGTCCAATTTTACATAAATAATTTTACAATTTTTTCCTTCCTGCTGAGGGTTTCTCACTTATTCCTGCACCATGACATGAATCTTGCCTGGTATCAGGTCTTAGCTATAAAGGTATAATTTTCTTCCCTGAGAACAATCACCGTTAGAGTTGCTTATGTTACTGACCTGATGATCTTTACAGTCTGTTTTTGTTGGGTTTAGCTTCCCATTGAATAGGCTTTCCATCTTTCTCTACCAACTTTATTTGGCAGCCTATCTCAGCTAGTGACTCCGTTAGTGTCAAAATCATTGCATATAATTTGAAATATAAAAAGTATTCTTTATAATTTATATTTCTCTGTATACCTTGTGAAATAACAAAGATACAATTGTGTTGGGGATGTAGTCAATGACAGGAAAAACAAAGAGAGCTTTTAATTCTCTTTGAAATCATTCTAATCAAATAAACCCAAAAATATTCCTCTAAATCACCACATTTAAAATATTGATCATTAAGAAGCATCATTGAACAATGGAATGGATATTGCTTCAGGATTTAAAAAAATCAAAACAAAACAGTTTTACTAAATTTTTATTTCAGATTAAATTTTAAAAAATGAAATGAAAATTTATGAGTACTTTCCCACTGCAATCCATGAGTCTAAATAGTTGCAAAGCTACTAGCAAGTACAGATCTCAAGGTGTGGAATAAACTCTGTCTTTGTTGCCATGCTACAGAAAAAGGAATAAAAAGTATAAACTACAATCACCCTTCACGCCATGCATATTTTTACTTCCAAGAAAAAAAAAAAAGAGATACAATTCACTGGTAGAGATTTAGTTCAGGACCATTAAGAAGGTATGTGTTCCCTGCAGAAATTCTAAATTTCTGAGCTCATACTACAATGAGAGCACATTCTGAGTCTTTTCTGACAAGTAATTGACTCCTTTTAGTAACAGGGCAGAAAGAAGCTGTTAATACTTACCAGTTCTCAGCAACAGTTCCCAAACGAAATCCTGTCTATTTTTCATTTTCACATGAGAAAGTACTGTACTACTTGAAATGCACTATATAGCAAAAAAATATGAAGCTTTTGTAATAAAGCCTGGTGAACATAAAATGTTTTTGTAAAAAATTACCTATTATTATATATAATGCATTATGCATTTTATATTTTATGTATTATGTATAAAAAGTATAATAGATTGTATATTCTCTATTGTTTTCTATGTGCTATGTGTTATTATAGTATAAAAATTACTATATTGTGTATATATCTATATGTGTACTGAAAAATATTCTTCATAGGGCTAGAGGAGGATATATAACACTATAAGTTGCTGGCTAGGAGTTTTAGAACTCCTTGAACAATTTTAGTCAGCTCCAACTGCCAACAAGTCAGTTCTGACTTCAAGCTGATGGGAGGCTTTAAAATTCTTTATGAGACAGAGGACCACCACCCTCTACAAGAACTAAGTCTCATTTCTTGCACTTCTAAGCAGAGTAACTAGTCTGAAAATGCTGAAGTTCTGTTGGTTTTTCACCCATACTTTGGGGAGTATCTCAGTCTCGGTTTTTTCAAAGAGCAATTGAATAATAGAGGTGTCAGTCAGAAAAAAGGAACTTATGCCTTTTTCAGGCTTACCTAGAAGCAGATCCCAGACAAAGTTAAAAAGATAAAAGTGGATATATTTAGTGAAGGGCCTTCAGGTACATTAAGGGCAGACGAAGCCTCCCAAGGGACTACACCCAAAATGGACAATGGTCACGAGTTTCTTAGACAGATACAAGTTTGGTCTATTTACATATCAGGGGTTAATCTTCCAATTATGGCTTCAGGTAATGAAGTCATATTCCCCCAGTTTGCTCTCTCCCTCCCAATCCACTTTTGTTTATACTTTTTGGGGCCTGAGGCTGTATGGTGTCCTTGAGTTTCAGGTCTCGAGGAATTGTTTTGTCTGACCAAGATGTGTAGACAACACTTTCTATGGACTTTAGAGTTATGCACTAATGCAGAACAGGATTTGAAAAATATAAAGGCTAAAATCTTAGGACATCACATCAGGACTAAATAAAGAGTATCCCATGCTGCTCTGCATTGAAAGTTCTGTGTTTTTTAGGTTTGTGGTACCTAAATCTAAACTACTGTATCTAACACTATAAAAAGGTGTAAGTTGATGAAGGGCAGGGATGGGCAATCAGAAGGTAAATGGGTATAAAAAAGTTGGTTTGAAACTGCTTAAAATACATTCTTATCCACTGCAGCTGCAATAGTGCTACATAAAAGGTGACTAGACCTCACCAGACTTCTTACTAGCCATCTTTCTGTGGCTTCCTCCCACTGAATCTCCAAAACCACAAAGAGAGAGGAGCTTTAGCACTTAATTCAGAGATGCAACTTGCCAGATACGCCTCAGGCACTACAGGATTTCTTCCTGCCCTACATATCTGGCTTCAACCAGAAAGGCATCAGATGGAGAGGCCTCTGTTTATCCATCACACAAGGATGAAGGATCTTGAAACCTTTGAAGATGCACTTAACTTTTCAGATCTTTACTACTGTGCTGGGTTACAGAAGGCCTTGGGTTTGGAATCTGTGTGTACTTGAGTTTAGTAGAACAAGGGGAATTCACACAGCCAGTCACTGAACATTGAATGAGCCTGCAATAAATACAAGCTATGTCCTATTAAAACAAAAAGAGTTAAACCTTGGTACAAACATTTGGAGCAACAATTACAGAAGAAAGGCATGTAAGGAACCATGTACAAAATGCACAGAAGAGAATTATCTTAAGATAGGTGTCTCTGCCATCACTGGAGAGTGCACATTTTTTTGTGATATAAATATGTAATGTTTTGGATGTCTTAATGAATCTAAATTTGAGGTAGATGCCCATGTTCAGGTTACAGACTCCTACTCAAAGTGTCATGAATCTTGCATTGTAGTTGTTAGGTCTGGATTTGTCATCAAATACTTTAGAAGAACTGAGATTCTTGCTCCACAGCGCTCCATTTCTCCCAAGGCACTATTACTGATGTATTTGCTGACTCCTACTTAGGCTTTTATGATTTCTGCTGAAGCTATGAAGTATGTGTGAAGAGCTCCTTTTTCTCTACTCAGTCAAGAACACTTTGGTGTTCTCATGTAGTTTTATCTGGTTTCTGGAAAGAAATGACTCTGTCAGTAACTTCGAGCTGAAAGGTCTGGAAATGTCTGACACCCCTTCTATTTACTTCTAGCTTCAGAAAATCATTGGCTTGTGAAAAATGAGTAGCCTGAATACAAAGAACACTGAAAGAGAGCCACGTTACTTTGAGAGATTTTGTTTCTACATCTTTTCCTCTTGCTTTTGTCCAAAAAAAGTAAATTATTATGGTATATGGGTGGAGTGGAAAATAGTGACCAGAATTAGGAGTTAAATTAATGGAATATCCATGCTATGTACAAAGCAAATATGGAAAACAAGAGAATGAACATGAACATGTATAAAAATTTCATATGCATAATTCTTGTATGAGAGGACTCTGTGTATGTAGTATTTATTTCATAGGCAAAATATGAAAGTATTCTATAAATATTACAGCACATGCCTAAATAGAAGATCACTAAGCACATTTCTCTGAGAATAGACAGACAGATTGTATGTGACATTGCATAGAAAGGCACTTTTCCATAAAGGACTTGAGAAAGTTGGTCAGTTCCAGTCTGTATCAGTGTGAATTGTATAACTTTAGGCGATAGACAGAAAGGCGGTAGGTCATTTCAAAAATCTAGATTTTATCATTTCTAAGTCATCAGTAATTTCACTCTTTATTGTCTGACAGTGGGAAAAGTGGACCTCTGAATCTACACTGTCTGATCCACTTTGCAACGCGAAATATTGGAGCAGCTGGGGTAGAGTTGAACACTAAATATCAGAGAATCAGGGGTTAAAGATAATGGCAATGACAGAGACAAAAGAAGCTGCAGTGTTCCCGGCTGCCGAGACAATAAAATTTAGACAATAAAACTGTCTTTCTTATCTAACAAGCAAAATTATCTGTCAGTGTTAATCATTGTGCTAGGATCTAGATTAATAGAATCCTATATTGTAGCTTTTGTCACCTATAGCTCCGTCTTGTTCAAATTTCATGTAAATCCTCACCCCCACATGTTGAGGAATGTTGTCAAGCTGTGGTTTTAGTTCTGTAAGAACTCATGCACTTACCAGGGATGAGGTCGCTAATAAGCTTTCCTAAAATTTTTTTTGTTACTTCCAATTAAAACACTTTTGGTCTAGGATTTAAATATATTCCTGCCATGTTTGGGGCCTAATTATTGCAGTGTTGTGACAGTGTGGGTGGAGACATTTTTGCCAACCTGCTGCAGATAATTCAGAAGTGACACTGACCCATGTGTTTTATTTGTCCTTGATGAGAAAGATACAAGACAAACAAGTCACTATTAAAAGTAAGAGATAATTTGGCTTTAAAAATCCCCTTATTTATAACATCTGGAGTTGTTGCATCATAGAGAAAGAAACATATTCTAACAGAAGTTACTTTTACCTCTGCCATTGAACTTTCAAATAATGTTATGGTGGTAGCATAACATTGCTCAAGCTCACTTCTTTTTTGTCAGCAATAAAATGTAGAATCACTGTTATGCATACCAAAAATTCCTTTTTTTTACAAGAAACAGTCCTACAAGTAATAGAAAAACGCATGTAGGCCAGGTAAGAGACTGTATGTACTGTGACAATTGTGATCGTTTTTGATTCTTGCCCTGGCCTGGTTTGCCTTTGTTGCCTCTCTTGGTTGCTGTGTGTGAGAAGAGGACAAGCTTCTGGCTCTGGGCTGGTCACAAGCACTCAGCCACCCCCATTCCTGAAAGGAGAGGCTGCAACATGGAAGGGGAGCTCATGAAAAGATAAAAATACAGTGCTACAGTCAGAGCAGAGCACAAGGAAAACCCCACTGTTCAGGCAAAACTGAGTCTATCAATAGTTACTGATGAGCACTGTTATTTTTTGGACACCTGCATTTAATTTATTTAAAATATTTAATCAGCCTTACCCTCAAAAGTTGCCTCAAAACCTACAGCAGAGCAAACCCTTGGGCATATCCTTGTTTTTCCAAAGGAATTTCTGTAGTCTTGTGTAGTTTAGCAGGCTTTAAGGAAATCTTCTGTGTGATAATTGTCACAAATACATGAATAATTTACTTCATTACATTTTGAACAGGTTGGGAAAGAAACAATAATGTGTGCCTTAGCCTAAAAGTTCTACCAGAAGGCATGTTTCTTCATTTTATCTGTCCCAAGAATCTGTTATCTACAGATACCTGTTATCCTATTTTCTTCAAATAAATAGCTTGTCCTACTGAAATGCTGTTTATCATGAGTAATTTTGAGGTTTGGGGTAACAGCTTTATATACAGTAGTTTATTATTCATGTGAGTTACTTGTGTGACAAGCTGCTCAAAGGAATAATTAAATAAACTATCTAAAAATCAAACAATGGCTAATTGAGGTTTTTTTTAATTTCAATCATTCACTGAAGTGTCATTCAGGAATTAGGAGCTTTTGAATTCTGTCATCTTAAGTGACAATATCCAAAGACGGTCAGGATAAGCTTTGCTCCTGTAAAAAGTACCAGATTAGGGACTCCTAGAAACTGAAATATTTTCTTAATTATAAAAAAATAAACATCCAAGTTATTTTATCTACCATTTCATTTTCTAAAACCTGAAACAAGAATCTTTGCAATAAATCCAGAAAAGAAAGCAGAATCTTTTCCTTTGAAATATGGTGGAAATTGCCTACCAAGAACATATTTCAAAAGAAAGCAATGTTTGTGGAATGAAATAATTTGGAACCAACTATCAAGTTCATCTTGAATTTCCAATTCAATCATTAAAAACTCTGAATTATAAAAATTTCAATATAATTTAGGTAGGAAGGGACCTCTGCAAGTCCCTAATCCAACCCCCAAGTAAGGTCAACTTCAGCTAAAGGAGGTTGCACAGAGCTGTGTCCAGCCGAGGTTTCAAAGTCTCTAAGATGAAAGTTTCACCACCTTATACTCTATATTTGGGGTTTTTTTGTTAACATGTATCTAAATGGCGTTCCACTTGGGGCAATGTGTGTCACCTGCCTCTTGATGTTTCACTGTGCACCTCAGAGATGCAGCTGGGTGCATCTTTCATAGAATTTCTCTTAGTAGTGGCCAGTTGTGATTCAACATCCTCCAAGCCCTCTCTTCTCCTGGCTAGCCCACCTCAGCTGTCCCACAGGACACAGGGTTCAGGCCCTTTGCCACCTAAGTGACCATCCCCTGGCCTCTGTCGAGTTTGGTGATGACACTTTTGTTTTACATGGTGGGTAACATTGGGCAGTATACCCTGGATTGGGCTGAATTCCAGTCCTTACAAGGGATGAGCTGAGAGATCCTGCACAGTCTGCAGACCCTAGGAGGTCTGCAAGCCTAGACTGGGTAAAGCCCTGAGCACCCTGGTCTGACCTCCCATCCTGAGTTCTCCTGTGTCTCCATATGCCACAGTCAATACACAGAGTACCAGCATACAAGTTCAGAAGGCTTCAGCTCATACAGAGTAGCACCATACCACACAAGAAGGCTTCAAGCATCCACCCTTCTTGTTCTTTAGCCCAACCTTTTATACCCCTCATGTTCATACATTGTACCTGTGTGCCTTCTGTTCTCTTTGGTGATTGCTCAATGCTTCTGGGCACTCGATGGCTCATTGCTGTCAATGCTGCTCACCTGCTTCTCACAGCTGCAGCCCATTAGGGATGAGGCTCAGCCACAGCCCCATCCCCAGTTACTACAAATTGTGCCTACATGTGTAAGCAGTGACCTCCCTTAAACTGCTGACTGCACATCTGCTGGGGCAGCCCAGTAGACACAGCCTGGGTCACCCCAAAGGCACATGCCTGACTCACCCCTCTGCTGCTCTTGAGAAGCTGAGATAACAGGAGGTACAGCATGCCCCAGACTCCAATTTGGGGTATGTTCATTATGTTTCAGTAGTGACGCACTTAAATCTCTGAACAGACACAGGGTTAGCTAAGGGTTGAACTTTTAAAAATGACTGCAGAGTGCAGCTTAAATATGACATATTGAGGTTATTTATTTCTCATTAAAAAAACAATTCCTGTTTTATTTTTCTGCCTCTATTAAAGTGAAGGCAGCATATGAGTGACAGTTTGTCTAAAACAACATTGCTCTCATTCCCCTTCTACTTTTTTCCTAAATGAGAAGCAAATCAAACTTTTTGCAAGTTTCTGACCTCTCTATGACCCTGTATTTACTTGCCAAACACATGTTAAGGCAGAGTGAAATTGTTTTTATTTCTGATATAAAACTACACACTCTGTCGCCAAGTGCTTTGCTAAGAAACAATACCTTGTCCATTTTTCACTTTTGTAAAAAGCAAAGAGAATCAGTTCATTTTACAGAAATGAAAAGTGAAACGGGCATTATTTATAACATCTGCCAAAATCTGGCCAGGCAAGCACCTCTAGCAGCTCTGGAGCAAGGATAGTTTTGGCTGAATTTTCTCAACTCCTCTGTGTACACATGAAGAAATTTCTGAATATACTGATGTCTTTTTGCATATCAGTAATAAAGAGCAAGAGAACAAAATAGAAATTGATAATGTTATGTAGTCACACACTATTACAAGGCCACTGAAAAATTCAGTGAGTGATTAATCAGCTGAATGGTTCATTTTCCTCGGGGGTCTGTTGTGGTTTGACAGGAAGTAGGTTTTCTGGGATATGCTGTGGTCACCAATAGGTGTTCAGATTTTAATATTGGCACCTGGTGTGGCCACTGGGGACAATGGATAGGCCTCTGAGAACACAGGGGTTAAAAAGCAGAGCACGCATGGGGGAAGTTCTTTTGGGTTCCAGCAAGGGAAGCAGGTCAGACCTCCCCCGATCCAGCTGCTGGCTGGGCAGGGGAGGGGAAAAGCCATGCAGCCGGGAGAAGATACGCCTGGCCCTGAGGGTGGAAGAGAGAGAAGCACCAGGAGGCATCGGGCAGCCCCCCCAGGAGAGAGAGAAAGAGAGAGTGAGTGAGTCCTGGCAGCACAGCCCGGCTGGCCGAGCTGGGGGGTGTGCAGCGAGAAGGTGTCCAGCCGCTTGTGGGATTCTCCGGGAAGGCAGAGCCCGAGTTTTTAACCCCTTTTTGGACAATGAAAACTTTACAGAACATTAACCTTTGCTAGAAGAGAGATAGAGAGGAAGATGAGGAAGGAAATGGGCATGTGTGATGAAGGTCTGGACAAGTGAAAGATGTCAGGAGAGAAGAATCTTAGGTGGGAAGAGATGATGGAGTGGCTTAGCTGGACTCTTCTTGTTATAGCCATGGACAGAACATGTTCCTTGTGACACAGAGACTGCATCCAGGGTGAGGCAATGGCTCAGTGTTGGTACCCCTCGGCCCCAGGGGGTGAAATTTGGGGGGGACAGGTGTCCCAAAGGTGAGACTGCACTCTTTTTGGAATGGGACAAAGCATCTTTAAAAGGACGACCATAGAAGCAGCTCTGGTCCATGTGCAGTGGTGAGAGCACTGGGCATGGAAGGAAGAGGTCACGATGGCAGATGTTCTCTGGGTGGTGCCACGAGTGACACGGAAACACATGATGTTTCAACGGTGTTTCCAGGGGAAGCCCATGGCACAAGAAGGACTCCTCTCCTCTTGATGAACTGAGAATTGATTGTCTGAAGGGTGGTGATGGACCGAGAATTGAAATTTGGGGGATAGACGTATTGGAAATTTGGTGGGGGGAGGAGGAAATGTATTTGTAAGGTTTTCATTTTTCCTGTGTGTTCCTTTTTACATATAGTTGTAGTGTAGTTAATAAAGTTTTCTTTTCTTTATTTCTAAGTGAGGCCCTGCTTGGCTTATTCCTGGTAATATCTCACAGCAGAAACCAGGGAGAGTGTATTTTCATGTGGGCACTGGCATTGCGCCAGCATCAAACCATGACAGGGTCTAACAAACAATTAACATTGATTAATGAACCAATTTATTTCCTTTGTAAAAATATAAATTGAAATGAACAAAGCTGTTGTCTGCCTGTCACCAGATTGTCCCAGTGAAGCTAATGAAAAATACAAGCGATAAATGGGGAAAAAAAGATAAAGATCGGTGTAAAATTCAGACAAGGAAATTTTAGCAGCTCCTGCAATTTAAAATCTACTACTATTTTTAAAAAAAAATCTTTAGATTTCAAGTTCCTAAATATAATTCAGACATAAAGTACCTTGCTGACAGCAGTGGATCCACAAGGGCCATTAAAATCGTAATGCACTCCCTTGCTCTATGACTGGAAGAATTCCTGCTCTTATAGCAACACCTTAGAAAAGTGTGAGACATCCTCAAAGCTGAAAGACAGTAACAAAACTGCTCTGATATCTACAGAGGAGGTGGCCACTGGGATGCCTTCTATTTGATCACATCAACATTTCCTGTAGAGCCCTGGAGCAATAATAGCAAACTCCAGACTGTCCTTCAACACACTTGGCTTTCTTACTACTTTTTGTTTACAGAACCATGATGTTAAAAAGGCCAAATCACTGATATCTTTATATAGAGCAGTGAGTAGATCCTGATGTAATTAAATTCTTTTTAAATTAACTCCCTTCTCCCACAATAAGGGACTCCATTCCAGTGCCCAATGTGAAACAACCTGCAGCCAAAGAACCAGTGAATATATAGGTAGGTGATAATTGTCCCACCTCTGGACTCTAAGGGCATGATTGCTTATTAGAGGGGTGGCAGATTTTTGATGGAACTCTTGGAGAAAAAGCAGAGAGATCAAATAATTGTTCCACAACTCTATAGCTTGGACCAGTGCAAACAATAAATATGTTTTTTATTTGGAGAATACATTTCCTGTTCTTTTAAGAACATGTTCCTGTGGCAGAACATTTACTTAAGTGTTACCAAATAATCACTTTGCTGCAAATTTATCAGAACCATGCAAAGATGGTGATTATACAGACACTTCTTGCCCTCTGGAAGAGAAAATAAGGCAAGGTGCTCTATAAACACTTTATCAAATAGTAATTTTATGCTGCTACTACACAAGTAAATACAGGCTAATGAGAAAAACCTGGTGACAGAAATAATTTAGGAAGAACAGCTCATTGACTGGCGAAGATTTTAGTGTTCTTCAAGCCAAATGTTGCTTGTTACACATATGAGATTTGGTCTGCCTATCCAGAGCTCAATTCTGAACTCATTAGAGAGCTTAACAAAACTCATCTTCTTTTATGTTGATTGCCTTTAAAGACACTTGGGCCTGACAAAGCACAACAACATTAGTAGGTAAATAAAGAGAACTAGGAAAAGTAAATAGGAAGAGGAGATGAAAAGGTGCTTTATGCTGTTGCATGCAATTAAAGTTGAAATACAAGGGCTTCAGCAGCAGGAGCAAGGCATAACACATCAGGGTTTTATTTTTTCCTTTTAACTCTACAGTCTAGGCCTTTGTCTTCCCCACAGCTCCACAGCTGCCTTCATCAGTGTTCAGAAGTAGCTGTGCCCCTTTCAGGTTTCAGCTCTTGAGAAAAGGTCAGCAAGAGGCAGGAGAAAACATTAAACAACTTTTATTTAGCTTTTTTCATCAAACATAAAGCTAACAGTCTCCTGGTACCCACAAATTTCTGGAGACTACAAATGCTGGGCAGAGGAGCAGGAGGTCTTAGAAACAGAGGTAGTTAGAGAAGCTGATAAAGGAAAACAAATAGCTACACCAAAGAGATCAAGTGAAAGCCTCAAGTGCAGTATGTTTACCATAATCTGTTCTCGAAATTCTGGTTTGGCATATTATTTCCCAATTATTTTTCTAGCTTTTTTCTGTTCCTTGTTTGACAAAATAGTCACAAAAACAAAGGCTGAGACAATGAAATTTAATAGAGGGTTTTTATTAAAGAAAACTAAAATTTTCTCTTTGCACTGGTAAGAGAATTGATTTAAGACACTTGGCACAGTACTGTGGGACAATTTATATATTTATACTGCTTCATATACAGGTTTTAAACCCCTCATCATCCACCTGGCTCAAATCTGGTACAAGCCTGCTGCCTTTTTCAGATCAGAAACACAATGTCACAATGAAGAGGATGTGCAGAATGGCACCACCAGCTCATACCTTGGTGATCCAGGAACTTGGGCCCCATCTTAAGCAAGCCCAGCTTAGCAGAGGTTGTACAGATGAAGCCCAAGTGAGATGTGACTGGAAGCAACCTTCTGATTGATAATGGCCACCATGTGTTCCCTTCGAGACCTTCTTCCCATTACTTCTGCCCAGCCCCTCACTGGAGACCTCAGTTCCCAGGGGTGGTCTCTGCCTTGCTGCCCCAAAAAGTGTGGGGTGGCTGTTGCCTTCAGCCTGTCACCCCAGCAGCACTGCAGGGATGTGTCAGTGACACCTGGATTGCTGCCCCTTGGCAGCTGGAGCAGGGAGGCAGAAGCAAATAACTGTGTGTCCTTCCCCTGAGGAGAGGGGACAGATGGGCTTCCCTTTCCATGCCTCTTCTCAGGGTAGCAGAACAAGGAACTGTGACCAAAAATTTTCAGAACTCTTCTGAAATGCATTGTTTCTTGAATATTCAGGTGGGGTTTGGGAAGAGTTTTGTCCACTGTTCGGTATTTCTGCCTGTCCTCACAAGCAAAGTCCTCATAGCGAAATATTTATTTTCCTTGCAACTTCTTTATCTGGTAATTATTAATGGTTTGTAGCATCTGTTCATGTTCCCTGTTTGGAAGTACTAAAGCAAATAACCACATCATTAAGATGCTCTCTTGGTAAGTAACTTATTTTTGTCACTCTTTCAAGTCCCACAGTCCTCTTCAGGCTACTTTCCTCCCTTAATGTTTTTGAATGAATTCCCATTTTTAGAAAAAACTCAAGTACATCCTTCTCTTCATCCCTGCAGTTTGATTTCTTTTTGCTTTGTTTTGCAGTCTGAAATTTGCTCTCAACTCTTTTGTTTTTCCTCCATAGCTGAATAATTTCCTGCATGAATCATACAGATTAGGAGCTAGGCTGAGTGCTACAAAATGTAGAAAGGCAAGATTCCTCTATAAAGAAGGTCTGCTACAGGTCTGTAGTTTTATACTAGCATGCCTGAATTACAAAAATGTTTGCTATCAAGAGTCTATATAAATATGATGCCACAGAAAATAGGCATAGGCCTCTTCAAATTTCAAGGAAAATCCACAAGACCTGAATGATTCAGAACAAGTTAAGCATCAGTTTTTCTACTCTTAAGGTCCAAGGATGCATTGTCTGACTTAGCTTGAAAACAGTATATTTACAGGGATACCAGTCTTTTTGCTGACACTGCACTGCTCTTTGAGGAGATAAGCATTGAATTTGCTGTTGTACAAGGAAAAGTAGCCATTCTTAACCTCATAGTTATTCTTTCCATTCTCAGAATTCTCATTTAAAACCTTTACATCCCAGCAGAAATGATGGGAGATGTATCTCAGCAGAAATGATGGGAGATGTATCTCATTGTATTTGGAATTGGAAGAGAATATACATTTTTAAGAAGTTTTATGTTAAGAAAAAGGCTGGCTGTCAGAAAATTATCATCTTTAATTGAATCTAAATCTAGAATATAGGCACAAAACCACAACACAATTAAATAAATAAGAAAGAGAAGTCAGAATATTTATGGTCACTGACTTCTCTCTTCTTCCCTCTTTCTAGTTCTGCACAGTAGTTTCTCCCATGGTTCCTATTAATGGCTTGAGGTTATTTTATCCATGAAGGAAAAAACCTACTGATCTTTTGATATTACTCCTGATTTGTTTGAGGGAAAGTCCAAACCCCAGATACTCCTTTAGTTCCAATTCATGATGCTTAATATAGTCTTTCCATCATGTTAGGCACAATGGTTCCCATTTTTGCAATTTTCTCCATGCTTCCTGACATCTAAAGTTTGTTGCTGTACTTAAGAGGACTGGAAGGTTTGCCATAAGTCATGCCTTCAGATTTTGTAGGCCTGAAGTCTTTCACACAAATGCCCTCAGTATTTCAGGCATAAAGAAAATGAATAAACAGGAGGAGGCTTTCTAACTTGCTCCACTCTGTATGGAGCAGTGAGAGATAAGATCTGAGCAACCCGGTCTAAGGTAAGGCATCCCTGCCCATGACAGGGAGGTTGGAACTGGATGACCTTTAAGGTCACTTCCAACCCAAAACCATTCTACGAATCTAAGACAGACTTTGAATATAGAAGAAACCAATTACTGATAATTACACAAATCTTTTAAAACAGTCTTAAATATTGTAGGAAAACAGCAGATTACAATTTTCATTATGTTAGCTTATGACCCTCATCCTTGAGAGCTCTAGAATTTCCTAAAATTTCCCTAACAGAAGCTTTGAGCATCACCACAGCAACAATTCAGGGGTGAAAGCAGGAGAACTGATTTAGTATATTTAGTGTCACAGTGAACTGCTGTCATAAAGAAAATCAAGATCAAGTGAGAGATCAGAAGAATGTAGGGACTCCGGAGATGTCTGTTTGCACACAGAAAAAAAAATTCTGTGAAGCTTCACTGAGCAGTCTCTGTTAAAAAAGTGGGTAGCATTGTATTAGATTGTGCTACCTGAAACATCTTTCTAAGTTATAAAAAATAGTGCAAGATTATGGTTGTGGTATTTTACACCTTCTGAAAGGAGGTGGGAGAATTCTTTTTATTGTTGCTAATACCTTTGGTAACATGTGCAACAACTAAAATTTAAAGGGGTACAAAATAATTACTTTACATCCTGGAGCTGCCATGGGTGTAAAATGGACCATGTAGAGAAGATACAAGCAAGTAGATTTAAGTGTTTTAAAGATAAAAAGAAATCTTCAAGACTTCATACTAAGTAAAACCAATGGGCATAAGGAACACTTGTAATAGAGCAGCAGGAAATAACTCCATTTGAACAAGAACATTAACAGCATAAAATGAAGCAACAAATCTGACAAATGAATATGTGGGTGCATATCCACTCCCAGCTGGGAGACAGGAACTCTCAGGTTACAATACTAGCTGAAAAACACATAGGTGCAGTCTGCATGGATTTGGAGAAGTAAGCAGGGAAATTCATCATCTTTGCTTCACAGAAAGATTTAGATTTACCGACCTTTCTCTATGTCTTGCACTGCCAGGAGAGCCTAGAGATGGCATAGCTGGCTACCATCCCTCCCTCCCTCCCCACAGAGCTTCCAGCACTGGGAAGAAGAAGGGTTCAGGACACTGGGAGTGCATGTCAAGAAGGAGCTGTTATTCAGAGTTACATTTGAAAGAAGGGGCATAGAGAACCACAGAAATAGCAAGAAACTGCCACACAACTCTCAGTGCTGTCAGCACTGAGAATACACCTTAGGGTCCTTTATTCTGAGTGCTTGCACTGTGAAAGTCTACCTTTCAGAAAATAGGTTCTCAATGGTTTTCAAAATTCAGGTCCTTTGATGTGCCTGCAAATGGACACCAGTATTTTGAGGCATTTAAAGTACCAAGTTACTTCTGAAAAAGGTTATTAAGCCCTTGTCTCCATATATACACACTTAGAAACCTTGGACTTTGGCTACAAAAATGATTACAAAAGCCTTAAGCACTTTTAAAGCCCTGAATATCAGTGACTGGAAAGTTTATGACCTCTTTAGAGCCTTGTTGGTGGAAAGGTAATGAAATACTGCCTTGTTGCACAGCTGACATTTTCAGACGTGTGGATCTTGAGTCTTTCCACATCCTTGATTTCTACAAATGGAAAAATCTTGCTGAAAAGTGTTATAAAATTTTCTATTAACCCTTTTATAGTCAGCAACATTAGTTACTGCTGTTTAATTTTCTTCACTTTCTTTGAGGATGGGCTATCAACTTAGAGCCTTGCCCTGGACTCTTTGCCTGCAGTCAGATTCACAACACAAAGTTCCCCTTACGGCATTATGCCATGCACGACTCAGGGTATTTGGTGAATTAAAGTCACAGTACTAACAAATTAGCATGGAGAAAAGGCATAACAGTGATACTATACAAGAACAAAATGAAGAACTCTTTCAGGTTCTCCTTAAAAACTGGGAATGAAGAGGGAAAAGATTACAAAGGAATGTAGTGAAGCAGATTGAATAGCTCAATACTTTGTAGAGTGATTGGGTTGAAATAGTCCTCCTGCATCACAGGACAGTAAACAAAAGCCACACAGGTTCTAAGCAAAATACTCTGGTAAGTACTATTTTCTAAAAGTGGAGCAAGCCCAGCATGCCTGGAGCACTTGCATGAGCAACATCTAAAACACCAGAAACAGAAAGACATGGTAAAATCCAGTGGTTTACTCAATTCAATTCTGCTTTGTTCTGCTGTAAGCCCTGTTGAAAGATGCCTGTAACAAAACATGAGAGATCTACACAAACCTGGATATAATTCTCATGGAAGGATTTAAGGAGAATGCTCACTTCAGTTTAGCAAAGACAAGGCATTCACTCATTCATCCTTACCTCACTGGTTTAACACCTGTAGTATTCCCAAATAATAGACATGCATTGTGCTCACGCAATTAAAGCAATGTTATAAAGATGGCCAGAGAGTTTCATGACTAAGCAATATTATTTGAGTTATGTATTCCATTACTTCCCATTGTTAAACAGGAGGTATCATGCAGTCATTGAAGAGGAACAGAACATTTCAGGTGCAAGGCAATACTTTTTAGAAATGACAAGATGAAACTGCAAGGGCACAGAAACACTGTGAATTGTTTCCCTGAGATATTGACATAATCAAGGTACTAATATTCCCTGAAATTATGTGAAGTGCAGGCAAATACCTGTGAAGTTGCAAAGAGAGGACTGTGTCATTCACAGATCTGAGACTTTGGAAAATTTGTGTTTAGGAAAGTCTCTTTTACATGCCCAGAGAGTGGGTAGGAAAGATGTAGATTAGAGGCTGAATATTTTTAGAATTGGTAATTTTTCCACTCTTTCATTACCACTCCCCTTCAAAGGAAGGTAAAGGAGAAGTTTGAGTGACAGTTCTACACCCTCCCTTCCTCCCTTTCCAACAAGACCATTTGAAGTCCTGGTGGGTGAGGTATTTGCTGCTTGGAATGGGCCATTTGAGTCATATTTCACTAAATGGAGTTAGGAAATTCATCAGACTTCTAAAAGGCAGCACAGCCTGCGTGGTCAATATGCAATAACCAGTTAAGAATCTTATAGACCTAATGTCAACAGAAGGAGGCAGTAAAGTAAGGTGAAAATCTGAACAGCAACTCTGGAAAAGACAAAATATTTTAGAAAATATGAGTAAGATGTAGGCAAGAAGTTCATACGTGCAAAAGGGTTGCCAAATAAGGTACCAAGTAAGAAAATTCCTCGAGGATGTAAGATGTAAAGGAACCCATAAGAAAACATTCAAATTAGATAGTATCCCCTTTGGAAGCAGTTTAATATACAGAGCAAATAAAATTTCATCTGCTATAGGAATAGATGTGGTTGAAAATAACAATTTCAAGGTGCAAGTCATTCACCCCTACAAAAAAATAAGCCATAAAAAGGAATATATTCTCCCAAGTTGTCAGACCACCAGCATCTTCTGAACTCTTCCTTCAAAGAGAAGCTTCCTTCTCCAAAGAGTGACATATTCTGTTCTTTATTCCAGTAAAGTCATTTCACTGGAATAATTTCTGGAAGGGAAGCAAAGAAGTACTGAAGAGACCTAAAGCACAAAAGAAAATACTCGTCCCTAAACATTCTGTTCATCTTTGAAAATTCCATCTCTTCCGTTTTATAAAAAAGACAATAGTGGATTTATGGAAAATCCAATCCATTTGTCCTTCCAAATTTTGCAGGTGCTTTCACATTGCTTTTTCAGATGAGAATATTCTGAGAAAAGGTAACTTATGCAGCTGAATGTTCCCAGAAGGAATACAAAGGATTGGATTAGTCAGAGAAACTTCAAAAATTAATTACTAAACATGACTTGCTTTATATTTAATAATCAATTGTCGTTTCCTCCTATTTACAATTTTTAAAAACTACTTGAAGACATAAATTCTGTGTTTACATATTTCCCTGTATCTCACAAGCACAAGTAACTCTATCCCCTCTCTTAGAGCAATTCCAGATCATCGTATCAATATTAAAATATACTGTGAAACACACCTTTCTTTCATGTAATTTTCCTAAGAAATTTATCAAAGCTGTGGTCAGATGTTTGCTGTATGATATTCCTGCTAAGGATTAACATGTGGTCACTGTGATGTTAATGAGCAATGTGAAAATATGGATTACAATAGAGTATACACACTGTTACTCCAGTGAATGAAACTGATAATAGAAACCATGGTATCAGATCTCCATTTTTATAGCTGAACTTCACAGTAATACTGCAGTAGCTTTTGGGTACTTCCTCTTATATGTTTTTGCTCATCTAAACAATTATCCATCTGAAAAATACAGCTTTCTTTGTTTTATAACATTGAGAAAAAATGTTACTCCGAATTTCCTTTATCTTCCTGGAAGCTGATATTGACACATTTTGTGTGTTTGTGCAGTGAAACCTTACTATTGACACTGGGTTATTAGTCTTCATTCAGATGAGTAAAAATTAGCATTTACATTGCATCAGTATCATCTTCTGCAAGTAGATATTTTCATGTTGAAACTTGAGGGATTTTCACAGAAAAAAAAATTAACAAAAGAAGCAACAAAAGAAACAACTGTTTTCAGGCAAGATTTAGGCACAAAAAATGTAGTCACATCCACGCTGCTGTGAGAAGAGCAGAAAGAAAAGTCTGAGGGGCTAAGCAATTGTTTTGAGTTAGGGATTCCCAGAAAATTGAAGTTCCAAAATCACAGTTAAGTGGGCCTTTTCCCCTCTCAAGTTTTAGAGAGATGTTCATAGTTCAAAATGATCAGAGTTTGCTGAAACCTTCTAAGCTGACTTAGGGCCCTCAGTAGGTGAAAATCTTTCCCTCCAAATGACACTCTGCCCTTAGGAGTAACAGGATGAGTGATGGGGTTGGCTTTTATCTCATCTCAGCTGTAAACCAGTGGTAACCCCTGGATTTCAGTTCCAAATGACTTTTCACTCACAGTACTGTACCCTCAAGAAGTCTTGGTTATGGCACTGAAAGCAGTGCTTACTCTGTATTTTTCCAGTGCTTTCTCTTTTCTCCACTTACAAGGGATGACAAAATTGCAGAAAAACACATTTCTGCTTCCTGACAGCAGAAGTGATTCCACATAAGCAACGACACACTGAGTGATGGAGATGGGGATTTGCCAATAGAAGGTGAAGAGAGCCAAGGGCACTGATTTTGAGTGACAGATTCAGATGGGGCAAGGACCGAGAGTTGAATGAGTTATCTTCATGCTAGGATGTCAACCATTTACCGCAGTGTATTTGCTCCTTAGAGGAGATGGCAGTTTTGAAAGGATCAGCAATGTATCTGTTAAGTTACGTGAAAAGGTGAAAATATCTGTAGCACAGAAAAATCAAAACTTTTGTGGTTTATATTGACAATTTCCTGACCAGAATTTTTTTAATATTTCCAAAAAAAAGAAAAAAAGGTCTTCCCAGAAATACAATATAAGGCATTGAGTAAAATTTGAATGTTTATGTCTGTCATGTTCTACATGACTATATGGCACCATAAAAATTATTTGATAAACAAACAAAAAACCATCTCCATAGATTAGGATATACAATACAGGGTATGGAGTTCCTTCCTCCCACAGATCTTAAATCCATAAGATTGACAAGCTAAATCTCACAAGGTCTTTTTTATTTCATTGTCTTCATCTTCTTAACAGGAATTGGCTAAGAAGGAGAGGAAATTTTGACATTCATTTCATCAATGATTCAGAGAATCAGTAATGAAAGTAAATGTGTGATGCCAATAGAAAATGTTGCAGCAAATACAGAAACACATATATTAAATACATGCATGTGGTGTCACAAAGACTTTTCTCTGATAAACTTGCATTTTCCCAATTAAGCACAAAATTTAATTTCATGCACAAAGTCTGTGTGCACCTCTTTTTTCTCTTCTGGCTTTGACATCATCCTGCAGCTCTAGTTATTACTGTGTAATTGTCTTGAAATGTAGTTATTGTTAGGAATCGTTGCAGATGTTCCTTGTGTAATTCAAACTAAATGAATATAGAATTAAATTACCAGTGCAAAGCTTTTGCAGGGCAAGTTGAAGCAAAAATGGTAAATTATTCACTCTTTTTATAGGAAATCATCCAAAAGTGTAATGGGAAGTTAAGTAAGCAGTATTTCTTGCTCGGGAATCCAGAAAGATTCAAAACAGGATGTCAGAGTTAGTGGTGAATAGCTTAAAATATTGTCCCCATTCAAGACTTGTAATACTGAAGTATCATTGCTCTGTGACTCTGGTAGGGAGAAGTCAATAAAAATGCACCAGCAGCTGTCTTAAATTTTACTGAGACCTGGATTACTACCATGGACCAGAGGTTGTGGTTATTTTATATTATATTCCATGACACCTACAACTTTTAGTTCTCTTTGAGAAAGCTTAAAATATGCTAAAGACCCTGATGACTGTGAGTACTTCCCCAGCCATCAGACCACAAACAAGCAAGTATCAAACACCTCATTTTGAAGAAAGGATGTGAGTTCCCAGACCTATAAATCAGACCAGACATTCTCTCTACAATGGAGGAGATGCATATTAATAAGCAAGTTATGTACAATGATGTGGGAAAAATCAGCATTTCAAGGTGCATTTCCAAGCTGGCATTAGCTTAATTCCCTTAGCTCCCAGTTATGAGTGATACTTCCATTCTGTAACTATTCAAAGGCCAACACAGAAATTAAAAGAGCATTTTATGGTCTTAAAGAAGGTATAAACCTAAAACTGAGGGTTCAGTAGACAAAGTTGATCTGCCAACAGCTTTCAGACAACTGTATGTGGATTACAGTACTCAGAGAGAATCCAGCTGTGTGGAATGAGCAGACCATGCTCATCAGACCTGGCATCACTTTATTTCTCTTTATAAAACAGACAGAGGCCATTCAATTCTTAATTTTCTGAAAATGAAGTGTCATTAACATTTTGGACAACTCTGGACACTGACTGAGGCCAAATAGCCTGTGTGTGTGGGATGCTCAATGAATACACCAGATGAAAAATGCAAACTTATATGTATCTGAATGAACTTTGTATTGTTTCAAACAAGCTGTGGTTTTTTTCTTGTTTGTTTTTTTTTTTTTCCCATGACTCTTCTTTGTTTTGAACATTTAAACCATGCTAGAATTGACACTTGCAAATAGGTAGGTCTTTATTTTGTGAACATAGCTAATAAAATCCATAAAATATGGATTTTTTCCAATGTACTCTTTTTATTCCCCTAGAAGTCAATGATTGCTGTAACAGCTTTCCAGACTTCCCCTGAAGTCAGTGAAAAAATCCCGTCAGCTTAAAAGTATGAGGTTTTCTTTCTTAGTGGAAGTGGATGCTGTGGGGGATTTTTTTTGTTTTTTTTTTTTCTTTTTAATGTGTATCATTCTGCAAAATCTGGATTCTACATTAATTGCTAACTCTTTTTAGTAAAAAACATTGGGAGTTTTGTGTCTGAACTTGGATTTATGGCCAAAGCAGAAACAAAAGTGCTTCTATTTCCAAAACAAGTTCAACAGATATTATAGGAGATACCTTACAAGTACATTCATTGAATTATCAAATTGCATAGGCTGGCTATTTGCATAAAAGAGAAACAAAATAGCCACAAAGTTTGACTTGAGTTAGATCATTAATTCCACCATTAATCCTTTGGATCAGTCAGTCTATAGAGACAGAATGCATCTGCTCAGAGCATGAGCTTGGATGATCCATTTGCCTTTTCTTCCCCTCAAGCTACAGGAGAAATTGCAGAGCACTAACTTCCAAAGCTGCCCTTTAGCACCTAAGCTGTTCTTTCAGATCTCAGCCTTGTACTTCCTTGCCTTTTAAGAAATGCAGAAAAAATGTCTTCTGAAAACATCAACATGCTGTTCCTCAAAACCTTAAGGTATATATTAAAGCTAAATGCTGGATCTCTCCAAAATCAATTTTTTTAACTAAATGTATAGGTTATAAATTAAAATATAACAATAAATAGGGTAACACCTATTACAGATCATAATATGTAAAAGTTACTTTCTTCTTGCTGAATTAAACTTATGCCATTTTCATTAAATCAGCTATTATCAAAAAATATTTTTAAGTAGCATATGTAGAAGATAATAAATGTTATTCTAGTCTATGATCCCATAAAACATTCTGCATAGATGCACTAACCTTCCTGCCCAGCATAAGCTGAGTGGGAAGTGCAGTATAGACCTCCAAAAACCTCTAGGGTCATTTTCTTGTGTAGTTTCAGTCTACAACGTGCTGTTGAAACAAATCACCTAATACCTATTCTCTTTATTAAGCTGTCAGAAAATGTATTTTGGTATTAGTATTTTGCATCTTTTGCCTATCTCTTTCCAGGTTGAAATAGTATGTACAACTTTCTTGTTTTCATAGAGGGTTTTGTCAAACTTGCAAAAGTGTTCACGGTTTCCTGAAAAAAATTTTTTGTGAAAGTCTGTGTTGATATATCACTGACAAGTTTCTTTATTGTTTGTTGTCCTTTAACATTTTTTGTTTTATTTTATAAGCATCATCCTCTTTGCCATTAAGATAGAAAAGATGAGTGGTATCTGAATTTTTCCTTCTTCTCTACCACTGCATCCAAGTCTTATCAGTTCTTTCCATCAAATTTTGAAGTCTTCAATTGCTTGTGTAGGTCTTAATAACCATAACTAGAGAGATTTTAGTTGTGTCTGCCTTGATGAATCTAGCCTTCAAATAAATCTTCTCTGGTGGTTTTGCTGGCTTGGCTTTGGTTTGTTTTTATTTTTTTTTTCCAAATGCTGCCAAAGTGATCTTGGCTTTGCCTAATTCTGATCTTATCTTTTAAACACACACTCTGAAGTTTCAAACATTGGTCTCTTTTAATAATTTCTTCCTATTCTATACCACTTTTCCTGATGACTCCATCAATTAAAAACATTACTTTTAGGAAGCCTTTAGGAAATTATTTGGGATGAGAGAAACTAATTATGAGTAAAACTTCAATTCAGGGGAATTAAATACATAACAGCATAGAGAAATTTCAGTAACTAGTGTTTACATTAAGGCATGTAACTTGGTATTTAGCTGAATCAGAGTCAAAATAAAGGTAATTTTATCTTATCTTTGTGCAATACATCAGATTAGCATTTCTAGACTGCCAAGATCATTGTTTGTGTTAAACAAATAACACTAAGCCAGACTGCTACAAATTTTTACTGTGGCACTTTGCACTTAGAATATCATCTGTCAAAAGATTGCTCTCAAAGCACTTTACAGACATTAACTAATTGGGTCTAATGACACTTCTCTGGAAACAATGAAGCGTAATTAATTCCCTTTTGTGAAAAGGGAATTTAAGGCACAGAGAGAGCAAATGATTTTTCCAAGGTCACAAAGAATATTGCAGAAGATGTGGGAACAGAACCCAAATCATCCAGCCCTCCAAGACTGTGATCTAGGCACAAGAACAGAGCTATCAGCCGTGGGAGGAGGACAGCTCTTCCTTTCCTTTCTTTGTTATTACAGAAGTAGGGGAAATTAATTGCTTTCATTAATTCCACACTAATGGCCTGCAAAGTAACAGTCCATTAGGAAGCAAGCTGTTTGCCTCTCCAAACTCTGCATGTAAACAGCAGTTAAGAAACTGTGTTATCACTCTTCCAGGGACCATGTATTGTTCATGTTATTAATTTTTATTGATAATGTCCTTTACTGTTTATTGTAGAGTTGTGTTTCTAATCTTGTGCATTTGTATTCCTTAGAGTTAAACCTTACAGTGACAAGAAACAGACCACAGAATTTCAATTTATGTGTAAGAGGTTATTTCAAGGACTTTTGTAGATATGTAAATTCATGTCTTAGTTTTGTTATAAATTATGAGAATTTTATTTTTTAGCTTAAGCTTTGAAGTCAGATTTTTCCCAGCCTTCATTTAACAGCTAGAAGAGACAAGTAGTTCCCATCTGGAAAAAAAAAAAAATTAAAGGAAGAATGGGAACTAAACATTCTGCTCTAGAAATCAGCTTCCCCCTCTTCTCTGTTTAAATCTCCAGTGGTCTCCTCTAATTAGATTTACTGCATAGTTACTATATTACGAACTTATTTTAAACAAAATAAGTGTATGTGGTCAGACTTTCAAAAGTGATCAGGTACCTAACTACATTGGCAGCTCCTTGGGAGGTCTTGATAAAGCACCCGAGTCCCACTGGATGGAGAATAGACTGGGAATGGCCAGTTCCATAAAGGCACGTCCTTTCATTTCACACAAACTGCCTTCACCTATCACTTCTTTAATTGTCTGGTGGTAATCTTTTTTAATTCCTTCTCAGTAACTTTGATACAATGAAGCAGAAAACAAAAATAAAGGAAGTTACTGAGCAGAACCCCTCTGCCTGTCTCTGTATCTGCATTATTCAAAGATTAAGAAGATGGGAGTTTAACCTTTGAAGCTTTACTGATGGAAATTGACTGACTGTAGGTCTTTTTTACATACTTATTAGTGTGTTTGGAACATTAACTTTTCTTGCAGTTCATGCTACAAGGTAACCAATAAAATCACTGGAAGACATAGGTAGAGTTGCTGAGGAAGGATCTACAGGGATCTCTCTGCTAAAACAGACAAACAGAAGTTCCTTTGCCACTCTCCTGTACAACCTGTAGGAATTTGCACCTCACTATGCATTGATAAATCACTGATTAAAATTTACAGCATGGGCAAAGAAAACAACAACTGGGATGTACACAAACTAATGAAAAGAATTAAATCCAGACTCTGCAGAACATTTTTGGTTTAAGACACCCTTTTTCTTGTTGTTGTATTAACCATGATGGATTTAGCAGCTGAATCAGGCAACAAGGAGTATATGAACCAAAAAGGTAGTTTGTAAAAGGTTTCACATCTGGACAGAATTTTTCTTTTCTATGAAAAAGGAATTTATTTTATGATTTTATAAATTGCAGCTCTCAAACTGTTCATTGAGAAATTGTCTATAACCTAACTGACTATAACCTAACCTAGTTATTTTAAAGACTAAAAAGAAATGTTTCATTTTAAATGGATACCATTGACATTCCCCTGCACTGACTTCTCTTCTGACAATTATTTTCCACTGATGCTGTAGCTATTAGCAGTGTGGTAGTGCTTGGAACTTGAGATCAAGGTACATTACATTTGCTGCTGCTGCTGTAAAGCTTTTCTGTCCTCAGTTTGAACCTAGGTGAGTGAAAATGGCTATTTCAGAAAACTAGAGATATAATCTGCAGGATTCCAGATATCTAGCAAGGCTATTATAGCCTAATATTTTAGCATCTAATTCCAAGGGCATCCAGTAACAGGCAGGACTCAGAACAACTCCCAGCTGGCAGTGCTTCTAAAAGAAACCAGACATTGTCTTAACTGGGTTCCAAATTTACAGATGTAATTGTGTACTGGTGGCCATGTGGCCTCTTAAAACACAACATTTAAATAATGAGCATTTAGCATGTACCTTAAGGTTGTGACATCAGCTCCTGTCTCTCTTCTTGCACCAGAGCCAGCAAGTCCTGATCCAGATAACAATTTGTTTGCCTGGCTTTTCACATAGATCACATCTGACAAACATGGATGATTACTATGTCTAGTTGTATAATGTTCTTAATTTCTCTCAAGGTCTAGTACATCCCAGACTCACTTTATTTTCTCAGCTTGGACCTTGACCCCACAACTGGTTGTCTGTGACTGACAACAATCTTAACTATATGAGAAAGCACTGCTGCAGGTCCTCCCTCCTCTGCTCCTTTCCTCCCAGACTCTCTACATGATCAAAACCCTCCCAGTTGAGACCAGCAGTCCTACTCTTCTGGTCATTGCTGTACCTATGACCTTTTCCAGGACAAGCATGATGCTCCACTGGCACATTATATCAGCTCCTTTACCATTCCCACCTTGTACAGAGCAGGACAATTTGGCTACTGGGAACCTACAGAGGAGTGGGGGGGACAAATTTTGCTGATCATTCAGAAGACCTAGGAGGCACTTGCAGGGCCTGGGGGAAACATTCCATGCTGTTCCCTGAGAGTAGGCATCCCTCTGCTATACATAGAGCTTCACATCTGAGAAAAAACCCCTTGCCCACAGAATAGGAAACCACAGCCTCTGGTCCAGCAGTTGTATCCATCTGGCAGATTTCTGCCCTAAGACATTTCATTGCAGGACTAAAATCCTTCATCCCTGGAAAATATTTTTTTTTCTTTTTTTTTCTCCATTATACTTATATTAGTCCACAACATATTCCAGACAGTTTCTGAACAGTTTGTTTAAAATCCATAGAGACCAATGAGTTAACTATCAGCTCAGAAATGTGCAACCTGAATGCAGAGGCTTAAAATGGAGACAGTTTGTCAGCAGTGTCTCCACTTCCTCTCCTAATAATACTGTGTTTTAGTACTCATAGCACAAACTCTTGTAATGACATTACCGGAATTGCTGTAGAGGCATAATATATCCTAAGGCATATTTATTATAATGCTAAAATTTTTGATATCCATACATTTTTCTGTCAAGGTTTTCATGCTGGCACTGTTTTTCTCCTAGCATATGAGAGAAAAGCAGTAATTTGCTGGTTTATGTTTGTGTTACCATATCTCAGAAACAGATTAAATTTCACTGTAATGCTATAGAATTTGAATTAATGTTTGAGCCCTTAATTTACCTTTCCCGTGTGTAAAATGGGAATATTTATCTATGATGCATTTAATATCCATCTTTCAAAAATGCTGCTGTAACAATACACAACAATTTGGAAAAAGAAAACATAAGAGGCTCCAAACTGCATTTCGATTAGAGGATTATGCCAAAACACATAATACCATATCACTAACAGAGCTGCACTAAAAAAAAATTAGATTAACTGCAAAATCAGATAAAAAATTACTTCACTGGCCTATACTGCTGTGCCTGATTTGGATGGCATTCAAAAATCATGTTTTGTAAATGACTGAATAACATTAAAAAATTCTTTGTCGGTACAGAACTATATTTTAATCAATCTTTTAGAAAACCAGAGGCTGAACAAAAGCAAATGGATATTACAGAAAACATGTGAATTGAACACTTTAAACAACTGGTAGTTCTGTGTGGTCATAGATACACCTTATCTGGCTTCATCTTACTCGTTCTGAGCCTATGTAACTCTGGTACCACCAGGCTGCTATTTACCTCCCTTATTTTAGACAAATACCTTGTGTTGGGCTGAGCTGCCTTTGAGACTCAGAAAGAGGGAACCTCACAAACTAGTTTGGAGTAATTTATACCACTGCTTAAAGGGGAGTGAATAAATTGAGATTACCTGTATCTAAAGGCCTGTAAATGCTATACAGCTGGGGGGTTTGTCGGTGACATCTAGGGGAACCTGACCATCTCAGAGTGGTATGACCAAACCAGGGAACTTGTGGGAAAGGAGACTGGTCTAAATTTGATAATAATGTTTCATTATGAGTAAAATTTCTCTAGTTCTCAAAGTTATGACTGCATCCAGGAGTGATTTTCAGCTTTCAAACTATATCTGGCAAGATCTTTGCCCAGATCTCAGCTAATTATACAGTGCATGTTTAAAGGCATTTTTTAATTCCATAATGGACCCACCACAAGAGGGTTTTTTCCATGAAAAGTGCTGAATATAGAGTACATGCCACTTTTCCAGAAAGATGAGTGTAGAAAAGTCTATAGGTGTCACAAAGCATCTCAGCTTTATCCAAGTAATAACTAGACAAATTTATCTGCACTAAGATTTTATTCAGAAGTACTAATAAATTTAGGGGGACCATGGGGCAGCAAAAGTAATTCTCCTAGTCCTAAAAGGCCTTTCTCTCTGTGAAACAGCCTGCATCAAGTGAAGGGGAATGAGAAATCGTACAGATAAAGATAAATATTTCGCTATGTCTATACTTTTTTTTTTTAGATCTTGCTCCTCTCAGAAAGCTGTATTATATTTGCACACTGTGGAAAAAATATCTTTATTTGCATTGCTGCCACTTGAGACTTGGCCATCTATTTGCTCCTTCTCATGTCCTCTGAACGTTGGCATCCCTCAGCCTCCTGCTGCCAATATCATCCTTTTCAGAGCTTGTGCTGGTCCTGGTGATCTTTATGAACCATTCACTCTGCTGTCTAAGATGTTCCCTCAAACAGGCCCATAGGGAGCCTGTGCTGATTTGGAAACCTGGAGGTTTCTGTAAAAGAGCTCTATACTTTAATTACATCAATTTTAATTAAATCAATCTGGTTCAGTTCCTGAGCCAAGTCCTCATTTTCTCACACAATAAGGGGTGGAGAAAATTTTCAGAGTGGAAGTCATGAACCTCTCCCTTTTACTGTCAGGGTCTAAGAGATGCCCAGAAGCTTCTGTGACTCACTCTGCTATTATAAATCAGTGGGCTCTCATGGTATTTTCAGATGCCTGCTGTCAAGAACTGTATCCTGCCTGCAAGCCAGAGGAATAATTCAGGAAATGAATGCTGCATTTATGGAGAGTAGAAAATGTTGTAGTCAAGATTTTAATTTCCAGCAAATCTTTAACATTCAAACACCAGGAACTAGCATGAACATCCAAACTATTCACATATATTTTCTATTTTCAGTACAGTTCCACCAAAAATAGTCTGGTTCCTCTTTCCAATGCTGAATCTATGACAGAGAACATGCCATTCCATTTGACAGCTTTTGGGAACCAAGGACACTTGCTTCACATTGAGGTGGCCATTAAAAGAATACACTTTAAATAAGTGAATGCCATGAGAGTTGTGAGCTTCCCTTAGGAAAACATTATAATGACACTGCATGCACCCAACCTTAAAAAATATATGACATAGACAGGCACAAAAAGAAGATTTTCTTTAATAGAACTTCAGGTAGTCAGTGAACTACCTCCCAAATGACACATTTAGGACTCCTGGGCAATCCAGAATGCAGAGTATGTATTAGTTTTCCTTTCTTACCTGATAGAAATGCATGTCAGAACACAAAAATACAATTTCGGTTCCTTAATTTGCCTAATGTAGTAATTTGTAAACAGTTTTATTCATCTGTAATCTTTGTAGAGGAGGTCATGAAGTATAATTTGAAAAAATAAATCAATCTAGAATTTGTATAAAAATTAAAATCTTTCACTGATTATGGAGCAGCAGATTCTAAACTCAGAGACATTTCATAGACTCCTTACAAAGGTGCACAGGATCTGATCCAAGCAAAGTCCTCCTGCAACTTTCTAAGCAAAGCCTAAGGAAAAGAAGACATAAGATTATATACTCCATATATTTCCATATGTTTTCCTCTGACAAGGACTCTGCTGCACTTTTAGTCTCAGAAACAAGTCATACAATATGAATTTTCTGTTCCCATAAGAATTAGGAAAAAATGTCCCTTGACTCACAGATTCCATGCAGTGGTCTCCCTTGTTTGGAGCTTCGGAAAAGCAACACTATCACATCTACTGAAGTTACTTGGTATTTTGAACCTAACATCACTCATCTATCTCATGTCTATGGTTAGATTCATTTCATGGCCTAAGCCAGGTTATGAAGTCTGAAAGCCTTTAAAGCCAAGCATATTCAAATATGTTTGTATCCTTAGCATACATAATTGTAAAATCAAGTGTTTATGTAGAGAGATAATTCATCATACACCTGTAGGCTAATATGTAGTTTCAAATTTTAATCTTAAGAAGTTTTCTGTGGAACTATTATCATTATAGGTGTTATTAACATCAGTAGGGGATCCTTACAGCTACATGGGGCTTAATTTGCTTCTTCTGACAGAGCAGACACTATATATAAGTATATATATCTCTCAAGTATAGTCAGTGTTTTCAGGAGCTACACTGATGCTTCTGAGCAGATTTTTGCTTTATTTTGCTTCGCTTCATATCTTTACCCCCCTGCTGCATTCTGTAGTTTGCTTTTCTATACTTTTTCCTTCCTTTTATTTTAATTAAGTGAATTGAAGTGAACAGGCATATTCACTTGTGAATTGCCATTTATTATACCAAGCTCTCCACATCCATGGAAATTGCTTTTTGCATCTTTAATTTGCAGGCAGGATGTAATAGGAGTGTAAGCAGGGTCTGTCCCACAGGATTATTAGACAGATGAAAAATGAGGTGCAATAATAGTGGAATAAATAGAACAACAACACAGTGGAAGAACAGCTAGTGAGAGCAGATTATTTGGGAATACTTAAATGCCTTGTGGCAAGGGACACTATTCTAAACCTTTCTGAGCTGACAGAAATTGTGGTAGGAAGAAAAGTGTTAGTATACACTTGACACTTGAAATTTCAGTGCAGTGGGAAAATGTCTAAGATGAATAAAAAGAGCCAAACATGTCCAAGTAGCGATTAGTTGCTTTGACTGGTTTTTTTTTCAGCTGTCAGCATGGTGCTATCAAAATCCAAACCAGTCTTTTATTATCAAATAGGCACATTATGCTTGATAATACGTTTTCAATTGATAATACATTATTAATTAATACATACATTATCAAGAAGGACATTCCTGAATATTATAAGATCATTTTAATGGTGGCCAAAGAAAATTATTTTAATCTTCCATATATGGATCCGAAAATGCAGAAAAAATGTATCTAATCCTGTCATTAGCAAACAAAGCACTTTTAGTAAGACAGTGCTTAAAGGAAAGAAGAAGATGGAGGCCTGGTCAACTGACAAAGGGTCAACAAAACTGTATATTTGTGGTAATGAGGAAGATCTGAAGCAATATCTGCATAAGCAGGCAATCCAGTGAGATAGAATCTTTAAAAAATCATAAGTGTTGTGTAGGTAGCTGGGACTTTGCATGTTCCTCTGGCTGCTGCTGAGGTGTGGCGTTCACAGGCAGTGGCTTCAGAGCCATGGATGGCTTGAAATGTCCAGTAAGTAATGACAGAGACTTGAGATTCTCCAAAACAGGTCAAAATGTGACTGGCCTGAAAATAAAGTGGCTACATTCATCCAATGAATATTTATTAGCCCCAGACAGCTCCTTTCTCATAAATTGGTTAGGAAAGATAAACTGGATAAAAGACCTGATAAAGCAAAATTAAATGATCTCATACACACCTAAATTACCCTCCTGATTTTAACTAAGGCCAGGAATTTATCTTGAAGAACTTGACCTCTAGATCTGAAAAGTTCAGCAATCAGAAAGAGAAGAACAAAAGATAGTAAGTGATAACTTTTGGTAAAATGTAAATACATTTGAATTAGATTAGCACAGACTCTTTGAAGAAAACTAGGGGGAAAAAAGTGAGAAGCTGGTAAAAAACAACCTGTGAATTAGATAATCTTCAGCATAGTACATAAAAGATGGCCTTAAGAGTATCAACAATTTGAGTTCACATCGTATTTTTCCAAACTGCAGCATCTCAAAGAGATCTATACAACAGCTTGAGCTGCTGTAATGGGGAGTTCATTTTGACTTGAAACTTAATTACAGCATTTACACATTTACATCAGCTATTATTCAGTGACAAAGAAAATAAGGATCATTGAAAGAAAAGCTATAAAGTAAGAGTTGTTTTTTTTAACAACTTCTATTTGTTTAAAATAGAAGTTCTCTTAAAGAACTTATTTTGAAAATAAATATATATTTTATAGAAAAGTAGCAAAAATTTACTGTCCATGGTATTACTCCATTTGATAGATTCAAGAAAAAATGCTAGGATAGGAGATGAAACAATGATTTTGGTCTTGGAAAGTACTCTGAGAAACAATCAATAGGTTGTGGACATGAACATCAATGAATCATCTTAACTTGTGATTGCAGCATCCTTCCACATGAAACCACATTTCAGCTCAAATGAAAGGGGATTACTGGTTCCTCAGCAGAAAGAGAATGATTTTGGAAAAATAAAGGTTGCAAAAACCTGAAGGCCAAAAATATATTTTCATGACTGACACAATAAAAGCTTTATTTAGTTTCTGTTGTGTGACCTGCCCTACTCCTGCAGACAATAATATAATAATATTGTGGAACAGCCAACAAGAATTAAAAGCTATCTAGAGTCTTATAATTTTGATGACAAATCAAAACTCTTAAAGGGCACTATAAACCTATTTTCTGATGGCTGTAGTGTGTTTCTGAGACCATTATTGTCCTTTCAAAATGTTACCCTGGTTTCAAGAACCACTAAAAAGCATAGGCAACCTTGTTTTTTCACTTGAATCTTTTAACATTGTCTTCTCATTCTCAGCTGTGACAAGTGATCTGTTACCTTTTATAAAATGAGACATTTTAATCATATCTCCTCAGAATTCCTACTGACAATCTCTTCCTCACATTTATCAACACTTACTATTTCAGTCAGTTTTGCATCTGCTTGGTTTCTAAGGCAATATGCATCCATTCATTAAATCTCAGGAATCACATCACTATTTAAAAACTGATGCTATCAATGCAGAGATCCTATTGTGAGACATTTATTTCTTCCAAGATTGATTATGGTAATTTTTATTAAATAGGTTTCCTAAAGCTGTCTGGATGAATTTACAGTCTTGGAGGCTTCCATTCTTCTTGTCCTTAAAGCAGCAGCACCTTTCTAGGGATTTCTGTTTAATGAAGAGAATGCTCTGGTCATATGTGAACACTTGAAAACCATACTGTCTTTCCAAGGTTTCCACACTTGTTTCAATCTTTCACTGTTTTCTAGGTCCTGGTCTTTCTAGGCTCCTTGTCCCCACATCTCAGCTCTGCCTTACTACATTCCTTTGTTTCACCCAAGCACAGAAGATGCTTTCTGCTGAGTCACCAGGTTCATAACACCACTCTATTACCACTTCAATCCTAAAGTCTTTTCTGAATATATCAGCCTTGATGCTGATACTGTTCAGGTCTAGCAAATGCTGCTGGGAGACTGCAGATCCAGTCTGAAACATGACCTAATACCTTCTACTAGGTGTACATTAGAAATTAGTCTGGTCCAACAGAAGCAAATATTTTTGGCAAAAAAAGCTGCATTGAGGCCCTTTTGTGGAGGTGTTGAAAGGCCTGCCTTCAAGGCAATGGGAAGATACACTTGGAAATGGCTGGATCATTTTCAGCTGGCAGCTCTTTTGTTTGCTGATAATCACTCATAGCAAACTCTTTTCCCTGGAAACTCTTCAAAACAAAGCTCTAAGGAAATATTGCTGCTTGTCCCTGTTGCCGGGTGTGGCCTACAAGAGACTTCCACTTCTGCAGGTCTTGTCATATTTTTCTTGGCTGTTACCAAGCATAAAAGTGTCAGCAGAATTTTTTTCTTTGAAAGATGCCAATTAGGACATTAAGCTGCAAAGGTGTGACAAAAGGTTCTGTGTTACACAGAGCAAATATCTCTATCCTTGTAGAACAACATACCAAGTCTTCCAGCTTTTCTCTGTGGAGAGCGCTTCAAACTGCTTTCCTGTGAACCTACCACTGCTGGTTGTGTCAGGATTGTTGCTCTACATTTTTAGTTTTTTACAGCAAATAGCTGTATTTTTGTGAGGCTCTGAGTTGGCTTCACAAATCATGAAGACTGGGACGATACTTCTTAGCATCCAGAAGAAGGAATACCAGGTCATGCCATGGAGTCACTAATGTCAAAAGGAACTTGCAAAGAGGAAATACACTGTGAAGGTGCAGTGCTCGGATAGGCAGATGTGCAGGTTTACTCTCCTATTTGCACATGCTGTTGCAGCCCACTTCTTGTATGCTTGTCACCATTCTCTCAGTGTCTAGACTGGTCTAAGAGTAGAAACATCTATTTCATGGTTATTTAACATGCAAATCAGATTTTGTTTGCTTGGGCATTTTCTAACACTGGTTAATTTCTGCTTTAGCTCGACTGAGAATAGTACTTACCAGATTAATTTCTGAATTATAGATGTAACCAATGTAATATCCATGTAATTGTCCCAGAAATTAATTTGGCATATTATATTTAAATATTTATGTGAACACAGTCTCCATTACCCCTCATTTAAATATTTCCTTCTCTTGCTTAGATATACAAGATCTGAGGCTGAAAACAACCTGATTGCCATTGTACTGGAGTACACTATCAATAACACTTAGGCCGCCACAGAGAGGAAATCAGCCAGGGTAGGGGGCTCTTTTTCCAAATTAGATTTCTTGGAATAAAGGAAAAATCCATTATTTGAAACATCTGTCTGCACTAGAAAGCCTCCACCAAAATCACAGGATGTGTCATAATTAAATGGCTTGGAAATAATTTCTTGAGAGCAGAAATTTTATATTCAGTCATGCATAGCAGAACAGAGGAGGGCTTCCCCTCAAAAAGCTTCCTTGTAGTAAATTATTATACTCCCAAGAAAACAGGATCTGTTATGAATCCAAAACAGAATTAAAACTTTAAAGCATACAAAGGTTTTATTTATGAAGATGGAGGTTCCCAGGTTCTGACCCCTGAGGGTTCTTTTTCTCTGTGCTAGTGTTTCAGTCACTCTTCAATAGAATGCTTGCTGGTCACCAGAGTAATGGAACAAAGAGGAGTTTGAGTGATAAGAGTTTGCCACTGCTCAGATGCTCCTGAGCACAGGTTTCTTCTACGTGAAGAGCAAGACCATGACTTTCCTTACATATCCTCATCCAACACTGCCAGAGGTGGCTGCAAAGAAAGTAGACCAAAAAGCATTCCTGATATGAATTTTGATTCAGAGATGTGAGTCAAGAGCTAGACATACAAGTTTTGCAGGCAAGGCATGAGAACCTGAAAGTCTGACACTTATGTAAGTGATGGTCTCATAATCCCACAGTGCACCCTCAAGGAAAAATCCTTGCATTTCTGTGAATGCCTATGAAAAGCAATATTTCTTTGAAAGATCTAGAACTAAAACCAGAGGTGAAGGAATCAGGATGAGCTGGGTGAAATGCCATTTCAAACAGTAACTTCTTGAAGTTGCAGAAGTGTTTATGGATGGAGATTAACTATATATTTGGGCAGAACGACTCTCAGTCTATTTAAAAGAAGAAACAACCCTTTTGTGGGTAAGTGGGAATATCGTATCATAGCTGTGCAACCACATACTTAGACTCAGCATTGAAATTTCCCTCTGTTCCAAAGAGATTTTAATCACCTCAGGAAAAAGGAATCTATTTGTCTGTCATCCTAAGAGAAAAGTGCTAAAATGTGTTAAAGTTCAATAAACAGCTTCACATGACATTAATGCTGTTCAGCTGAAAACCTTCAGATCTTTTTGTCCTGTATAATGTTTTTGAAATGTACATACTAAAAGAAGTGCAGGGACACGATGGTAGTGAATATAGAAAACTATTTGTACACAATCAAGTTAGGTAATGGTGCAAAAAATTGCTCTATAAATCAATCAGCCCTCTATACTTGTTTCATTAAGGGAAAATATAACTCTGATATCATTTCACTAAAGTTGGCTAAGCTTCTCATATTTGATTTCCATCCAATATTTTTAGCAGAACTCAGCATTTTAGAAACAAAGGAAAGAAAAAAAATCCAGTGCAGATGTACATTTTCCTGATGTTTAATGCAGAACAGCAAGGTTGCAGTACATTAGTCATCATGGCAAACAGCCGATATGGAATATTAGCTGAACTTTGAAGAAAAGCTGTATTTCTTCTAAATGCCTATACTGGTGTTTGTAGAACATTTCAATATTCTATAGTGGGTGTCAGAGTTATCATTAAGTGAGGGCTTTGCAGCAAAACCTCTCCTTACAGGCAAATTTTACAGCTCTGACTGATGGCAATGTGTAGCCACAGAATCAGACCTTAAGTCAATTTTTGCCTCATATTGCCATCTTGGTTTGTACAATTTTATTCTGAAATGCTCTGTACAGAATGAGAAAAACAGCCATTGATATTTCCTGGAAACACTTCATTCCTGATTCACCTCCTGCACATTCTTCACACAATCCTCAACTCAGAAAAGGTGCTAAGCTCCCTCTGTTACCGTTTAGTTCAGAGGGGTGACAGGAGATTTTGACCAAATGTGTGATCATGTCACATGCAAGATCATTTAGTTTTTGAGTGAGATGAGATCATGTGTCTCCTTAAAATCAGCTTGTATCAAGTTTGAAGGGATATATATAACATTTAATGCATGCAATCAATAGTCATCAGATATATCAAAAATGAACACACCCTCACAAACATCAGCTTGCCCCCAGTCCTCTTCTTTGATAATTTAAAGTGAAATTCATCAGATTTATTACCTTGGAGCTTCTATTCTAAAGGGTAAGCCACAGTATCTGTTCTCGAGTGTTCAGAAATCATACTCATAGATAATGGATAATTTCAATTTCAATTCTTGGATACATGAAAAAATCATGAAAATAAGCAATTGGCATGACTTTTCTTTTAGTGATGAACAAGTTAACATTTGTAAAATAATTTTTGGCACTGATGTCAGTATTTTGTAAGCTGAAGTAATAAGAGAGGCAAAAATTAATTTTTAAACATTCTTCTTGGTGGAATCGTATTTTCACTCTATTACTGATATTTTATATCTGTATCTTTAATCCATTTCAACAACACAGTTTTATATTTTTTCATTTTGTTCATTCTTATACATTTGTTCACTTGTATTTTTACTTGCCTTTTTTCTCACTCTGTGATACATTTCTCCCTCTTTTTACATCATGATGAACTTTTTCTTCATTGATCTGCTGATCTGGGCATAGGACCTCCTTTATCTTGGCTTATCCATATTTTAGCCCAGAAATAATTAGGTTCCACCTAGTTCTGAGGAAGGTATGTCTCACCTCAGAAGAAAGTTCTTCAAGTGGCAAATAGATTACACCAGAGTTAGCAAGATCCACCCTGTGTAGCAGAGACTTCTGAATCTTCCCATGTTCTACCATATGAGACAGCAAAACTGGTTATCTTCACTCATCAGAGGCCTATCTCCTACAGTCAAGGACTAATGTTATTTGTGGTCATGTGTTCATCCACGTGCCAAAGATTCCTGGGTCTGTGTCCGCACTGCCCAGTTCACATGGCACTCTCAGACTTACTATGAAGTCCATAAATCCTTTCAGCTCTTTGAAGTCTATGACCCTGATCCTCAGACTTCAAAGCATATTCCAGTCTGAATAAACACATACTGCCTAAATCAATCTCACTGTCTCACTGCATTCTGCAGTTTTACTGTAATTAATTGATTTTATTTTTTCTTTCTTTTTTTTTCTTTTCCCCCTTCTCTTAGTGGAAGGCTTAGAAGCAGGTGTTTTACTGATGAGAAAAGACATTTCAATTTTTCACCCCCTCTACACTAGGTCAACCAGCATCAGAGTTTAGCTAGCAGAATCATAAATGCTAATGCATCTACAGAACTGCAATTAAATACATCCTTGGTTAGCAAGGAGAAGGTTGGTGTGCAGATGTAGACATGGCTTATAGGTAAATTTTTCAAAAGCAGTGTGAAGCAGTAGCTGTAAAATAAGGCAACAGAAGGAGAACAGATGAGAACAGAACACAGACAATGAAAGTGAAAAAGGAGAGGAAGACTGACTCTGTAAATCTGTTGAGTTAGAGCAGAATCACTTTTTCTTCATGCCTTTATCAAGTAGAAATATTTTTGAATAGGGAGTGCAATGTGCCTTTCTCATACTAGGAAAAGTGGTAAGAGTGTAATCTAATCAGCTATTTGGATGGTTAAGTTGCTGCCTTGTGTTTAGGCAGAAGCAGCTGGAGTGAAGATTAGATTGGTTCAAACCAGAACAGGGACAGCCTGTAATTATTCCAGTCCTCTAAGCCCAGAATTTTACTTTCCATGGGCAGCTGCAGGATAGCTGGACAGCTGCTCTCTACCAGTAGCAGAGAGGTAAGTGATTTTTTTAGTCCATTTCCAAAATCAGATTGATCTTAGACTGAAAAACTTCCAAAACTTTCTGTATCATCCTAGCTGTGTCAAAAACTGAGAGCAATAAAGTCGATTAATAAACAAATGCTATCTGTGATATATGCAACCCAGAAAAATATCATGCATTTTGATTTCCAGCCAGGTAATTTTACTTCAGGCTGAAGACATTAACACCCAGAGACAACTGACAACTTGGGTGACTGCTTGAAAAGGAAAGAAAAAATCCTGTGGGTTTACCATTTAAATATTTTTCCAGGGCAACCTTTGAATCAAGATGGCACCAGATTGATATTGTAAACTAACAGCTGGTAATAAGGTTTGAAATATTCCATGAAGAGAAGAAACAGTTTAAGGTGTCTTGGCCTTAAAGAGAAGAACTAACAACCTACTGGGATCAAAAAGGATTGACATTGCTGAAACAGCTGGGATGAAAAGAGTAATTGAAAGAGTCTTAATTTCCTTTTATGGCTCAACAGCCAGAGTTCATACAGGCAAAATAGATAAGGACTTTAATGGTTAGAAAAAGGTGCTGATTTTGTAAATGAAGTCAGTGCGGAAATAATTTCTTCCTACACATTTTTAAAAAATGAACAGACAAAGAGCAGGATAAATGTGCTTTACAAATGCTAGAAACATATGTAACATGATTGTTGTATTAGAAACATATGTTGAGGGAAAATTATGATTATATTGGAATCACAAAGAGTTGCTTAAATCAAGCTATCAACTGGGAGATAAAATTACCAACATATAAATTTTGCAGATGGGTGAGGTAAAACAAAAGCAATGAGAGAAGGAGAAATTTGCGCACAGGGAGAATACTGAATAAACAGAAATAAATGACACTAGGATTTTGGCTGACACAATAGGAACTATTTGAAGTAAAGTGAAGAATGAGATATGGAAAAAGTCCTTGGATCTTGCCAGAGAACTTCAGAAGAGAATGAGAAAGCATGATCAGGAAATGTTTTTACAGATGAAGGAAGTCTGTATCAAACTTGGTATAATGATGGTGTTAGGAGTTCAATTGCCTAGACATTTCCTAGGAAAATATTAGTGGGGGGAAAGTAGGTAGGAAGCATGATTTTGAAAGTAATACAAGATTGCTTCCTGTACAGGAAAAGGGTAATGTGGATGTAGGGACTAGAAATAAAGCAAATACAATGAATACAGTTAAATATGGAGAGACTAATACATTAATTAGTGTAATCCCGAGGCTGAAATGCCAGAAAGACTGTAAAAAGGTAAATAGTAATCATATTTTAGTAATGTCAGATTCTGAATGGCTATTAATAAATTAAAAGTAGCCTGAAAGCATCCAGCTCTGCCAAAGGAAATTCAGAAACACATGTAAGATATGTTTCAGAAGGATATATTCAAAATATAAATCATATATTGTGAATGAAGACAGAGCAAGCACTGAAGTTGTTTCAGGGAAGAATAATGCAGTATCTACTTCCAGTTTAAGAACAAATATAGAATTATTTTGATGACAGTAGTGAAAGTTTCCAACAGCTTAAGTGACCTATGAGCTTGCCCGACCCAAGATGTTACCACTGCTGACATAAAAGCTGGAGAAGAAACTGGAGTCAAAGAGAAGAGATTGGATGTGAAAAGGGAAATTATAGAGGTCTAAATGGATACTCACATATTTTCCTGCTTCAGGGGGATGAGCTTCACAGATGAGCTTGAGTGCCATGCACAGGGCCCAGCAGTGATCCTCCAGGGCACATTACCCCTTTCCGATGTGGAGAACCTGACCTGAGACCATTATTTGTCCATTAGAAAAGGATTCAGTTCTCCAAGGAAGCTACTTTTTCATGAACAAACAGGTAGCCTGGGGTAATCTGCTTTTATCTTTTCATTCTGGAGATTATACAATTGTACCACTGATAGTGTATTTGCTGTTTGTTGAGTGTTGGCTGTTTAAAGGGTGGCAGGTGACTGACTGAGGAGTGCCAGGACAACATTTCAATGCATGGCATAATTTCACTTTTGAGGCAGTCCTAAATTTCCTATTGCCCTGCAGCTAGTGCCTGTGTTCTGCTCTGGAGACAAGAATATGAGTCCAAAAAAATGAAGTAATGTGAAGCTGTACCTGCCACCCCCTGGTCATGCTCCTCAGCCTTCCACAAAACTTCCTTCTTCACCTTTATCACTGGTTCAAAAGGGCCATTGCTGAACCTTCTTCTTTGTTTATGGCGCTAAGTTTTTTGTTTGTTTGTTTGTTTTTAATAAAAATTGTGTTGCAAATACCACTGAAGCTATGTTTGGCTTTAAATTATCTGTGGTATTTTCATTTAATATGTACAGGAGTCTTTTGTTTCACTTTATCCCAGATTACTTCTTTTTGCTCGGAATTGTCACAAAATAATAAAATGGAGAGAAATTATTTCCACTCTCCTGGCTGTCATCACCTTTATGCAAGGAAACTACTCCTTACCCATTTTTGGACAATGTTTGCAGCCAATGCACTCATGCTGATCAGTTCAGCCAAAATCACTTTGCATTCCTGTCTAGACACAGGACTAGATTCTGTCTGGATTTCTAAAGCCACAAGGAATCCAGAGAGCTGCTGGATTTACCCAACAGAGAAGTGGACAGATACTCTGATGATTTCCCATGTTCAAGGAGTACACTTCTACCATAAAAACACAAACAGGACTCCTTCAGGTAAAATTCTTCTAACAATCTGTTCACTTTATGAAATATAACATCTTAGTTATCAGGAAGATTAGGTACACAAAAATATTCACACTTGCAAAGAGCAAAAGTCAGTTTGAAACTTTATAAGGCAGCAGTCTTAGTGTAAGAACCAAGACCACAAATCTCAAAATTCTTCATCTGTTTATTCCTGTTAGTTTTATTCCATAGCTCAGTTCTTATGTGTTCTCCAGCCCTGTACAATTGGCCTCTTTGGCAGCTGACCATCTGCACTATTTGTAAAATTGGCCACTACATAGCCTTTAACAAAAATGCATAGGTAACTTGTATTAATCCATTAAGTCAACTTCCAGTTTCATCTCCACATCTAATTTGGATCAGTGAATTTTTATGTCCACTTAACTTCCATCTCAGCATTCCTCAGTCAAAATCTGTTATAAACATTTGGCTTCCTATGCATCTTCCAAAGGACTGAAGCTGATCATCAGATTGAATGCTACATACTCTACGAAGTCTACACACATACTACTAAATACTGTAGAAAAAAGACAATGCAATTGCTTCCCTTTAAAAAAAATATCTTGGGGAAAAACAGAAAGGAGAAGAGATACATAGATTAGCATCACATGTCACAATATGACCACCCAGATTGCTGTGTTTGTGAGGCATTGAGTACATGTGATCTGCCTTTCTTCACACAACAAAAGTCTCAGACTTTCTTTTCCTGGAACAAGTTAAGACAAAAGAGTATCAGTAATTTTCTTGTACTGAGATGATCTGAACTAACAGTCAAGTTTGAAAGCCCACTGCTGCAAGGATTAAAGCATACTTTTAACATTTTTTGTGTTCCTTGACATTAATGGATCAATGTTATAAGGTTGGTATCGCTGCTGTTTTCCTCTGAGTTTATGATAATTTCACACATTTCTCCTTTCATCCATAGCAACCTCACACTCACATGCAACAGACTGGTAGTAGCAAGCACAGGTCCCTGCTGTATAATTGTCAAGACAGGGAAGATCTGAGAAACATTTTAAATGGATACAGCTGAGTTTCATAGTTATTGTAAGAAAATATTGATAGAAACATTTAAGATTGTACCTGTAAGGGAAAGTGATTAGTCCCTGGCAAAGCACCTCTTAGCAGTGTGCCAAAGCATTAAGAAAGAAAAAAGCTCTACGACTTCTGGGTATATTTCTGAGGATCTGAGTAACTCATTATGTCCACTTATTTTATCACTATAAAGTAAGTGGGCAGTGTAATCATTTACTCACTTGCCTCCAGCAATGAGAACGAAAAATGGTGAAAATGTTGAAAAATAATATTTATAAAACATTATTTTGTCAGGGTTAGTTGTCTGGTCTTGTGCCCGAAAACCATGAAATCTCAAAATACAGTTTCTTTAAAAGCTTTATTCCTTCCCCCCAAAGAAATATAAAACAGTGGCACTGGCACTCCTCAAGCTCTGAACACAAACACATTTAACATCATTTGACTCACAGCAGCACAGTGCAGTCTGCCTGAGTAGACCTGTTCTCCCACATGGACCCTATTAAAATTAACAGGATGCCAAACATCTGCAAGAAAATACATCAGAACCTTGATTATTCCAACTACTGCCATATATTTATATTCTGGATTCAAACTGAGATCTTCATTTTCTGCTTACACTTAACTGGAAATTAATCATTTGGGATTGTAATTATACATATGATGCTCAGGGAAATTATAATAACATTGAAGGTACCACATCTTTAGCCTGCATTTTGTCTTAGACATGTCAGAGAATGCTTAATGAAGCATTTTACATCCCATTAAAACTTTATAGCACACACTACCTCCTACTAAAATTCATTAGTCAATACCTAAGTGTAGCTTAAAATCAGATACACTTATAAAATATAAACATATTGTAGAAGTATGTTAGAGCTAATACAACTTATGAGACAAGGATAGAGCTCCATGTATTTGGTGCAGTACTCACAGAAATAAATACTGGTGGTAATACATACTAGCTGGAGATCAGGTTGCACTTGTGTACTGTTACATTGCAGTTACCAGAATCCTGATATATGACTGAAAATTAATATACTTAAATTCAATAATTCTCTAATATAAATCACCTAGTTGTAATCTGTGCTAACAAATGATTGTGCTGGGTTGACCCTGGTTGGACACAAGGTGCCCACCAAAACCACTCTATCATTCCCCTCTGCAGCTGAATAGGGGACAGAAAATATAATGAAAAGCTCATGGGTCAAGGTCGAGACAGAGAAGCATCACTCACAAGTCATCATTACAGCCAAAATGGGCCTGACTTGGGGAAAAGGAGAATTAAATTAATTGCCAAATCAGAGCAGAAGAATGAGAAATAAAACCAAATTTTAAAATCACTTTCTACCTTTCCACCCACCCTTGCTAGGCTCAACTTCACTCATGATTTTCTCTCCCTCCTCCCCTCCAGCAGCACAGGGGGGTGGGGAATGGGGGCTGTGTCAGTTCCATTCACATTGTCTCTGCCTTTCCTTCTACCTGAGAGACTCCTCAGACCCTGCCCCTGCTCCAGGCTGGGGTCCCTCCCATGGGAGACAGCTCTCCATGAACCTCTCCAATGTGAGTCCTTCTCGTGGGTTGCAGCTCTTTTATGAACAAGAACAGCAAAATATCAAGCAACTGTGTAAAGAACACTGAAGAATGGAACAGATACCAAATCTGGACCAAAAATATTTTAAACACTTAGCTAAATCTCACTGATGTTAGCAGGGCAATGTAATTCACTCAATTTTTTGTTTTTTGTTTTTTGTTTTTTGTTTTGGTGTTTTGTTTCGTTTTGTTTTGTTTTGAAAGGAAAACTAAAAAGACAGGCAGGAAGGAGAAATTTGTAAAGAGGGGATGAGTATACCACTATGCACTAAAAAAAGCAATATTTTTGTTGTGACATAATTTTCCATTTCTGTTTTAAAATTTTCTATAAGATATAATTTCAGGTTAATTTTGTTAGTCATCTGAAACACATAATTCCTTCCAAAGATATCATCAGCAATTGTGATTTGATCAAATTTAAACTAACACTGATGAAAGAGGTAAGAACATCACCCTCAACACTAGAAAAGTCCACTGCAGAACTCCAAGTACTTCCTTCAAGCACTGGCTTTGTAGGAGCACAACTGGGAACAGTTCCAACCTTGGCACAGTTTTTCTACATCAATTCTTTCAAATGTTTGAGACTAAAAAAATAAATTTATAAACTACAAGATTCTTGTACAAGTATGGTGGTAAACATGGGTGTTGTGACACCATGTGTCTATGCTGCTAGAAGAAATTAAATATAAAGGTTTACTACTATCCTTGTCACAACTGTAGTAATAAATGGCAGAAATTCCTACCTAGTTATCAGAAAACTCTCTTTATAAAACTCTCCAGCCATACTGATGGGACCTTCTGCCTAAGTTAAAAATTAATATCCCTACTATTGAATAGTTCCAAATAGATCAAGAAGTTTCATGTCTATTTTAGGCATTACTTAAAGCAAATTGTCATTTATTGTGATAAAACAGACAGTGTTCTCGAGAAGCTGACTTTTAAAAAAATCAAAAAATATTATTTACCTTTTGATTTATACTTTGTCAAGAAGAAGGTTCTCCAAAATTGTCTTTCAAGGTAGCTTTTATTGTTTTCTTTTTTATTATAGTGATTAAAGTACAGTCCAGGCAGAGGCAAAGAGCTGTCCCAAGGCTCTGTACCATTTAAGGCCTATACTGAAGTGACAAACTGTGATACCCTCTTCCTGGTTTTCTTCATAGAAGTAAATTCCAGCTTCTTCAATGACTTCAACCAGAGACCTTAAACCAAGGACTTGAACCTGTCCTGCTTAAAAATCCTGAAAGCTGGACCCGTCTATGCTCAACAATAGATTATTATGGACTGAAACCTGCAAAAATGGAGCTCAAAAGAGAGATTTTTTTATAACTGAAATGCCACCAAAACACTGATATAAATAGAATGTATGTATTTTGTGGGCACAAAACTATGGTTTTCAAATATGGGAGTGAGCATCTCCTGGGCCCTCAAGAGGGAAGACATCTTCTGTGCCATCAAGAGACACATGAAGGTGACTGCAATGTAGGCTCTGCCCTAGAACCATAGGCAAACTGTTGATTCATCCAGTCTCATATCCTCCCTCCGGTAAGATCTGCACCTACTGCAGCAGAGGAAGATAAAAACTTCCAGAGTGTTTAACAATGATCCTAATGAGGTTTCATCTGTAACAGCTGGCAGCAGTCTGAAACCAAAAAGTGTTGTAACAGGGCTCCTAATGAAGACAGAAGAATGGTGTTTTTATATATTATTTCTTTGTCAAAAATAATATCTGCTTCAGACTTTCTACTTGTATGAGTCTTTGAGCACTTAGACTACAGAACTAATTGTACCTACCACTGTACTTTTGAACTCTTGTTCCTCTTCACTGTGTTCATCTGCAGTGACACTGCCATCAAATTGAAGAAAAAAATGCAATGGAGCACCTTTCATGTAAAGTTCAGGCATCAAAGCTTCAGGCCCAGGGAAGTGATTCATTTGGCTGCCTCTCACTACATGCTCAAAAAAAGGCAGTACTAGGTTTGTATGTCAGGTTTTGGTAGCAGGGCTGCTGGGGTATCTTCTGTGAGGAGCTTCTGGAAGCTTCCTCCATGTCAAACAGCCAATGGCAACTGGCTCCAAGATGGACCTGCCACTGGCCAAAGCCAAGTTCACCAGCAAGACCTCTGGGATAATGCATGTAAGATGTGGGGAAAGCTACTGTGTAGGAGCAATTTTCAGCAGAGCAGAGCAGAGTGAGAATATGTGAGAACAACAACTCTGCAGACACCGAGGCCAGTGAAGGAGGGGGAGGAGGTGCTCCAGGGCTCAGAGCTGAGATTGCCCTGAAGCCCCTGGAGAGGACCAAGATGAGGGAGGCTGTGACCCTGCAGCCCACAGAGGTCCATGGCTGAGCAGCTGCAGCCCTGGAGGACCCCATGCTGGAGCAGGTGGATACAGTGATCCTGTGGGAAGCCCACAGTGGAGGAGGTTGTTCCTGAAGGGAACAGCATCCCATGGAAAGGACCCACACTGAAGCAGTTCACAAAGAACTGCAGGCTGGTGGGAGGGACTCACAGTGGAGAACTTCACAGAGGACTGTCTGCTGTGGGAGGAACCCCATGCTGGAGCAGGGGTAAGGGAGAGAACACTCCTCTCTCTCAGGAGGAGGAAGCAACAGAAACAAGGTGTGATGAAATGACTGCAATCCCCTATCCCTGTCCTCCTGTGCCTCTGGAGGGGAGGAGGGAATGAATGCGAACCTAGGAAAAAGGCAGGTGGCTGGGAAGGTAATTTTAAGATTTGGGTTTATTTCTCATTATCTTGCTCTGATTTGAATGGCAAAAAATGAAATTAATTTTTGGCCCAAGCTGAATCTGTCCTGTCCATGACTGATGAGTGAGGTCTCCCTGTCCTTTTCTCAGCCCACAAGAATTTTTGTAATATTCTCTTTCCCATACCCAGTTGTGGAGTGCAGGGATAGGCCAGCTTTGGTGGGCACTTGACCATGAGCCAGAATCAACTCACCAGAGAGCTGTTATGTTTTGTTTATTCTTTCAACAGTAGAATTTTAAAAAAATGCTCTAATCTTCAACATTTTCATTCCAAGAAGAAAACAAGCAATTTATGTCATTGCAGAATCATCATCATAATAGTACATGTCAACTTGAGCAGATCAGAACTGAAGGATAAAAATATGTTTTGCCTTGATAAAGGATTTGTTAAAGAATAGGAGTTTTTTCATACATATACAGAAAATGGGAGGAAAACAAAATGGAAAAAGAGATCTCAGTAAGAAAACTTTCTCTTCTGGTAAGAAAAGAGGAAGAGGAATAACAATGGATTTTAGTTCCCAGTTCTGATGATACCCTGGTATCCAGAAGAAATGTTAAAATGTGTGAAACTTTATGATCTTGATTGAAGTGGGTATAGACAAGTACAACTCTCATGAGTTACACACAGTTAATTCAGTCAATAGGCTGTTTTTTTGTCTGCTTACATTACCTGAAGTATTCTCCTGTTCAGTCTAAAAGTTTCCCAAACTCTTATACCAAAAGAGCATTGGTATAAGAGCTGTGTGTCTCTCTTTTATCTACAACTATCTATGTAAAAGCAAAGAGATGCTAGCTAATATTCAGCCCATTTCCCATGGCAAGGTCTGCAGCTAAATCCATCTATAGGAGAAATGCAGGTACTGCCAAACTCCATGTGACCATCCTACCAGCAGACAGTCCTGGACTGCATTTTGCCCAAACCACATCTCAAGGATCCCACACAGGCACTGCAGTTTGCACAAGGGAAAAAAGGTTCAGCTTCAGCTGAACAACCATGCCAGCAATGCCAGGGACATGGAGGCTCTCAGGAGAACTGCAAGCTTCAATCCAGTGTTGTAAAGCCAATTGTGATGGTCCTGGAAAAAGTAGAGACCATGGTATTAAAGAGCCATGACATTACAAGGATCTACATTATGTCCACAAAAATGCATTTCATGGCTCCAGTCTCTGGTTTAGGACTGTGCTTCACCAGACTCTCTGATCTCATTAGTGATGTTTAGCTCATGTTAGTTCAAACATTTGACAAATTAGTATCAAACTTTTCCTACAAAATTTATTGCTTGAAAGAACAAGACATTGATTTCAATAAATTCTATGGAATTATGCATTTCTAAAACTAAATCTGAAGTTTCTTTCATTCTTCTATGCTAAGTGAATAATTATTTTGAAAAATATGATTAAATAACCCCCATCTCTATTAGTGACTCCATATAATATAATAAAATTAAACACAAAGTGTTGTTTTTCTGGGATTTTTATTTCTCTATTCTACATTAAACAAAATCCTCACAGATCACCACAGTTCCCGATATGGTTGAATTAAATGAGGCCCACTTTTCAGCAAATCCCTGACATAAAGAGCCACTCTAGACAAAGCTGTAGAATAACACATAATTTCTGTTAACTTTTTCCCCACTAAATTATCTCTTATGCAATCATCAGACTATATCAAACTAATGAACTGCTTAAAAAGAAATAAAATATCACTGATAATTTTGTTTTAGTGCAGTAAAATTAGTGACAAGCTATATATGAGGTTTACAATTTAGATTGTGAAGTTCCTTTTACAAGGTAGAAGGCATTTGGAGCCAGGGTTTTTGATTCAGATCCTAGTCTTAATTAATGTATTTTATTATAAATCCCTACTACTAAACGAGTTTGCCTTATCATTATGCTCATCCATATTGTAAAAACTACAACAAATTGAAACAAATAGGAACAAATTGCTACACTTTCTGGGAGATATCTGCCAGCTTTGATCAGAAGCAGTTACATTATTGGAAGGGAAAAATACCTTTTTAAAATGACAGCAGATGAGCTTTTGCTTGCCGGAGTCTTATATTTAAACCATTTCTATTTCATTTATGAATTGCAAGAGTTGAGCTGCATTATACCTTCTGTGGTGGTCTATAGATCTGGCTAGATAGAGTATAGTGGAAAAATGTTGATAAAAATCAAAATTTCAGGAAAAGAAGCCAAATTTCTCAAATTTAATGTTAATGTCCTCCTCTCCTCTCCTCTCCTCTCCTCTCCTCTCCTCTCCTCTCCTCTCCTCTCCTCTCCTCTCCTCTCCTCTCCTCTCCTCTCCTCTCCTCTCCTCTCCCCTCCCCTCCCCTCCTCGGTCACCCAGATATACCAGAGTATCTAATTTCATAGGTAAATCTATAAAATCTATGAGTGTGAGATAATAGTGATTGCAAAGTCTGATCACATTTTCAGAATGTGGCTTGCCATTGAATATTCTTTTAACTTCAAAATTTACACTCTTTAATCTTACAGGTTTTTAATGAAAGGAGCAGTTCACAGCTTTATTATACCTGCTGTGTAACAAGCCTGATCTAAGGAAGACAGACTTTCATCCTCCTTTGGTGGAAGTTTTAAGGAGATAAAGGTGGGTGTGAACCAAGCATTTTTCTTTAAGATAGATTTACTGAGAAACAAATGCATTCCCATGATTGATTCATTTTGTGTGCCTGTACTAAAAGCCTCATCTTCCTCAGGTCCTGACAACAAGATGTTTGTTATCTATATGTTGCTCCTATTCTCCATATCATTGGTTTTGGTGAGGAGAGAGATATTGGTCAACAATCAAACTGAAGTATGGGTTGGCATCCCAGTATTTTGTGTCCCTATATTATACTGGGCTGGCTGAGCTCCAGAAACAAGTTTCATTACAAGCCTAACTCAAAATCAGTCAGCTCTGATCATCATTTTAGGTAATTTTTGTGATATTGGGTTTTTTGTTTCTGTGTCACATTATTTTTTCTTTTCAACAATGTCTTTATCAGCATCTTTTATTTTCATTTATTAACCCTCTCATCCCTTACTCTGTGTTTTGTAGAGGGATGAATCATCAACACATCACTTTTCACCAACATTACCACTGCTCCTTTCATATAAATAAGAAGTTGGTTATTGTTGAATTTCTAGAGTTGATAAGGTCAAAAATTGCCGCACTTTTTTCCTTATCCTGGTTCAGTTGTTAAAAATGTTACAATTAGTATTATGCCCTAAGTCATATATTTCGCATAGGAGTTTATTTTTGCTCTTATTTTTTCCTTCTATTCACAAAATGAGAATGAGAATCTCTTAATGCTTTCCATATCTTCCTCTGCAAAATACAGAAACTGAGGTAAAATCTTATCCCACTCAATACTGGTGGGTCTGAGGTGGGCGTTAACTTTGAGGATTAATTCTGGCAGAGTATTTACAATTCAAGGGGTTTGACGCAGTATTGAGTTACCTTTTCAAATAATGATAGTATCACAGAAGAATTATCTAAATGTGGCTTAGCATATCAAGGAGCTCTTACTGTAGTTCCTCATTTTTGTGAATGTGAATATAATTCACATTTTTGTCAGGAACTGCAATTTTGTCTATTTTTATTGACTGAAGATTAGAAGCTTTATTTGAAAACATATAATACTTAAAGAAACATGTTTCACTCACTGCAAATGGTCTGTCTGCTCATTTCATTCAGGCCATTTATGTACAAGAACTGCTGTGTAAAAAATGTATATAATCATTTATGGACAAAAGAAAGCAGATGCAAGTTATAGACTTCTGTTGTTTCTCTCTCTGAAGAGAAGTGATAAGGTAGAATATGTACAGAAAGCCCAAACTGCCCTCAGGCATTTACAGATTAACAACATAATACATTTTTGTCACTTTTGTTAGTCAGATTCTACTCACACTTTCCACAGTGTAAAAAAATTTCTGTAGATGCTCAGAGACAGAAATAAAATGACCCCAAAATAATGGAAATTAAAATCTGATGAGTTTAGCATTTTTCCATGAGCACAGTAAAGAGCTTCTCTTTTCCCCTATAATTTTTATACGTGCACACGTACATGGACACAGGTATGTGTTAGCTACACTCATGGAATGAGATCTAGAGAGCAGGATTTTTCAAATGTAACAATCTCAATTGGACTGACTTCCCCAGTTATACATTTGTAGGTCATAAAATAAGACTTATAGAATCATATAACTAATCAGGTTAGAAGAAACCAATTCCCCTGCTGTGGTCAGGGACATCTTCCACTGAACAGATTGCTCAAACCCTCCTCCAGCCTGGCCTTCCTTTCCAGGGATGGGGCATCCACAATTTCCCTGGGCAACATGTGCCAGTGCCTCACTACCTTCTATGTAAAGAATTTCTTCCCAAAATCTTATCAAACCTTCTCTTTTAGTTTAAAACTATCCCTCCTTGTCCTATTACTATCTGCCCACATAAAAAGCCTTTTTCATAAAAGCCCTGTTTCTCATAAGCCCCCTTTAAAAACTGGAAGGCCTCGATGATGTCTCCCCAGAGCTTTCTCTTCTCCAGGCTGAACAACCTCTCAGCTCTCTCAGCCTATGATGACAGGAGAGGTGCTCCATTCCTGATTGTCTTTGTGGCCCTTTTCAGAACTGCTCTAACAGCTCTGTGTCTGTCTTGTCCTAAGGACCCCAAAGCTGGATGCAGATCTCCAAGTGGAGTCTCATGGGGTAGAGTAGAGGGGTAAAATCATGGCACTTCTTTTGGAGCAGCCCAGGATATGGTTGGGCCTTTTGGGCTGCAAACACACTATTGACTCATGTCCAGCTTTCCATCCAGCAGAACTCCCAAGTACTTCTGCATAGGGCTGCTCTCAGTGAATTTTGCCAGTCTAATTGCTCCAAATCAGGTGCAGCACCTTGCACTTGGACTTGTAAAGTAATCTCATCTTCCTCATTCCATCTCATCACTCTCACCTTCATCCTGTACAGTCATCAAATATTCCATCCCTCTGGAATATCTGCTATTCTGTGTGCTTGGTTACTGTGTCTTCCTAACTGGTAGCTTTACTTACACGTGCATGGTTTAGCAGCTGGGGGCCTTCTACAAGAGAACCAAGCAAACCAAACCCAGTCTTTGATTAAGTCAATTAGATCTGCTTGGTTTGGTTATTCCTCTGGAGGTAAATAATGGGTTTGACCTGTGGAAAGAAAGGCTTGTCAAGTGAAACAGCCTCTTCTGCTAGGCTAGAAATTGTGGATCACTGCAAAGAAATTAAACGGGGTATGCCTGGGAGATCTGAATGTAATTCAAATTTTTTGTTCAATCACAGACCAACACAACAAAAGGATTACCAAAAAGCTGATATATCAGGTAGGATGAAAAATTAAGTAATGCATTGATGACATGGTTTCAATGTTACCACTTCTTGAGACCAGATACAGTAGTGACATAATTGGGATCAATTGTTCTATATAGCTGGAAATAAAAGGTCAAGGAGAAATTTATTTTCCTGAATTAAATGGTATTATTAGAAGTAGAAACAGGAAAGAACAGAACTGCCAGTAAAGAGAAGCATTTATAATAATTTTTTTCTCTTGAAACAGTTTTATTTTTTGCATAGTAATTCTAGACACTTTGACCCTTTTTGTCTATGTAACAGCTCTGCTTAATGCACACTATCATAAGACTATTTTAATAATAATTAAACAAATTTTACTTTTATTCTGCAAGCTATGTGAACTTTAAGTTAAATGCAGCTTTTTGGACAAGCCAAGTGTTTACATTAACAGAGACACCATCTTTTGAGAAATCAATGAAAACAATAATTTCATGCTTATAATGCCTTCAATTACATTTCACACAGCTATGAATCAAAGTTTCTGGTTTGTGACTGCTTAAGAAAGACATGATCCCAGAAATTTTTTATCGCATTAGCCAAATCACATATATTAGCTTAAATCATAGGATAATAAAATGATTGAGTTTGGAAAGAACTTCCAGACATTATCTAGACCAACCTGTTATTCATGTTTTAACCCACTAGCTATTCCAACAGTCTGTATTATTTCTTTCAAGGAGACTGGTTTTAGACTTTATTAGAATTTTTATGAGAGAATAGGAACACACTGAAGCACAGGAGGTTCCCTCTGAACATCAGGAAACACTTTTTAACTGTGAGGGTTGCCAAGCACTGACACAGCTTTTCCTGTGGTTGTGGAATCTTCATCCTTGGAGAGACACAAAAACCATTTTACATACAGTGCCAGCAACTGTTTTAGGTGGCCCTGCTTGAGTGGGGAGTTGGACCAGATGAACTCCAGAGAGCCCTTCCATCCTCAGTTATCCTGTGACTCTGTGATTCTTGTGGTTATGCAATTCAGGGTGAAAAAGACTAAAAAGCAGCTTTGCAGCCTGAAGGTGTGGATATCTTTCTACTTTAATCAGATCAGCCCACATGACCTCCACAGAGCTGTTTCAAAGTAAATTTTTCTGTTTCTATCACAAAACCTTCAAAGAATATGCCAGCAATTGGAATGACAGCAATTACAACTGAAGAATAATTATTGTGTAAGTACCTGAGGCGAAAATTTAAGCAAAGAATTACAGAATTGTAACATATAAAACAGACCAGGGCCAGGTATCTTATTGGTTTGAGAATAGTCCTTGGCTTGCCTTTCACTTATGTCAGCTAGCACAGACTCCCAGATTATTCCTGGGCATATCAGAGAAACTCTCATAAGCAGGAGAGCATTCCCAAAGGCAGTCCCTGTGTAAGCAATGTGCTGTGGAAGGTACAGGAGTTCAAGAATACAGATAAGGTTTATGATTCATTCACCTGGCAATGAATTTCCCTTATGGATAAATTATGCAAAAGTACAAACAGAGGACCAAACACCCACCCTGTCGGAGGTGTTACATGGGTTTTGCTCTGTCTAATCAGCAGACACCAGAGTATGTCCAGAAAATAACCAAAAAGAAATGCATCCATGTTGTTAGGTATTTGCCTGTATAGCTCAGTTTGAGCAAAATGAGAGTGATTTCTTCTCTGTTCCTTATTCTTCCTGACAAAGATAAGCAGCAACTTTCTACCCCAGTCAGTCTTTTTGCTGAGAATGTGCAGATTGCTTTGGATACAAGAATTTACTTTCCCAAAGGGTGGCATGGTCTGGTAACACCTCAGTCCTGTGCTGAGGTGGGACATTTTCTAGGTCTTGTATTTCGCAATTCCATTCTCCCTTGCCTATGCAAACAGTAATCTATCCCATCCCCTTCTCCCTTCTCCTCAGCTCTGCAGCCTTACCCCCTTTCTTTGACCCACTCTGGCATCTGTCAGGTCCTTTGCAGATAACTCTAATTCGTTAATAGGAAAAAAAAAATCATACAGCTTTCTAGGGTTTTTTTTTCTGCAGCTTCAGCATGTGAAAGTGTCTCACAGAGGGATCTGGCACAAGTTAAGGTTGGTACAAAATAAGCAGCAGAACTGCATGTCTGGAAGGGAGGTGGGGAAGAAGAGAGAAGAAACAAAGATGACCCTTTTAGCACGATTCTTGTTGCTGGTGTCTGACTTTGTAACACTTTCTGAGAAAATGATTTGTGCTTTGCTGGTGGATGATCAAGTTGCTACTAGGGCCCATTCTGTTTCTGGTTTTCAAGAGAAAATGACCTTTTTACAGCGAAAATAAAAGAAGTATATTCATCTGTCACCATGCTCTACAGAGAAAGTTGTCAGTTGTCATTTACCCTCAAAAGAGAATAAAAAATTCAATACATCTCTTCTTGCTTCTGCTGATTTGCTTGCCTTTTTTTTATCCTTTATTTGCTTTTACTCTACCTGGTTTCCTTCATTCATTCAGAGCATGCAGTCTGAAAAGTTCCACAAAGTAGACAAACAGATTAAATCTCTCTGTTGATTGAGAAGTCTCAGTGGTTATTCATATTCATTTCCCTTCCTCATTCACCCCTCTTTGCCTTCAGATACTCTCAGACATGGGGTTTAATTCAGGTGCTTTATATTTTATGCTTGTAATGCATTATTCATGGTAGTGTCTAGGTGACACTGTTATATGAGAATTAGTCATCTCTTATGCATTGGTTTGCCAGTAATTTGTCTGACTCTCAGACTGATTTAATAAAGTATGTAATTATCCAAAGAAAATTTCTTTGAAAACACATGAATGGATTTTTGAGTTCATTAAAACTCTACCATGATTTCTTAATAAATATTTTTTCCAATAGGTAATTGCAACCTATATATAAATAATGTAAATCTTTATAGTTTGCTAAAACTTTATCCTTCTGCTGGAAATGCTGAATAGACCCCAGAGATTTTCAAGGAAGCTAATTTTGGTTTACCAAGGCTCATCTTTTCTAACTGTCTTCAAAGCCAATGGAGTGGTAGGCTTTCAAGGACAAAAGTAGGATGTTTCCTTAGGTCTGATCACCCACTACATTTGAAGTCTGTTATGTCTTCTCTTTCTTTGATAATAAAATCGTACACTTAAGGGGGCTGACTCAGACTTTTATTCTGCAGAGAAGTTTAACTAGAATCTCTTGCAATTTACTCAGTCTGGGCAAGTAGATATCTTACCTCTGAGGTGTCCTATAGTGTGGATACATGATCTCATCTCTTGTACATGAAAAATCACTGGGCAAGTTGCTAACATATAGAGAAATGTCTGGGTCAGTATTTTTTGTCCTCAGTGTGCCTCAATCCATTTTATTGTCATTTTACTATCTGCTGTGGCTGACAGGATAGTGAGACCTATAGCATACTTTGAATAATAATAAAACTGATGAGGGAATTCACAAAGTTCAGAGCCTTACTCTGGAAGATGATCTAACCCCAGAGAATTCTGTCATGCTAGGAATAGGTACCAGTAAAAAGGCAAGAGGTATGACAGTCTGAAAAGGTGATCTCATGGGCAACAGACTAGAAAAATAAACAAATTTGAGGTCATGATCCCAAAAGGTGCAGGTTCAGACAGCATGACATATTCAGATGTAAAATAATAATTGCTGGACAAGAACAGTCCAAAGAAGCCTCTAAGAGAAATTATTTCCCCAAAAGGAGAAATAAACTAAAGGTGTGAAAAAAGCCTCCTGCAATTGATATGCACGACGACATCAGCTTTTGGCCTGAAGAAAGCAATGGCAAAGCAAAATTCTGGTCTTAATCCTCTGTGTCTTGGCATGTGTACTGAGAGGAGCAATAAAGTCAGTAAGCAGGGCAAGAAAACATGCATAAGTATGGTATGGCAATCAATGAACATGGAGTAAGTATTTCAAAATAGGAAGGCTGAATCAATGGTGTTCAGGGGAGACATTGAGCCTCACCAACAGGAGAGGAGGGGGGAAAGCCTTAAAGCCTTTGATCAATAAAAGGATAAACCACAGTCTCTTTCCAGGTGGATAAATATGACTGTTTGCCAGATTTATTCCTGAGGATGAAATGTAGAAATGGAAATTTAAGGAAGCAAAAAACATTTTCTATCCAAATGGTGCAGAGGCACCACCAGCTGCAAACTGGGGCTCTGCCACCCCTACTGAATGGAATGGCTTTCTGCATTTATACCAACTTCATCTAGATGTATTGAAGAGCAACCAGATACCAGTTAGTGCCCTTGTGTGGAACGCTGTCCTCCTCTCTCATTGTCCTTCTCTCTTCAGGGGGAAAAATTATCTATCTATCTATCTATCTATCTATATCTATCTATCTATCTATCTATCTATCTATCTATCTATCTATCTATCTATCTATCTATCTATCCATCTCTGTTAGAAAGCCCTACAAGCCATGTGCCACCAGTTGCTTGCCAAACATTTGCTGTCAGTAGCTTTGCACAAAGACCAGAGTCTTTAAAGGCTAAATAAGTTATAAGTTATATAACAGCAATCCCCTCTAAGGAGTTCATGGTAGCTGATCACTTAGTGTCAATGATTCTAAGTCTGTCCAGCAGCCAAGCATATGAGGGGATGTCAGATCCTTGGTCTTCCAGAAAGCTTCAAAAATAGTAGTTCAGATCAATGCTTTCATGTTAATTTGCACTTAGGAATAAGCAAAGTATATTACAAACCTGTCAGAATGAGACATTTGATATATTCATTCTTGGGGTTCATTGAAATTTCTTTTAAAATCCTGTAAAAATCTGTTTGGTTTTTTTTTTTAGGAAGTATTATTTTTCATTCAGATCTATCTCTTTTTTTATTTTTACTGCTCAGCTGCTTGGAAATGAATCATGTAATTACTGAAAACTGAAAACAAGGTTTATCTCACTAGGGTATAATAAATCTTGGTTAAAATACAGATTTATTTTTTTAATGTAATGATTCTATGTTTGAAAAATGTTAAGGTTGCAACAAAAATCAACAAAAGCCAGGAAATTCAAAGTTAATTTTGAATTGTGTCCATAAAGCACCTCATTAAGCTCTGTCATTATATCCTGTGTGGAATCATACAGTTTCCAGAGACATCTGTAATTTTTCATAATAAAAGGGCATATTAAGGGCAGAATTAGTGGATGCCCCTGATCCAGCAATAAAATAATCTTAGTTTTCATACACTCTGTAATCCATGAAAGGGATTTCTATCTGGATTTAAGCAACAAAACACTCTGCATAATGTAATCTGGAAAAAAATAAAGCTCCAATGAAAGAAATAAAGCCTTGATTTAGGCGTCAAGCAAGGCACGTGGAAAATGGAGAGAGCTCCATAGCCTTCATCCAATCACAATTTTATCAAATCACTTGATGCTTTAGCATCAGAATTATTTGCATATTTCTTGCTGAATGAGTTCCTTAATTAAAAATTACAGTTCATCAAACCAGTAGCAAGATCTCAGTCATCAAGCATTTCACTGATGCATAAGCAAGTAAGGACTGAAGCCCTCCAGGTTTTCCGGCAGGATCACCGTAGGGTTGACAAGAATCACAATGCTTCCAGAGTTTGTAGCTATGAAGCAAACCCACAATATGCACACAAGCCACTAGACTTTAAAGATCTCTTTGAAGAGAAAATTTCAAAAATCACTAAGACAAGTCTTGTAGTTGTTTGGATTTTTCTGAAAAATCAGATCATTTTTTTGGGGGCAAAGAAAATTGGAAAATTTGACACATGAACGTTCTACAGTTTTCTATCAGACACCATATCTCAAATATATATATAATTAGTTTTTGGGGTTTTTTTTCATTTTTGTCCTTGCAAGAGTTAAACTGGGAGGAAAAAACGCAGCCAGGTTTTCTTTGTTGTGAAACACTTGCAAATGCTGCACAGCTCTTCTGATGTCCCTAGGACTGGAGTCCAGTGTGCCAGCTTAGCAGAGAGGTACTTTTTGAATATGAAAAAGGGCAGTAGAGAATGGCTGTATCTTCCCAACCTCTCTTACCTCGCCATGTGCAGTATGTGGGGTACCTAAAGCTCAAAAAGGGTGCAGGGATCTCAGTAACAAACAGATGGATGATGCTCCTGAGTCCTGCTGATGGACAAAGTGTTGAGTGTGGGCTGATGCTTGCTGGGAGGAAGCAGTGTGGGGTCATGGGGCAAAATCACAACCACAGCATGGAAGCCAAGAAGAGCTGTTCTTCTCTATGGAAGTCCAGGGACTTATTGGTCCTAGCCTGAGCAGGAAGGGTAGAAACAAGGCTCCATATGCTGAGCTGGAGCCAAAGCCCTTCTGGCCATCCATGTCTTGAGGGCAAAGCTGCTGGGACATCATCTCAGCTGCCAGGGAAGAGAAATCATTGGAAGCATGCCCTGACTTGGCAGAAATCCCAGGAGAGAAGGCAGCATCAAGGGAAAACAGGGTATGCTATTGGCATGAAGGAACTAACTGAATGGCTTCAGGGGGACATGGACCTCTGTGAGAGGAGGAATCCTCTGTTCCACCCCTACAGCATGGGATGGAACAGTCAAGGTATAATTTATATGTACATACCTGAATGCTTGAGAGCATACCTATATAAAACAAAAAGCCACCAGGCAGAAACAGCTCACTGTTGTCACTGGAGAAGATAATACCCATACCATGCTGGGAGAATTTAGGTAATCAAACCACACTAAATGCTCTTAGAGACCAAGGAACTTCAAGCATAGTGGATTAGAGAGCTTTGAAATGGATTTCTGATTAAAAAACCCATAAAACAAAACCAAACCAAACCAAGGATTTCTGATTAAAAAACCCATAAAACAAAACCAAACCAAACCAAAAAAAACCCAAAAACCACACAGGGGGAAAAAACCAAAAAACAACAAACAAACAAACAAACAAACAAACAAAAAAAACCAAAAAAAAACCAAAAAAAACAAAAAATAACCCAAACAACCACACACACATAAGGAAAAATACTTTTATTGCAAGGTCTCTTAAAATCTCAGCTCCTACCAATCTCTTCCTAAAATCTGGGAATATGCAATATTCCAAATTCTACCAAAATTATCTCTGGTTAGATCCTGCCTGCTTGAACATGGATTTAGAGATGTTTGTAAGACTCTGTGGGGATTCAAACAATATGCTGAGCAACTGCACTATGATTATCAAGATCCTTTAAGGTGTTTCAAATCAGAAGACCCAAAGTGGAAATACGAAAAATCATCAGTCACTTTGAAAATTTAGGTCATCTTTTTCTCTTTCTCAGCTGGAGCTCTCTTTGATCTGTAGCCCTTTTACATTTTTTTCCCCAGCTAAGTGAAATTAAGCTGCAAGAGAAAAGTCAAATCTGATTTACCTGTCACTCAGAATCAGCAGCTTCAGGGCTACAAAGTGTGCAAATTCCTTTGCAATCCTTTGAATTGACTGTCACAAAGGCATTTTTAGGTGGACAGATCTATGTTAGTTCCCTCGATGTTCTCTCAAAGAATACTAACAAGGCACAAGCTTTATTTTGGATTGAGGGTATCCATAAACTAGCCTAAGCAGCAGAAAAATACTCCAGGTGTTTTAATACTGTTATTGCCTTAATTTTCATTTCAAGGAAATAGTTTTAATTTAATTTTTTTTAATTTATTCCACTAAAAACAAGGTCAGAAACACAGTCTCTGAGTACCTGTAAATAGTATGCCTTGGCCAAAATCAAAATATTCTGCTTGCACTCAGAGCCTGCTGACACAACCTTCATGAATTGATTAGTAGTAGCAGGCAAATTAACATGTTTGGTGCTGAGATGCTGCTTCAATTCAAAGTTCATTTGCCATGACTCTTAACATTTTTTTTACATGCTATGCCTCCATATTAAATGTCTTTTGACTTACAGGCATAAAGCAAGATTTAAGCTGCGTTTAGGCAGCCAGAGAAAAATTGTTCACCTATAAGGGTGCTGCAGAGCTGTGAGAGTTACAGGGGCTTTCCTCCTTAGATTAAATATTTCCTTATTTTCCCTCAGAACTACCTTAGATGCAATTATTTGGTACTTTGGTCTTGCTAAGGTTTCACTGAGATCTGGAAGTTCAGCACACAAGATCCTCAGGGCTGTATTGATAACATGGCTGCAGAACAAGCCAGGAGCAAACTCCAGTCTTTAGACAAGGTACATCCACAAACACAAATTCTCCCCTTCCCTCCCCACAACAGGATGTCAGTGTCTAAACTGCCTCTTGGGCTCTGTTTCGGTGCATGCCATTTCTCTGGAAAAAGCGAAAACTGTTCATTGCTGTCTGTCTTGCCAAATTCTTGATAATTACACTATAACTTCATCCTGCAGAAGTAGGAAAATGACAAATAAGCTGCTTTTTTCACATGTCAGTGCCAAAATATTGATTCTTTAGTAGGAAGTACTGAGCTAATTATAGCTATGTTACATTTGTATTAGCTTAATCTGAGACTTAAATTTTATTGTGCTTTTAAGAATGTTCCACTGTGCTTTAGCAACATTAGATAACTAAGACCGTAATCTAATTGAATAGAAAGGTACTAGAAAAGGTTTTGCAAGCATGAATGATTTGGAAGATTTCAAAGTGTATGAAAATGTCTTTGCCCTTTTAATGTGATCTCAAATCTTATCATTACTGTACTATATCTATGACTACAAAAACATGCCTGGAGAAAAGAGTTTGTTACTCACTTAAAATACTAGCAAAGCCAAAATGTTCTAAATTTTTCAGGTATTATCATTGCTCCCTTACCTAAACTGCTGTACAGAACTCTGCATTCTGAAGCTGTGTTGCACCTCAAAAGCAGTTGCATTTTGATGATGGATGAAATAAGCTATTCAAGTTCAGTGTGTTAAAGTGCTACGACACCCTTTGGGAGAAGGTATTATGTATATGTACCAGAGGTACTATTTCAAGGCAGAAACAGTGCCAAATGTTAAACTGAGACTGAAGCCTTACAGCTGCATTGTTAACCTCTGGAAACAGGAGTTTAGACTGCAAATACTGAGAAAAACTTTACCTCTGGGGGAGCAAATCGTAATAAAGAAAAATTATGTAGCTTTCACTTCCTCTCTAAAGGCAAAACAAATATTTTAAGCTTTATTTTATACTTTTTTTCTGCAGTTAATTTAGACAAGCTTGTTGGCAAAATAATATTTCCTGTGCTTAGTAAGTAGTATTTCAACTTTCTGAATCCCATTCAGCAGGAAAATCACAAGGGTAGGTTGCTTTTATCCTTGGTTTGTAAGTAAAGTGAATTCTGCTCTCTGCCTTTTCAGTGCCTCCATCAGAAAATGAAACAAACATATAAGGTAAATGTGCCATATACTCAGTGGGTCCCAAAATATAAAATCACAGGAACAAGCAAGCTGAGGGAAAAATGGAGGTGAAAGCTGACAGGAAAAGTATTATCACAGATGAACCATCTTTGGTTGTTATGTTTAAAAAGGAAAAAAGAGAGAAAATGCTCTTCAGTTGTGTGGAAGGTGGTAATAGAAAGTGAAAACATGTTCTCCTTTGGGCAGGCAGGGAGGAAGGAAAAGCTTCTTCTGCTCCACTCAGAACAAATCTTGCAAACTCTTGGAGATAAAGTCACAAAGCAGCCTTAAGTGGCAGGATTGTATTTATTTATCAAAAGTGATTCTCATTGCATGTGATAAATGCTTTATTTCTTGCCTAAATATAGCTGTAGGTGGGGAAAGCTGGGATAGGACTTCTATTTCTAGATGTGGGGAGAGAGGAGATAAAGCTCTTGGAGGAAGGGTTGCAAGGTGAGAAGAAAATCCCAAAACAGAAATTTAAAACACATGATCCCTAGCAAAATACCTGTTGATATATTTTTATTTTTTGGATGCAGAGGTTTGAACTTGCCCAGATACTCATTTACCAGTGTTTACTTATCAAATACAATCATATCATCATAGAACATTTGGGATTAAAAGGATCCCAAAATCATCTAGTTCCAAACTCCTTGAAAGTTTACGCTAGAACAGGTTGCTCAAAGACCCTTCCAATTTGGCCTTAAACTCTTCCGGGGATGAGGCACCCACAACTTCTCTGGGCAACATGTTGCAGTACCTTACCACCCTCACAGTAAAGAATATCTTCCTAATATTTCATCTAAGCTTGCTGTCTTTCAGTTTGAAGGCTTTCTCCCTTGCCCTGTTAAGACATGCCCTTGTAAAAAATCCTCTTGATTGTCGTAGGCCCCTTTGGGTACTGGAGAGTTGCTGCACAGTCTCCCCAGAGCCTTCTGTCCTCCAGGCTGAGAGGGCAAGTTCCCTGGCTAAGGAAAGCATGCCCTTCCCTTCCCACCAGTGTGTGGCACCAAGTGGGCAAGAGAAGGCAAGCTCAGCCTCAGAGGCTGGTGGTTGGCATTTTCCATCACCAGTCCCCAGAGAGGCTCCAGTAAATAAGACTAGGCACAGCTGGTCCCTGGAACAATGGGGCCTTGGAACAATGCATTGTATCCATTTTCTTATCTGCATCCCTATTTCTCACCTGCATTGTATTTTCTCCTGGACTCCAAGATTTTTGAAATTGCAGAAAAACAGGTTTTGCTCTGATCCCAGAAAAAAATTGTGGCACCAATCTACCAAACACCAGTCCTTTGAAATGTCAGTTATAACACAGTATCACTATATTTAACACAGCTTTTGCCATTTTTGTGTTCCCATAATCCAGAGTACACTCAACACCAAATGCTAAACTAAGGTTATTTTTCCACTGATTAGGAGATGTTTGGACCCCATTGGTGTTGTTAACCTGTTTCATAAACCAGTTTGATCTACAGAATGAATGGACATTCTTATCCTTCCAGGACAAGGAGACAAAAGGACAAAAAATCTCATGATCTTTCAAAATCTCTGATTAAAAGTTTGAGTAAAGTTTGGATTTTGAAAATATTTTATTCTTGTACTATATTGCATCAATAAAAAATATTCTTCAGATTGTCGATAATTATATTTAAATGAAGGCATTCATATAGCATTATGTTGACTTAAACAAATCATTCATTTATAACCCCTAACCTCAGGCACAGTCTGCCATGGTAAAATTGCATTTTCATGTGACAATTCTTCAAAACACTGATAATCTCAGATAAATGCTCTCGATTTTGATGTAATGATTTAATTAATTCTTGTCCTTCCAGAAGAAAATATTTCTGGGTCATTTCCAGATTACACAAAACAATTGATTTACTCTCATACTTGATTGCTTCAAGTAACCAGCAAACAATCTCTGGTCTCCTTTTTGTTCTTTCCATCTTTCTCCCTGCCAAGTAAATCCCATTTTTAAAAAGGCATAGCATCATTCTTTTTTGTTTTGTTGGTTTTGAACACATCAAAACTACAAAGATTCATGAGCAATGTCTATTCTGAACATCTACTTTTTTGTTTTGCTTTTTTCTTTTTTTTAGTAAAGAACTGTATACAGCAGAGCAATTCATAATGTGGACTCCTCTGCTCATTACATTGCCACTCCCTGGACTGCCTTTTCCCAGTAATTATGTTTCCACACACATGACATAGGTAAGCACAAAAGGGACTGATCTGCACCCAGGGCTCCCAGCCTCTGTGCAGCCTCCACTCTGCACAAAATGCTAGTGCTCATTTATCATATATATAATATACACTTGTAGAAACAGAGAGCATGCAAATGTACTATTAAGTGTTTGACACTTTTGATTCTGGTATTTAATCATATCTACAAGTGGTGACTGTACAAGTTTAAGGTGATATTACAGGATTTTCAATAAATTCTGTATATTCCACTATGTTTACTATTAAGAAAAATAGGAAAAAAATAGACAAGGTACAAACAAATAGACAAACTATAAAATAGTTTAAAGGGAAATAATAGAAAAGAGTTTAAAACAAATTTAATTTTTACACTTTTTTCAGTTTTACCTATCTAGGTTAAACTGAGAACTGTTGTCTGGAAGCATAACTTAAATAATGGTAAAAATAGAATTATTATCTAAGTTGATATATTTTCATATTTGCCAATCTACTCATTGCCCTGAACATCAAGGGAAGTCATCTATCCTGACAATATGTCTATATTAACATCTCTGCTAAGGAAGGAGACCAGAAACAGATTTTCTTTACATAAGCCAGTTATGAACCTGCTTTATAATAAGATACTTTAAAACCCAGTTGTTAGCAAGATGCAAGTATTCGCTCTTCTGAGGCAGATTATTTCCTATACTGATCTTTGGGTCAGTAAGCTTGTAATCAAAAAATCTTTACTCAAGGTAAGCAAGAAAAACTTGCAAAAAAAAATCTTCTAAAATGAGAGATGTTCTATGCTTGAAGAATATTTTTTATTTTGGTTGCTTTTATTGTGTGTTTTTAATTGGTGCTGAAGGAAAACATTTAGTCAATTTTATTGCAACAATTCATTGCAGCTGCTCCCAAGTTGGATTATCAGGGGTATACATGGCAGTAAAACTGCAAAGATTATTAAGCAGATCTAATTTGGACAAAATCATTATGTTTTTCCCATTTTTTAAGGAGGAAATCACCATCATGTTAGGATGACAAACGTGTCAGATCCACGGTATTTAAAATGTTTCAGAAAGTATAAAATTCTTTTTAGGAGTCAATCCTTGCTAAGAATCTGTGATCAGGAAGATTTCTTCCCTTCTCTTCCCTTTTAACGGTGAATTCATTGAGTAAATTCAAAAAAGCCAGCAACTACATTTTAAAAAGGCAGTTAACATCTTCATTGACATTGTTCCCACCACACAGCTTTGCTTTGCTTTGAAAGGGGACTGTGTACCTGTTGGATTCATGCAGAGACAATAAACTGGAAAAATTTCCAATTATACAAGATCTAATCACGCATTGCCTGCAATGGACATATGTGTCTGGGGGATGTCTAGCTACTTTACCTGGACCCTTGGCAGCAGCTAAGCTGAAGAGCTCAGTAAGATGCTCAAAACAGAAAGTGTTTCAAGTACTGTAAAGTTGAACAGAATAAGGATAAATTGCTTCTTCTCTCCCACTTCATATGAACTGTTTTGATCCTGATGTGTTCTGCAATCACTCTGTTAGAGCTGTTTGACTCTTCAGGCTGTTCAGTCCTGCTGCTGGAGACCTATAGTACAGCATCAAAGTGGTCACTGGTAAAATGGGCAATAAATTGTAAATATCAACCTTTCATGCAGGTTTTACCTTTTGATAAGAGCTGAGATAGTGCACTGAATGTCTCCTTCTATACTTCAGCATTTTCACTTTGGAAAAGACTAATACATTTCAGGTCATATAGCTTGCTCCCTAAAGTGAGATATTTACTAATTTAGAAGGTGCCATCAAAAATAGCAAGGAATAGGAAATGAAAGAGAGCAAAATAGTGATATCTTTTCTGGCACATTAATCTCTGGGGCTTTGACCCAGCAAAAAATCCTCTTTTCTTAATCTGGAATGTGCTGGCAAAAGTTTCAAATAAGATATCAGGAAAGGCAAATAGATTTCTGTGATGGAGAGGTTTGTATTAACCTATCACCTTTACTGAAATGATTACTTTCTTTGGAATGATTCTTCCTCAAAAGCCAGAGTGGTTTTGTGTACTAACTACAGAGAGAGAAAGAACATCAAACATTAATGCTTGGCAACATTTTCATCTGACAGATATGACATGGTTCAGGACTCTACTTTCATTTTCCCTTGGTGTAAGATTCACCTATTAATCATCTTGGATGCAAATAAATTTATTTAATCATATTTGGGAAGAAAAAGAATGTTGCACTTTGTAAGCACTCAGTTGTGAAAGCACTTAGCTAGTTTATGTGAGGTATTTTGAGATCCCTGGGAAAAAACAAAACAGTGTCTCAAACAACAACAATAACAATAACAACTCAACAACAATATATTTAAAAAAATATTCTTAATCTCTTGGAGGGAAGGCATTTTTCACAGAAATGCCAACTTCTTTGCGCTCCCATTCCCAGTATTCAAATAAAATATGCAGATTCTTGACAACAAAATTTTGCAATTTTTAAATAGTCTTCTTGATTTTCATCATTTTGCTGACTACAATTGATGTGAGCTTTCTTTTCCAGATTTTCTGCTTAGTTGTTAACAGATGTTATAGTGCTGTAATTTTAAGAAAAACAGGTTGCTGTATGGCTAAATATCATGTTAAATATAGGTGTGTTCCTGTTTTGTGGAAAGTTATGTTGAACTGACTGTACTAATCCAAAAGGCAAACTTCATGCAGATTCCAAATGAGGACAAGAGTAACTGTCCATGTTAAAAGAAGTACTGCTGGTAAGAAGGTTTGCATGAACCAGGTTTGGTTGTAATAATCTTGGATGCAAATATCTCTTGGCCATAAAAAGCAGCATCCTGGCTACACAAACCAGAGTGATCTGAACACGACTAAGAATATTAGATCCAAACCACTTCTTTTTTCCCTAAAGGAATTTTCTTTTATCAGATGTGTGTTAATAGACATTCTAACTTACTGTTTTAGCTAATAGAAGATAAAATCCTCAGAGCTATATTGAGTTTACCATGGAAGTACTGAGGTACCTTTTCCTTCAAAAAATATCGTTAACAAGAATTCAACATAATTAGAAATCCTGTCTCAGTTCATGTCGTTTCACCCTCCACACTAAAGTCTGTTTTCAACTTCAGCATTTTTTTTCTCAAATACTTAAAATATGCAGAAATTCTTGAAGATTAAGCTCTTGCTTTTTTTCTTAATTTACAAACTGTAGAATCAGCTGTCTGAAAATGAACCAATTAAGTGGCAATTAAGTCTTTATTTCAAGCACTTAAGCTCCCATGTGCATATAGGTTCATCAGAGATTCTACAAAATGTCCATTGAGACAATAGCCACTTTCTAAAACAAGAATGGAGATCTGGGGGGTCTCTTATGAATTTAAAAGCATTGTTCACCTTTGTTAGTAACATTTGATATGCATATATATGCTTATACCTTGACAAACCTTTAGCTCTCCTGTCCCAAAGACAGTTGATTGCTGCACTTTCTGCTCATCATTCTCCAAATCTTGGGTCCACCTTTTGTCTCAGCGTGGTCTACAGATCACTGAAGGACTTGGCTACACTGACTTCTAGGGCCAGCTGGTCTCTGCAGCTACCTGACCTGTCATTCATTACCTCCTTTCCCAACACTTTGGGCCTGTGATAGAGGATCAAAGAGCTCTTGCTACATACATGGTGTTTTCTTTGACATTGTTCTCCATTAAAAATGAAAAAAATTCTAATCAGGAATCTAATATTGAAAACATCTATTCTGAAGAGTAGGACACAACACCAGAAACAAAGAAAATCTCAAGGAACCAGTGAAGCTCAGGGTCCCATCTTGGGTCATTTGGCCATTGTCAGTTTACAGGAGATGTTTCAGGCCATCAGCCCTGGCCCTGTAGATTTGGTGCCAAACATCCTGTGCCACTTCTTCTTGCCATTTTCTTAAAAAATGGGCAGCTACACACAGGTTGTCTTCCACCAGCAATGCCTGGGTAATGCATCTCTATATAATGTACACCTAGAGAGAATATCTAATAAACTATTGTGCTGAGGCATTTATCTTAGCAACACTGAGAGGGATAACTTGGGAGCAATGTATAGTAGCCATGAAGATAAATAATGCTGCAGGACATAGTATCATTTATAAAATATTACTGGCACTTTAGGTTCCATTTCATTATTAGATTTTTAAAAATAACCATTTTCTTGGTTAGTTTCCAGAGCTAGCAGTCACAGAGGCTAATTTCAAATTGCTTGAGGCCCTGGAAACAAAGATGTTTTTGTGAAAACACTGCCTTAAATGCCAATAAAAAATGTGAGCAGGACCCACTCAGCCTTGTAAGTGAATTATACACAAGACAGTTTTTCTCATCACAAAACCCCATTTCCCCCAGATTTTTCTGTCATGCACTAGCATTTACAGAACAGCTTTCAAAGTGACAAAACTATTGGACAGGGAACAGGATAGCTAACTTGGATGGCTAACTTTTATAGCTATTCAGAACAGAGATAGCTTCCTGTGGTGAACACTTAATTTTGGTTAGTGAATGAAGTCCTCCCTCTTTACCTATGTCCTCTGAGGTCTCTCCTGGACTATATTTAAGAAGGATGTGGGACAAAAGCAGGAAGTCCAAGGCAGATCAACAGGAATGGTTAGGTGTCAAGGATTGAAAGAATTTGGGTTCCTCAGCCTAAAGAAAAGGAATCTGGAAGGAGAGTATGGCAGTTACTGGTATACAAATCATTAAAAATACTTGAAGTAAGAGACAGAATTAAATATTTTTCATGTCTGCAGTAAACAAAAGAATCTTAAAAGACAGTGAGGAAAGTTGAGGTTAGATACCAGGAAAATGTTTGCAACATAAAAGTAGAAAAGCAACAGGATAAGTTACTGGAAATGTGAAATTTTCACCCCTGGAAGTCTGATAAAAGTGTTTATCTAGAGATAAAACAAGTGCAATTTACACTGCTTTGGATCTAGGAGATAAACTGTGTAACCTTCTAAAATCTCTTCATACCAAAGATTCTGTGATGTGTTAAAAAATGCTACATAATAAATATACACATAAATGCTAGTGATAAAGCAGTACAAATATAAAATTAATTATAATTATTCAGCAGGCATCTTATGCCAGAACTGTTAGCTTTTATTTTTTAATGTAATGGCACCACTTAGCAAGAGAATGATAAATTATTCATCCTAACAAATGAGTTTAGTTAGCTTAAATAAATGAGTTATTTTATGGTTAATTCAGTATGTAGACTTTAGACCTGGTGGAGAAGAATTAAGCACCATTTTGAAACAGATTGTGTTACTTGAGATGATCAGTTGCTTTCCCTGCACCCTAATTTTTCACCTGTAAAAGGAAGATAACATCTTTTCTAGACTTTAATTAGTTACAATAGGAATACGTAGAATAAAAATGGAAACCAACTATTTCCAAGGATGGCCATACACTTTCTTTAGATAAAAAAATTCCCTGGAAAAATGTAGGAAAAAAACAGTAAATGTTTTAAGACTAAATTCCTCATTGCCTACCAAATTATGGGATTTTTATTCTTTTTTTCTTTGGAATTGGTGTCAGTTGCTGCTCCTTTCAAACGTATCTTTTCTATTTCTAACAACATGTAATTATGGGATTGTAGCAATGAAACCAGGGCTTATTCCAGATAACAAAATTTTAATATCTTGTATCTTCCAACAGGTGAAATAAATGATGTCCATTAGTGTAGTAATAGACCACTTTTTTAATCAAGGAGAAAATGATTTCTGAAATTAAATGATCTGTACACAGGATCAAGCACCAGGAATAAAAGGCCAGCATAAGCATAGGTATCATTTTATCACTGTTTAATAACTTCCCTAAACAACCCAAAAGTTAAGGTTACATTTTATGGGTAGCATTTTAATGCAGATTAGTTCTTTCATATTTCAGGAGAGTAAGCATGGCAGATATAAAGTTATTGAGCCTTAAAAGTGTTTCTTGGACCAAATTACTCTAATGGCCATCCATTTGTTGTGAATAATCATTTTCAGTCAGGTATATTTCAGTTTATGCAACTTAGTTTATATGTACTTTTCCAGAGAGGTGAATGGGAATTTAAGACCAGCATGGAATGAAAACAAAACTTTCATGCCTCCAAGAAAAACTCCTCCTGAAATGGTCAGAATCACATTCTAAAAGTTTCAGACTGGCTCTTCACTCATGATCACTCAGCACACAAGCTTGACAAACCAAGTACAAGCCTTCCACCAGGGCTAGACTCCCACTACCTAAAGACTGTAACAACCTATTAATTCCTGCAGTTCTTTCACCTGAAAGTGCAGAACAGATGTAAGAACTGGATCTCTCATCCTGGGGGAGGAGGCTGTACCAGGGACTCAGACTATATTTGATCTTACCTGCAAGGTGATTGAAGTGAAGCCTTCTGCACAGGTGAGTGTTGCCTCTGTATCTCCTCCCCTTGGCTCTCCTGTGCACACCAGGCTCTGACAGAATTTCTCAATTTAGTTTGTGGACCTATGAGCTGAAATTCGCCCTCCTTACTCTTTTGGTAGTGTTAAATGTCAGTTATTTGAAGATTTGTAGTCATAATTCACTTTTTAGACTGCTTCTTTTTCTCACTTATGGTTAGAGGGAGTGGCATATGTATTTTTAACTAGGAGCTATAAAACATAAAAAGACACAAATCTTAATGCTTTGGCTGAAATGCAGTGAAAATAAATAATGTCTTAAGATCCTAATTAAGGGTCTATTTTTCTAATACAAGATCACTAATAAAGTACACCTGTTTGTGAAGCATGATTCAAATGAAAAGCATACAATTTTTAATAACTACATTTGTCTCATTGAATCCCTCCATCAAACTAGCAGACTCTTTTCCCAGATTCCACAAGAAATAAAAAATGAAACACCTCTATTTGACTGAAAGATTTATAACTCATTTTGGTTTTGATGGACTTGCCATTTATAGCTTTCACATTAAGTTTAACACATTTCAGCATGTCACTATGAGCCTGACATACAGAACAGATATAATAACATTTCTTCCCTGATGTTCAGTCCTGGAGCGTATCCAGTGACTGCTGTCATAGCTGGACCCGCGGTGTGAGGTAGATCATTTTGCATGTGTCACAAACACACACTCATGCCTACATATGTGCAGAATCCAAGATTGTAGAGAAGTCTGGATGACTCACCTCCAGCTTCTCTCTTTTTTTTTTTTGCCAGCTAGGTTGGACACAGATGCCTCTTTTTGTGCAAAGACTTCCAGGATCTTCCTCCACCTGCTCTGTTTCTCACAATCTCATTACTTTTTTCATTTTTTCATTTTACATAGTTCATATGTCCTGGTTTTGTTTCAGTTGTGTTGTTTTTCATGCAATCCTTAAGGTATATGAAAACAATGTTTGTACATAAATTAATGAAAATGTCTTTTGGTAAGGTGACACAAAAAATTTGGTTCATTGATTCTCTGCATGTGACAATACCAGAAGATCCAGATCTTCTTCGGAGACAGGATAATCTGTCAATGGAGAAACAAAAACAAGCAACAAAGAAACAAAAAAATAACAGCTGAAACTGCACTTAAAAGCCATATCTTAAACTTTACATAATGTACTCCATAATATATCTGTGTCGCAGACATCTTTTGACTAAAACTCCTTTCTTTAGGATTTTTCCTTCTGAGGAGCTAAGAAGCCTCAGAGACAGAATGTAAACAATGGTAATCTGCTGCTGTGGAATGCAACAGGTCCACCTGTGATTGGCCTACCTTAGATGTTTACAATTAATGGCCAATCAAGGCCGAGCTATCTCGGACAGAGTCTGAGAGAGCTGCCTTTGTTATCATTCTCTTCTTTTCTATTCTTAGCTTAGCTAGCTTCTGAAAAAACATGTCCTTCTTTTTCTTTTTAGTATAGTTATAATGTAATATATATATATATATATATCATAAAATAATAAATCAAGCCTTCTGATAGTAGAGTCAACATTCTCGTCTCTTCCTTCACCTGAAAACCCCTGTGACCACGGTCACATATCTGCAAGAATTTATCACCAGAAAAAGTTGTATTCCATCTTGACAAAAATAAGGAAGGAAATTGTTCCTACTTTACAGGAACAATTCTGTTCTACTTAATAAACCCAAAATCTGATGTGATGGATACTCTTTTTTTCTGTAAGTCATTGCACTGAAAACCATTGAATGGGAAAACAAATGGCAGGATAACATGCATACATATTCCAGAATCAGGAACATAACATATGCACATACTCTTCACTTTCAAGCCATGATTTTGTTCTAACACATCACATGCATCCATATAGCTTTTTGTGTTTCTCAAAACTAATTTCATATTCTTAGAGAGAAGTAATAAAAGTAATATTCTTAGAGAGAAGTAATAGGTAATAAAATATATTTTCACAGTTGAACACCCAGAAGACCTAATTTTATAACATTTTGAATGAGTATGTAAGTTTTATTGTTTGGGTTTTTTTGTTTTTTCATTGCCAAGAAATCTTTTGGTAGGTGTCCCATGACATATTTCATATACTTTGCTACAAGAGTAAATAACTTTAGTGTTACTTGAATAATAGTGGTGACATTTTCTTCTTTGTGTGTGTACTCTCTTCTGTTTCTCATAGTGCTTCAATACAACTTTATTGGCTCCGCTTTTTCTGCAGGATGTCAACAACATGTGCATTTAAGGAATCTTTTGACAAGATTAAAAGAGTACTGGTTTTTGCGTTTTCATTTGCACTGTGGATGGTACTATTACCAAAGAAAACAATGAAACAAATAAAATGGTCATGGCCTAGAAGATGATGGCCTAGAAGAGAATCAGCTGAAAGGTGTATGAAAACAAGGTAAACTGTGCATCACAATTTAGAGAGTAATGCAAATTTACCAAGTCACTGGCAGTAGAACTATGTTCTTTTCCAGGTGGAAAATATGTGGATTCGTCAAAAAAATCAGGCAAGTCAAGGATACAAAGAATTCGGCACAGCTGCTAGTGGAAAGTTGGAAAAAAGAAGATTGTATCTTTCTAGAAAATAATCTTTGGAAAAGATTTAATCAACCTAGGGAAAAATGCACTTACTTTCTTTTCTTAAGTAATTAAAATGTTTCTGCCTGAAATACAGGTTTTTGAATATAGCTTTCTGACCTTAAATTGCCAAATATAATCAGCACATGATATTAGAGTAATGATGACCCCATTAACTCTATTATGTTACTATGAAATCAGTTTAACAAAGGACTTCTTTTAGGCCCAAGTTGTCAATCACATCTTAGGGAAGATGAGCTACTTGTGGGCAAAATTCAGAGCCTCTAAGACAGACTTCTGTAGATGAATATGTGCTAGATTACAATGAGCAGTCAGCTCTGTGACCTGATGCTGCTTCAGGAATATGAGGGCCTCTTGCAGTCCTCTTTGATGTAGCTTATGTGAGGCTGTGAGACCATTTTTTGGAAAACTTTTCTGATAAACATCTCTCCCTCTGTCTTCAGGTAGCATCTAGTTCCTCAATCACTCTTCTTGGGTTCTGGAATTACAGCTTCAAAAACTGTGAGATTCCTGAAATGAGGAATTTGAAAAGCAAGATTACTGAAGGGCTGCCCTACAGTACTGTGTTGCAACTAATAACAACAAGCAAAGGTGTGGTCCAAGACTTCCTTCTACTGAGCTTGGAAATGGAAAACTTCTTTACAGGAACATCTGCAACTGTACTTCTCAGTGGTGGATCATCCAGCCTGCCTCTCCACGGATTTTGGGGGAATGTCCACTCCAGCACTTGGAGCACCTCCTCCCCCTTCTTCTTCACTGGTCTTGGTGTCTGCAGAGTTGTTACTGTCCCATAGTCTCACTGCTTCCTTTTGGCTGCAGTTGTGCAGATCATTTTCCCCTTCCTACATTCATTATCCCAGGGGCGCTGCCACCGTTACTGATGGGCTCAGCCTTGGTCAGCAGCAGGCTCCTCTTGGAGCTGTCTGACATTGACTCTGTCAAACATGGGGGGAAGCTTCTAATTACACCTGAAGGCCCCCACTTCTAAAATGGCCATGAAAACCCAGCTCAGAACTCCTAATCACAAGTTCAATGAGCTCTTCTTTGAAGTCTATGGAACAAAGTTAAAATCTAAGCACTTCAATTCAAATTTCTAGCACAGAGACTTGCCAAAGATGAAGTTTTGATGTTCCTCCAAGCATTTTTCTTCTACTAAGCTTGATGTCTCAGGTGAAAAATGACATTAAGCCAGATGACATAGCTGTAAAAATATGTGAGTGAAAACACAGTCCTAGGAAAAAAAAGTAAATTTGAATGCTAAAGAATAAAAATCGGGGGGGGGGGGGGTGGGGGAATCCCTTAAATTACACTATGGAAAGGCTTGAGTGGTGCCCAAAGTAACAAGTAAAAGTCAAGCTAGTGGTGGAGAGGAACTAAGACTAAGCAGGAATGTGCAGAGTTGGGCAGAAGTGGGTAAGGGATGCCACCATACAGTTGTTGGGGTAGAATGTAGAACACTGAACACTCACCACTGAATATATTCACTCTGGGAATCTACCCACAGACAATAACTTAGGAGAGAAACTTTAACTATACAGGTTATTATTCTCTGGCAGGTGTGCCACTTGATTGAAGCACTGCCTGTCTTTACAGTGACAGCAAATCATGAAAGCGAGATAAGTACGTGAGTTAGCTGTGCTTTGGGAAGGTACTTCTAATTCCTCTCCTTGAAACACAGCTATAGGTGTTTGATTTTTTAACACAAAAGGCAATCACATCCCAAAACGAAGATGAATGTGTCTCCATATTTCTAAAATGCAGGTGTTGAAATATTTTTCTTTCTCAGTGTAAACACACATAGTGCCTGAAGTACAGCTACTTGGGCATCAAGCAACACAAAGCAGCAATCCATCAGCATGGCAGAGCTGCAGACTCAAGGCAGAGCAGCAGCTGCTAACAGGTGCCTTATTTCATACACCACTATTTGTGTTCAAGCCCTTCCCATTCATTGCTGAGGAATGGAAAATTTGATGTTACCACTCCCTAAAAACTTTTCACACTTTAAATTTCTATAACGGTTCCATTACACTCCGTGTATGTTGGACTAGAGAGTACAACACAGAAGCACAGGTGTGGTATTTGCTGAAGTAAGGAAAAAAAGGACAGAAAGCTATACAAGCTATGAGGTAGGTGTGGTTCATCTGTCACAATGTGAACAGATCAGTGCTTAACAAAAAGAAAGTAAGTTGTGGTTTCACATGGCCAGGGATGACTCACTGTCTGAAAATACAGACTCTAACGGGGTTTTCTGTGAAAAGGAGCAGACACAAACCTCCCTTTGCCACTGGTTATGCCCTAAAAGCACAAAATGAAATGTAGACATTACCATATACTGCTGGGGGTTTCAGCAGGCCCATTCCTTTACAAATGAAATAGCAGCAACACTTTTTAATCAACTTAACCATGTTTTTACAAATATTTGCCTCTGCAATGGTCTTGACTTTCAAATAAAAACAATACAAGAGAGTAAACACATAAAAGAACCAAGGAGGACTATAACACAAAGAACATTTTACTGTGGGTTTATTTGTAGTTTGGTGTGAGGTTTTCTTTTTGTGGTTTCAGATATGTTATTAAGCCCTCTTTTTTTTTTCAAAGCAAAATACATTTTGTGAAAGCAAAAAAAGCAGTCACTAGACCCTAATATACAAGAAAGCAAATCCCATGCAAGCATAAAACCCTGGCAATTCATAGCTAAAGAGCAATATCAGCTATAAATTTGATCAAGCTTATTCCAACCAAACCCCCTTTTATCTCAAAATCTTTAAGCCCCATGTTGGGCACCAAGAGGATTGTCATGGTTCATCCTAAGCCAGTAACCAGGCACCACAGCCACTGGCTCACTCCCTCTGCAGTGGCATGGGGGAGTGAATTGGAACAGCAAAAGTGAGAAATTTTGTGGATTGCAATAAATACAGTTTAGTAGGTAAAGCAAAGCAAAACAAGAAATTCATTTGCCACTTCCCATGGGCAGGGAAGTATTCAGCCATCTCTAGGAAAGCAGAGTTCCATTATGCCCAACGGTTACTTGGGAAGACAAAAGTCATCATTTCAAATGTTCCCCCCTTTTTTTCCTCAGCTTTATAGATTGAGCATGACACCATATGGTCCCTTTCATCAGCTAGGGTCAGCTGTGTCCCCACGCAAATCCTTGTGCATCCCCAGCCTCCTGACTGGTGGGGTGCTGTGAAAAGCAGAAAAGGCCTTTGTGCTGTGTCACCCATGTGCACCTTCCAAAAGTTATGACTGAAAAAAAGAAAGAAATCATTAAGGTAAGCCGGAACAAGCTGCATGAAGAAGCAGTTTAAAGTGACCCTCATAAATACAAGAAAGATTAGGTGTAAGGTTTCTAGAACTATTTGGTTCTAGAAAAAAATTATAAATTAGTTTGTATGCTGCTGGAAGAAAGTGTATCTTCACAAGCACAAACATAAGGCTAATCAAATAAATGTATGTCTCACTGTCTTAAATCAACAAGTTTTTCATTCAAGTCAAAACCAACTATTTTTCCAAATAAAACTATTCATAGCTGTAAGCAATATTAGAACACAGGACAAAAACCCTACACCACAATAGCCATCATGCAACAATCACAATTTTACCAAAGCTTTTGATTTTGTTGTTATTGTCACAAACTTTGAAGATTCACAGTGTCTGACAACAAAATAAAACACACTAAAAAATTCACAATGACGAAAACTTCCTTATGTCCTGCAAAAGGTCATATTTGGAATGAACTTGCTTTCTATGCTTTCTTGCATTGTCTCTTAGGACCCAATATTTTATGTATAATGCAATTAAGATGTAAAATCTGCATAGATAATTTTATTAATTAATGTTAGCTCTGTAAGCTTTTCTGTGAACACCTAGTTAGATATTTTATCATATAAGTCCTTTCTTATCCAAGAACAGAATTTTCCATTCCTGGAAAGAAACAGACATTTCCTGCGGACAAAATATTTCATTTAAGTCTTTGAATATCTGAGTCCAATTCTCAGGTTCTTGGGTGCATAGATCTTTACTGAAGATCTATCAGTTTTTCAGTTTACCAGTTTCAGTATGGACTTTCTCAAATTACAGCTACCTTTGCACAATATTAAGCTGAAGTATTCTAGGAATTGTTTTCCAAGAGATTACTAGAATCTTTCTTTGTGCTTCCTTTAATCCCCAGCTGGAACTATTGGATTCTTATGGAAGCCTACAGGTATTAACAAGGCATTTCAGTGCTTATGTTAGTGTTTCATTTGTGATTAGCCTATACTACTAAAGAGTCAACAATTTTGAATTAAAAACACCACGTTACTTGAGCGAATAGATGTGCTTGTGGGCATAGAACCCTGAAATGGATATGAGTTCTTCTCAATGGAAGAAACTTAAGAGTGTAGCTTCAGCAATTACTTAACCTCTTAAACTCCACTAACTCCATCTGAGGACTAGAAATTGGTATTTCTCTCCCTCAAATTTATAGGCCTGACCTGTTCAAAATTCTTGTAAGACCAAAAAACCAGTTTGTGTAAATGGAAGAAATTTTCTCATTCACTTCAGCATTTTTAGATCAGGCTTTGAGACAGAGACTTCTGTGTGTGATCTGAATATTGATTCACCATGTAGGAGTTTTTCATTGAGGACAGTAAATCATCTTCATGGAGAGATACAAAAAACACTTTCTAAATATTCTATATCTTTCTTCTGTGTGCCAATATGGTTATTTCCCTATGTCCAGGTAACAGGAACCACCATGTCAGTTTTATCAATGCTCTATTCAAACAATGAAAATGAAAGGGACTTGATTCAGCATGGAAATCTGCTGCTATACAAGATGTGCTACACAAGAAGGCAAACGTGGTAGTTTCAGTTCAGTATTTATGCAACTGAAAAACTGCAGGTGGGAATTAGCAAGCACTCAAGCACTGCCTAAGTGAAACAGATATATGTATTTTAGTCCTATTTGACTCTGGATATTGGAAAAGTCAATGCTCTCACCCTGTGAAAATTTTGCAAACTCAGTAAACGAGAACACATTTTCTAGCCTTGCATCTCTATCTGCCATGCCATAAAACCATTGTCAGATAAGAGCAATCAGAGAGGAAAAGAGAGCTCCAAATTCAGATTGTACATATTCTGTACATTTTTGTGGTTATTTATTAATTTATTTCTAAAATAGATGTAGTTTGCAGGATTTTGCCAAAGCTACAATACACGTGTAGTCAATTCCCCTCAATCCTACTGTTTCTCTTTTCACAAAATTACACTTGAGCTATTTATATGTAGAGCTGATGATGGTTCTCACGTGGATATTACTCAGCTCTTCACCCATATTGATAACATGTGCTGATAATTAGAGTTACTAATGATTGATAAACATCTCATTGGAGTCTATGCAAGATTTGGTGTTGAAAAAACATCAGATTTTTGATGCTTCTACCAATGACAGCTAATGAACACCAGCCTACAGAAGAAATTGCTCTTATTAGACTCCAAGGGCTTTGTGTTCAATTGTCCCCAATTTACTTTTGAGGACATAGCAAGATTATCTTTAATCTATGATCTGCCGTTATTGTGTAGTGGACTCATGCCTTCCTGTGTTCTTTTTATTTATACAGCTGAAGAACCTTTTGCTATTTGTTTAATTTCCTTCACAAAGTCTGACCCAGGAAGGCTTTTGGCATGTCTCACATTATCTCCATACTACTTGATCTTCTAAAGATAATTGCATTGCTAAGTATAACTTTTTACTGTTCCTGCTAGGGTGTCTGCTTACTCCTGCAATTTTCTTTGTGGTTTTTATTTATCCAGTGAGATCCAGAGCCCTAGCATAAAATTTCCCCTAAAGTTCAGAACATAAATTGTCCTCTTCACTCAGTAAGATTGCACACCTCCAGTTGCTAGTCCTCGATCTTTTCAGTGCAACTGATTTCACAAATCTTAACATGCTCATTCACATCCTAGATGCCAGCCACCACAATACTTCCTTAACATCTGGAAAACTTCTGGCCACACAAGCAATCAAGAAACACAGCAACCTCTAAAAAAATCCATTCATCAGACCATCACCCAGATAACTCATCTTCCACCATCAGCTTCTTGGCATTGCCCTCTTGCCCTAGCCTGAGGTGACTTGACTCACAGCATTTTCCCCATCTAGCCTGGCCTCTTTGCTAGTTCTGGACAGATCTCACGATGTCACTGCTCAAAGAAGGATCCACAGACCCATAACTGAGGTCTGTTGTATACTCATTTATGAACCTTATCTAATAAATTCACAAATAATGTCTCCCCTTATGTTAAGAAAGTTGGGAATTCTGCTTTTCTATATATACTTGATCTTTCAAGTACCAAATTAGTGTAACTTAGGGTTTCAATGTCCTGTCAATAATTCATAAATTTTAATGGTTAATTCATGTCATCAATTAAAGCTTTTTTTATCATATATATCCTATCTATACCCAAAGGGGATAAGTCATCATGGCCACAAACTGCTGATCCATTTTCCTGACAATCTCTAAGAAATCAGCTATGGCTAACATTTTAATTAGTCATTTTAACTTAGGTCAGATCAGTGAAAGAGGTCATATTAACCACCCTTGGATACCCATAGTACTATGACTACATGCATGCACAACCAGCTGTGGATCAGAGTTATCATGGAGGTGACTGGTCCCTTTTCAGCCAGCAGCTGCTCCCTGACCTCTCTAACACAAGTAATAAGTGTAATAAGTGCTGCTTCCTTTTGTTGATGTCACTTTTCCTGAGCAGTCTCATCTGTTCTTGGTTTGATAAAGGCATCCCTCACCTCCTCTCATTTCCCTTTCAGGCTTGCACACACAGAAGTCTTTATTTTTTTTGAGGTGGAGGGTCCAGTACTTGCCAGCTTGCCCCCCCTAGCTCATTTCCATGCTCCCTGACATAACTTTAACACCAGTTAACATTTTTTTGGCATCTCCCACTGATATACATATTGGTGAATCCCTCTCACTCCAAAGAAACAGTGAGGCCAGAAATTATCTCAGCCACAGCCAAAATGATATGCAGAGCAGCCAGGAGTGAATTGACCCTTGATTGTTTTAGACCCCCTGCAGCATGCATGAGTTGATGCTTAGAAAATGGATTGCACGTTGGGCCATATGGTGAGGGGCACTGGAATGACAGGAGGTGCTCACTTAGGGAGGATAAGCACCAGAGGGTTCACAGTCTGAGGGGCCACAGTGAGGGTCAGTGTTTAGATGGACTGAGGGAGTTCACACGCTCTACAATTCATGGGGAGGGATATAACTGCTATGATGAAGAATTAGGCTGGTACGAGGAGTAACAGTGGTCAGGCATGCAAACCTCATTTCTGCAATCATTCTATACCTGCAAGGGTGTCTTTATTTCTCTAAATAAATGAGACAAGTCTGCAAACATATATCAAAGCTTCACTCTGCAAGAGAAGAGTAGAAATAACAGCTGGAGAGATATCCATGGCACCAAAAGTAAGATTTTAGAAAGTATTTTTAAGAACATTTCTAGCAATGTATGCTGCTGCTTGGCAAAAGTACTGAACCAATTTTACAGCCAAACTTTGTTAAAATGTCATCATCTTTAATGCAAATAGGTTTGCTTAGTACACTACCTCACAAGAAGTGCAAAGGTGGATTATTGGCTCAGAAAATAAAATCGTTAGGCTTTGAAATACAGAAAGAACATTAAAAAGAAAAAAACGCTGTGAAAATTTCACTAGAAGGATTTTCTCAAAATGTAAATATTTTTGAACAGTAAGTACTGGAAAGCTTTCATTATCAATGCCATTCTTATTGTTTCTGCTGTATAAAGACATCTGAGAAAGCACATGAAAACTATTCAGTGAACCCATTAAAAACAGAAGCATTATCTGAAAAGCAAATTCTAATCACATATAAATTTAAATCTCATAATAATCCTATAATAGAAGAAAAAGAACTGTTATTTCAGCATAGACAGTGCTGGCATGGGGTGTAATTTAACTTGAATCTCTCACAGTTCTGTCAGACTAACCAATGCCCTTGGTGCCTTGATAAACTACAAGGAGCAGATGCATAATAAGATGACTCAGACAGCTTGCTGAAGTTTCATCTGCCAGTGGGATCTACTTGGTACAGCCAGATCCCTTTGCCAAGTCTACTTTCTCACTCTTTATAGATAGCACTACTCCAGTAGCAGTTCTGATCTATCCAGCTGCTCCACACACAATCTCAGAAAGAAATCCTTCACTATGCTTAGCTACAAAGGCTACAAAGAACACTAAGACCTACCCACTACTCCTTAGCAGGTGGTTCAGCATTTTTAAAAGCCCTAGAGATGACAAAACTCAGCTTCCAGAAATGGTTCAGGACAAAGTGGACCTTGAGCCCAAACGAATGTGAGGGCTCAACATCAGAAACCAGGGTTGGGATTTAAGTTCTAAATTTTTAATAGAAAACTCTAACTGTAGAAGTACTGAATTTCTTATGTGCAGTTCCTGAAATCATTTGGCTTCCCAACTATGATATTGCAGTTCCCTTTAGAAGGTTTCTTTCTACATGTACATTTTCATGGCACAGGTTTAACTCCTCACTTGAATTGCTCCACTAAAGCTTGCCTAACCTTGAGAGAGTCATGCTCTGAGGGCTCCTCTGAGCTTCAAGTGAGTCAGAAATGCTGTCCTGGGTCAAGTATGTCTGTGCAACTCCTCCAAAGTTCATCCCAGGGTTCTGTGACTGCAGCAAGCCATATTATTCTATCATGCCTTTGCTCAAATATAGGAGCAGAACTTTTTTGATTTTTCTAGAGGGTATTCTAGCTTCTAGGTTTAGCCTGGAAAAAAAAGAAGTCCCTGGGGACACCTTAAAACAGCCTTTCAATATTTAAAAGAGTCTTATAAAAAAGATGGAGAAAGATTTTTTTATCAGGTCCTGAAGTGACAGTACAAAAGGCAACAATTTTGAAGTGAAAGAAGGTATGTAAAGAGACAAAAGGAATAAATTCTTTACAGTGAGTGTGGTGAGACACTGGAACAAGTTGCTTAGACAAGCTGTGAATGCCCAGTGCATGGAAGTGTTCAAGGACAGGTTGGATGAGGCTTTGAGCAACCTGATCTAGTGGAAGGTGTCCCTGCCTGTGTCAGGTCCCTTCCAACGCAACCCATTCTATGATTCTGTGTTTCTATGACTTACTTCTTTGTGAAGAGTCACAAAAATACCAGCTTCATCTAAAGAGCTGAGTAACCATGCTAGGAGTATTTGCATTAAGATTTTAAATCCTCTTTTTCTTCATGTAAGCTGTTGCACAGTGTTGCTTAGAAAACAATTAGGGTCTTCCTAAAGTGTAGCACTCAAACAGGGAATCAAATCTCTCAAAAAGGACAGGACAGTCAGTCAATTAAATGGTGCCACAAATCTTTCTTGCAAGGGTCCTTACAATGGCCCATTTACCAAACTATATGTGCTGATGAATTCTTATGATCCCGTGTCTTTCTGTGTGGTGCAGTAAACAGTCTCTTGGGGTTTGTGCTGTGATCATCTCATTCTGCACATTTCTTACCAGATCCCATACCTATTTATCATGATTCCTCCATTTTGATATATTTCAAAACTTTCCTTCACACTTGACAGTCCCATGTCTCAAAAATTTGCAGAAAGGGTGCATATCTTCCATTTTTCCATATTTCCTCATTAATCTTCAGATTATTTATGGACAAAACAACAGCATTCCATTGGTTTGGAGGTTTCTTTTTTATTGAAAATAAAAGCAATAATGGAATATTTATAGATCCTCATTATTCAGAAACACTCTTAATTCCTAGGAAGTAACAGAAATTCTTTCGATATTTTATATAAGTTAACAATCTTCTCTCTCTTACTTTGGCTACCAACCACTTTTAAGTAGTGTAATTGTGAAATGGACTCTTTAGATGCAAAACATTAACCTCCACTAAAAGACTTTTGCTTAAGTAATGAAACTGTATCCAAATACTCATTTCTTACTACAGCATATCAGCACTGCCCACACACTCAAGCTGAAGATTGTACAAGCACATGTACTTCTGGTTAGGCATCCTAAAAAAACTACTTGAGCTTCAGTTTAGGGATACTCTTCTACTTAGCTGCCTGCTTCCATATTTTGGGGGTTCAGTTTTGTGAAGCTGAAATGTGATAAACTGAAAAACATAAACTGGGTCCCTCTTATAAGTCATTAATAGGGCAGGGATTTTTTTTTTTCTTTTTTTTTTCTGGGGTTGGTTGATTGGGTTTTTTTTCTAATGTGATTTCTACCCTAAGGTGAAAGACAATGCTCTGATGAATTTAGTGAAAATTATGGTTCTATAGTGAGCACAGAGTCAAGATTTCTGGGTTATGGTCTTGGACATTACTAAATTATGCATAGCTTTTTATGGTTTCTCTTCCCCATTAATACATTGGATTATCATAAAAATTAATGATTTTCCTACCAGATCCTTCAAATCAAATACTGTTCATCAAGTCAAAACCGAGATAACTTTCAAACCCTACAGTCTCTTTAAAAACGTATCAACAGACTCCAGAAAAACAAGTTCTAGAACTTGAATATCCATGAAGAAAAAGTTCAGAAAGAGATTGGGGAAAATGTTTTAGCATAGGATTTTTTCAGCACAAAACCAGACATGTCAATGACATTTTTATGTCCTTTTCATAGTAAGTTGCAGAGTGAAGCCAACCAATCTGCAAAAATTGTACATGTACGATAAGTCAGCAAATATTCCTCCTGTTGCCTGAGCTGTTTGATCTCACAGTCTAGAAGGGAAGCAGAACTATATTTAATGACTCTTGCAGCCAGAATATCAATTTAAAAAAACCATCCCTGAGCTCTATAGTCCTTTGAAATACAAAACCCTCCTCTCGTTTTTCTGTTCAGAGAGCTTGAAACAGATGACGGCAGGATCCTTCCAGTACATTGCTGACAGGTATCTGTCTGCCAGGATTCCATCCAGAAGCCAAATTCACAGAGGGCAAGGGTTGAGGTGAACCTTATGCATCCACAGACAAGCCTTAAAACAGCCAAGTGCAGCAGAGAAGGCTTTTGAGAACCTCCACAAGGATGTCAGAAGCAGTGTTCAAGGGCTTGTTTAAGTGTTAAGGCAATGGGGAAGATACGCTTCAGTCCCTTGCACTTGTATCGTAGGTGATGAAGTCTACAACTGAATGAGGTCTAAGGACATTGTAAAGTGACATAAATACTGGAGATATTTTGTCAGTATCTGCATTACCAGGTCCTCAAAAATATATTATTCATAGGTTGCTCATGTGCTATGTCACCCCATCCCCCCCCACCAAAACAGTTAGCACTGGCTTTACTATTTCATTTCTTGGGATAAATAGAAGATTCTCCTCTGCTACAGGAATATTTGCACTTTCTGTTGAAAAGAGAAGCTGGGATTCATCACTGTAATGCAAGCAACACAAATATTACTTCTTCTAGAGTTTTGTCTTTACCTTTGAAGAAAAAAAAGGAGTCTTCATGTAATTCCTATGTTATGTTAGTGAGGGGTAAGATAACACAGAAGCCAAAGCCTCTTCAGTTGGTCTTACCAAAGGAAAGTTTTACACAGGTTAATGTGTGACAGATGGTAATGACAGACTGTGAAGAGTTGTTCAAGAAAATAAGACAACTGAGGCTAGAACAAGAGTATTGCCAACAAAGAAAGGGTAAAAATTAATAGAATTTGTAGGCACCAAATGGAGCATTAGGAATGTGGATATGTATAGAATAAGGCAGGAGAAAAGAGTAAAAAACTTCCACCAATATTCTCTGCACAACATGATATTCATGCTGGGGTGGAGCACAGAAACACTGATAATAAGGATTTTACCTACATTTCCTATTTAGCATTCCTCTCCATTTTCCTCTGCTTCATGTTAGTGTGCTTAGAAAGATAGGTGGCACCAATTTATATTAGCTTGAACTTATTCCTGTTTTATCCGCTCTGCAAGTAGCTTATTTAACTTGAAACGCAAAACTATTTCACATTCCAGGACCTAAATGCCAACAGTGTAAGGAGAAAGTCCTTTGCAGTTAGGCTGATGGGTTATGATTCTATAAGCATTTAGTGACAGGAAAGACAGGAAAGATATATTCCTCTCCTAGTCAGGCATCTTAACCAAGGTTAAAATTTCTGTTATAATATCCTTTAAGTATGGCCATCTCTGTTTGATAAAGATAAACTTTATTTCTTGACAGTCCGAGGTGAAACATTGTGGTTTATGAGTGAGGTGAGTATCCTGATTGCATTTTGCAAACTGGGATTTCTGTCTCTGTCACACTGTAACATAAATCACATACCATGTATGAATGCCTCATTTAAATTCACACAGGTTTATGGCAGACTGTGACAGTTCTTACTCTCAAGAGTCTGCCAGTAATGGTCTCAGACCCTGACATCAGTGCCTTTTGGCAATCGAACTACACGAGATATGTATCAGCAAATGATGCTGATTGTAGATAAGGGGCAAAAAATAAATGATGAAGATAAGTCTTACTTCCTTACTAACAGAAAAAAAAAAACCTGGTAAAAGAGTGTCCTCAATTACTGATATACAGAGAACCTGAAGAACCAATGGCTGTTTACTGTGAAATGACAAAGTGCTGATGGAAAATCTCTTTGGCAGCATGTGAGGAAATTGGGCAGTGAACAAAAGACAAAAGAAACAGCTCACGTAAAATTTCCTGCCTGCACAAAAATCCTATATCAACCTTCCTAGCTCTACAGAAATTAAGTTAAATGTTTTATTCCTCAGATTTATTACTTTTAAGTGCCTCAAATTTCTAAAATGTTTCCAGAATTGAATGGTTGTTTATGTTAAAAGGCACACAGCACAATGTTAACGTGAGATAGGGAATTGCAGAAGTGCCACTGAAACAAACCATTGCAAGAGGTGTCATTTGGAATATTGTGTGCTGGGCTGGTCATCTATGTTCAAAAAAGATAGAATTGAACTGGAAGAGAAGCAGAAACAATCTATAAAAATGATTAAGTAATGAGAAGGACTTACAATGAGACCTTGCAGCGGTTTTTTAGCCAAGGTTGTTTAGCCAACCAAAAAAAGAATTGGAAGAGGATAAATGAGGTATCTAGATATATGTCTCTATAGAATGGCTTAAGCTAAATACATGCACTAACATAAAATCAAATAACTGTAAATTGATCAGGAATAAATCTATTCTGGAAATTCCTAGTATCTGAGAAGCAAAATTTTAAGAGTTTCCACACGGGCTCTGGGCAAAAGTGAAACTAAATTTGTTTTAAGATGAACTTCAGTTGATGTATAGGGAGAGCTATGTAACAAAGTAAGGCATTGTCTGGGACTAGGACACTGGTGGCTCACTTCAGTCCTCTAGACAGCATCAGCTAGTGCCATATCTTTAGGCACTGCTCCTGGCCTCCACCTCCCAACCCAGAAAAGTTCTTCTACAAGATCTACTGAGTTTTGCAGATAAGTTATAGTATCCCAAATGACATGGGGTGACCGTCTCTAAGCTTCTGAGTCAGGCTGTGGGCATGGGCAATCAGACTTCACATAGGTCATAGGCAGAGACATACCCTAAGTACCTGGAACTTTATGAGCTTGTATTGAATTTATAGCATGTTCTCAAAGCATTTTACATGTCACATATGGAGGCATGGGAGGATTTCCCCAGGTGGATGCTCTAGTTTCTAAGATAGGCAGATTTTTCTTTCAGTTTTGAAACTGGAAAGTATTCACCATAACTGCAGGGAGGAAGTTTACAAGATACATTTGAGGGTCATAGTGCATTATACAGCTCAAGGCTGACACTAAGGGTTAAAGTTACTGATCAAGGGAGGGGGTTTTCCCCCAAGTTTTAGTTTAAAGGATTTTTTTCTCTTGCCTTTCTATATAGAGAAGAAATTAGTCAGTCCTTGAGTGAGTTTTGTTTAACATGTACTATGCCAGTAGAAAGAAGTTCTCAGTTTCTCACTCATGCTTCCCATGGCACAGCTGTGACACTTAGCCTGCAGATGCTTTGCAGTCTAGGGGATTATTTACTTGTGGAGTCTCTACAGCCTTTGGAACTAGAGATTTTTCCTCAGTTGCCCACAGCTCTGAGTGTTTTAACCCACATGATCCAGACTGTCTACTAGATCATGACCTAGACTGTCTCTTCCAGCCATATGCTCCTATTTTTATGGCCATATTAGCATAATAATCAATGCTGAATTCTAGGAGAACTTGCATTATGCTGCCCTGAATTTTCTGTGAAGGCTAGCAAGTATGTATTTTTACATTGATTTGCTAGCTGCTGGACATGTTTTTCCACATGTCAGAATAAATAGATGCTATTTTATTTTAGATATTCAGTGTCTTTGCTGTATTCTGGCTCTTTTCCGGAATCATCTCAACAGATTTTTAGAGTTTCTCTTTTTTTTTTTTAATAAAGGTCTCATACATATTGGATGTACTACTTGAAAAATTCTCAGCAAGGTGCATAGCTACAGTTACATATTTAAAAGTATCCACACAACTGTTAAGTACAAGATAACATAATGCACAGAGAACATAACCCATACTATATTAAGCTGTGAGCATTGTATGTGCCATCTAAGTTTTCAATTGTTTTATCTGAGGCTGCTGTGTGGTTATGAGGAAGGGAGTATAAATGGCCAGGTAGAAATTAAAAACAAGAGTTAAAACATTTAGCGATACAATGTGGCTGTAAAAAAAAAATATAAACCTTCAACATAATAGATGGGATAGTAATGAAAAAAAATGTTTGACTGACTTCGTTCTCCCAAGAAAATAATGGTGTCTCAAGATCTTAGTACTTGTATTTTAAAGCCCCCCTGGGAGAGGTTTTGGGAGAAAAATAACAAAATTACCTCCTGAGACAGCCGCTGCTTTAGGACGGGGCTGGGTGAGAACGTGAGCTGTCACAGAAATGCAGTGCTGAGTCAGAGTATTCTGGTGGGAAATGCCCAAGTTTAGGATGCTGTGAGTTTACCAGGGAAAGTGAGCCAGCATGTAAGCTCTGACACTGCCCACCCTCCTGGCCTGGGCATGAGGGAGCAAACCAGGATCCTGGTGCAGAGAGCTGCAGTTACTCTTTCCAGTATCTCAGTCATTAGTCACAGCTGTCACCTGAGACCTGGCAGCTGACTCCAGGCCAAAATCAGCAGGCTGGCTGCAATCACAGAATATAATAATATATTGAAGGAAGCAGGAATTACACTAGATATCTCGTCTCATATTTTATTTCCTTGCCCTGTCACTAGAAATAGAGGCTGCTGGAGCTGAAACCAGTGTACACAGGTGCAAATCACAGAATCACAGAATAAATTAGGTTGAAAACTACCTCTGACATCATTGAAATCCAACCCATGACCAGCCGCCGTGTCAACTAGACCCCGGCACTAAACACCACATCCAGTCTGTCCTTAAATACCTCCCTGGACAGTGATTCCACACCTCACTAGGGAGTCCATTCCAATGTCTAATCAACCTTTCTGTGAAGAAATTGCTCCTAATTGGTTTGGTCCAAACCAAACCTCCCCTGATGCACATTAATGTCACTGGTTGTCTGGGAGAAGAGACTGACCCCACCTGACCACAGCCTCCTTTCAGGTACTTGGAGAGAGCAACAAGGGCCCCCTGAGCCTCCTCTTCTCCAGGCTAAACACCCCCGGCTCCCTCAGCTGCTCCTCGCAGGACTTGTGCACCAGACCCTTCACCATCTCCATTGCCCTTCTCTGGACACGTTCCAGCACCTCCATGTACTTTCTGAATTGAGGGGACAGAATTTCCTTTCGGCTCTGCTGTGTTTCAAGCCACTTTCAGGAGTAGTAAAAAGCTCTCTTGACCTGGACCTGAAATGAGCTAGAAATGCACATTAAGGTTGACAAGACCTTAGGTTCTTGCTTTCTGGTGCTGGTTGAGATAGAGATCCTGACTGAATCCATAAGTCTTTCCAGTCACTGACATGCCAAACCCAGATACAAATTTAGCATGTTAGCAGGAACATTGATGACTGAACTCAGGCCTAAGGTTCAGTCATAAAACTATTGCAACCTCCTCTGATACAGAGGCATAGCAGAGGAAGTCTGAAGGAGGCAATTGTGTTTGGCTAAGAGCTGGACAGTGCTGAACTTTGTGTAGAGAGATGGCCATGTATAGACTGTGGTTCATTTTATTTCTGTTTTCCTACGTAATGCAATGTTACTGTGAACAGCATCTTGAAAATGCTCTCCATGCTCAGAGCTCCCAGGAGCAGAACAGCAGGTAGAGAACATTTTTCAGGCTTGCTGAAGCAATCCAAGCTTAGCACACAGGCATCTGATATCCAAAATCTCTTTTAAATGTGTAAGCATGACTGGATTCAATTCCAGGCAAGTAACTTTTTCTAAAGTCTCATTGAGATCAGAGTGTGGTAGGGGTGGAAAGATTATATACTTTATTTCAGAAGTCCTTTTAACTTTGTCTTAGCAAAAGATTGATCAAATTTCTGCTAAAAAAGCCAAAAACTCTTTTTTATGGATTCATCCTGTATGTGAATGAAGGCTTCAGTGTCTTCTCAAGGAAACTGGTGACATGTCCTTCTTTATTCTTCATGACAGTGACATCAATTTTAAAGGAGCTTGTCTTTAGCATTTATTCCAACTCTAACTAGAGTGCTTTTTTTACTATAAACCTTCTCCAGAAAAAAAGAACTTTGTGTGTTCTGGGAATGTAAAAGGTTAAAAGAACCATATCTAATTCCAGAATCAATCTAATTGGCATTTTTATGCATTCCGTTCACAAAGCAATGCTACCAGGTGCTTCTTTGCATCACATTCTGGTGAAAAGAGATCCAAGAGAAGAATTCCCATCTCTTTTACTCTGCAACAACAGAGTTCAATGAACACAGGGTGGAGGTAGAAACACACTTGAATTTCTGGAGGTGCTCCTCTTTTCTCACATCTGGGAAAGTAGGAATCAGATCACATGTATGATCTTTGTACCTGGCCTGCTCTATCAGTTAGTTCATTCTGTTTTCTCCACAACTTGAATTTTTTTTTCTTCTCTTTCATTCTCCGAGGATGTTCAGCCTGTCAACCCCAAAGTAGTGCTTATATAACTATTACTATTCTACAGCCATGGGACCATTCAGAAGGATAACCACTGAAGTCTTACATAAAAGAAGGGCACAGTATGGTTCATATTGTTTTTCCTGTATCAGCTAAAGCAGTAGAATGGCTTGCATGGTCTTCTCTCTGTACTGGTAAAGTTGGAGCTTTATAACTTGAATTTGAAAATGGGCAAAGAAAACAAGCTACAACTCGGGACCTGACAACACTATGTAAAACAAAAGAGGGATCAAATGCAGAGCAAAAAATCTTTGAAACTTAAATGAATTTTTACTCTTGAATTAACTCCTTGCAATTAAATATCTTTATAGTCATATTATCCATCATATGTCACAAATGTCTTTTGTCCCTTAATAAAAAAATGCAATCAATCATGATTAAAAAAACAATTAGGAATTTCTTATTCCATTTGGCAAAACAATGAGCAGCAGGTTACTTATGCAAATATAATCTCACAAGCCTTATTTTCTCAAATGCCACAGTTGTCTTCTACTTTAATTTTTATTTCATGGTACCACTTTCCTCAGACCTATTTCCCTGGCCTTACTCTTTTGCCAGCTGATGGTTGAATGAATCAGCCTTAGATAAAAAAGGCTGGCTTCTGGAAGGCAGAGTTATTGAGGGCAACTGATGACAAACCACTGAAGTTAGTAGGTGTTAGCCATTAAATTGTTCTTAATGAATGAATTCCACAGCAGCAAAAGCAGTATTCACCAGACAATGAGAAAAGTGGCTGGGTGTACTCATGCAGTGCATGGAAATGACACAACAGAAAACACAGTGTTCTGGAATGGAGCGGCATCCACGTCTCCTCATTCTACAAAAGCATATAGTGTACATTTATTACAGCAAAAGTAAACACAGAGAGAAAAAAAAAGATAGAGATGTTTACTTCCACATTCCACAGATAAAGACCAGATATAAAATACAATAGGGAAAGGTAGGTTATAATGAAGGCTGACATGTCACAGACCTTAATTTATGCATAGGTGTTCTGGTCAGATCTCTTGGATCAGAGCCAAATTACTGAATTTAAGCCATAGAAGCTAACCTGAACTCTAGTGCCTTTCAAAAGAAGAGAATCTAGGCGTTACGGGAGGTAGAGGAGTTGGGGACAAGGATGTGATGTCCACATTCTGGTTTTAATGCTTTCCTGAGAACCAAGCCTAGTCTGATCCTGCTCATTAAACACCCATCAACTGTTGGAGGGCAGGTATCCTCCTGCAGCATTTCTACCAGGTTAGCTTCAGAAAAATAGAAATCCAGTCTGCCTTATCCAAGTGTGAACTCTAAGGTCAGCAAGGGAATTCACACTCTTGCTCCTTATCCAAACTAGAACACCTAGCATAAAGTCTATGGATGTGTCTACCCAGCTGTATCTTTAGGGAACTCACATTTGTGACACTACATTCTCAGCCTCCTTCAATTACATATATACTATTAATAAGGTATTATGACCCAATAGCTCCTACATTCTTTGGCTCTGATTTTACAGTAGCCCATAAAACAGAGTCATTTCTCCCTTTCTGCTAAGGAACTGATTGAACACCTGCTGAACTTCTGTGGAAGTTTTCTGATGAGTTCAAGCAATCATGGAACAGCTTCCAGGTAAAATGCTCAATCAGTTGCTTTGAGTTGGGTTTTTAAGTGAACTTAATTGTTATTCAGTAGTGCTGTTTTGTATCAGAATCAGTGCAGGACTTATTTTGTATTGGCAAGAGCAGAGATTCCTTCTGCTGAGAAGACAGGAGATGGTACAGAGCCAACTACAGTTTCTGCAGTTCCAGCGCTTTTCCAACACCTTCCAACACCAACACCTTGGCAGGTGTTGCAGCAAAATCTGACCATAAGCACTGTATCAGTTTTTTACATCTACTGCTCTCTGCAGTAACATCTTTTTTTTTTCACTTTTGCCATGACTGGGTATATTTTGTATTGCGCTTTTTCCTCTATTAGCCCAAGGCCTGACAATAGTATAATTTCACAGCTACTACAAATACTATTTACATTTAAAAAGTACTCAAATATTCTCCTGTATGAAACCCCAAACTGCTCCATGCTTCACGTTGGTCTGTAAAGCAGACCTCTGTGACTATATTCTTACACCATTGCATCATGAGGCATGTACCACAGTAAAGTACTGCCAGCAAAGCCACATCTCTGTCCAGGGAGCATATCCCTTTTCACTCAGCAATTTCTCTGCTGCAAGGGTATGGTTCATTTCCTCTAGCTGAAAAGCAGGTCCCTAGAGGAAAGTGCCTGCTGCACATGAAAATACACTGTCAGGCAAAAGTGATGCATGCTTTGGTTTTAATGTTTAATGTGATTCCATGATGACCCTCAGCCCACACAGCAAGAACTTTTAACCTAGATGATATTGGGCAACAGAGAGAATCAGTTAAACACATGTACTTTCTGTTCAGCAAATCACTCCCTATAAGCTCTACCACTGAGCATTTTTATTGTAAAATTAGGCTTGTTTGAAGTAAAGCTGGCAGATAATTTTTTGATTAAATAATTGTTAGTCAGAAACTATTGATGTGTCCAAATAGAAAGGTATTACTGAGAAGTACTCACTCTACTTCTAAAGGACAAAGCTGGATTCCTCCAATTCAGACAGAAGACAGATGTTCACTGACTTTAAAAGAGTTTCAGACAGGCACTCGGGGGTAAAATCCAGCTATGGCGTTCATGCCTTGCGTATGTCAGCTCATGGATCTGAAACTCACACACCCACATACTCAGCAGGTTTTCTGTTTTCTGTACTATTAAGTCATCTATCCATATGCTCTCTCCAAGCAGATAATGCAGTCATCCATGTGAAGTGTAGTATCTCCCACAGGAATGACTGAGGAACAGAGATTTACTCAGAACCATGATTCAGGCATTTGACTAAAATCGACCATTTCAGGGAAGAGGAGGGAAAGAAAGAGAGAGAAAGAAACAAAGACACAGAGAAGGAAGGAGAAAAGAAAGAAAGAAAGAAAGAAAGAAAGAAAGAAAGAAAGAAAGAAAGAAAGAAAGAAAGAAAGAAAGAAAGAAAGAAAGAAAGAAAGAAAGAAAGAAAGAAAGAAAGAAAGAAAGAAAGAAAGAAAGAAAGAAAGAAAGAAAGAAAGAAAGAAAGAAAGAAAGAAAGAAAGAAAGAAAGAAAGAAAGAAAGAAAGAAAGAAAGAAAGAAAGAAAGAAAGAAAGAAAGAAAGAAAGAAAGAAAGAAAGAAAGAAAGAAAGAAAGAAAGAAAGAAAGAAAGAAAGAAAGAAAGAAAGAAAGAAAGAAAGAAAGAAAGAAAGAAAGAAAGAAAGAAAGAAAGAAAGAAAGAAAGAAAGAAAGAAAGAAAGAAAGAAAGAAAGAAAGAAAGAAAGAAAGAAAGAAAGAAAGAAAGATTCAATCCTCTAACATACTTGGACAGAGCAGAGACTTTAACAGAGCTCTAGATTTCTAGGGTGCTAGTTGTTGACATATTATATAGTATGGATTGTCTTTTTACTGGGAACTTTGAAATGTCCTAATGCCAACTCAATGTATAATATCTACACAGGCCTCAAACCATCAAATCTGCACCAAAAAATCACCATGGAAGATAGAAAAGATGTTTTTACTGAGTTTAACACAACTGTTTGTACCACAGCAGTGGGAAAATCAATACTGCTTTGCACTTGTGCGATCCTTTGAGAACTCATATTTTTTTTAAGGAATTAATGCATTCATGTTCATGGATTTCTTGAGGTAGGTATTATCCTAATTTTGAGAAAAATGTAGCATCAAGGTAAGTAGTTCTCCATACTAAATAAATATTCATTGACAGAACTGCAAAAATAACATAAACACATTGATCTCAGCCTTATCTGTGGCATTATCCTTTACTAAAAATTGTTCTTCCTTCTGAAGGTATCCCAGTTAGAGATAAAGGGAAAGATGCTCTTTCACCTCACCTATGTTGAGTTTTCTCCTTTTCTCCGGAGGGGTTCAAGTGCTGTCTATAAGGAAAAAGAGAATTACATAGATCATCCAGTACTCTGTATTATAAATTGTATCCATAAACAAAGCAGTTTGAAGTATTTTGGCCTTGGATCTCCTTTCCCAATGTTGAAAAATCTCTACTGTACACTAGACAAATCATGATGGATTTTTTTTACAACTTTTTTATTAGAGCATCACACTTCAACAAACTATTTCAATGAATCACTCTTTTTTTTTTCCAATGAAAACACATTTTACTGAGAAATTTCTAACCACTTGACTTTCAGAATAAGTTAATAACCTGGACCTAAATCCTGAATTTCTTCTTGAGGCATCATCCTCATAGCTCATCATCCCTTCAAGGATTTGATCTGCCAAATAAAAAATGTTGCAGTAGTACTAGTAATAACAATGTTGCACCATTTGTATTTTGTTAAGAAAGCAATTTTATTCATAATGAAAACCCCCTGCCAAGTTTCTTTTGACTGCAGTGACATCTACTGGTACCTAGAAAATTTTCTGGACATGAAGGAAATAATCAAAATGAAACTAAGTATGGGGCCCAGCATCTTGGCATTTTTACTTCTAAGGAAAGACAGAAAAAAGCAGATGTTCCAGAATCCAAGCATATATCCTCCCAAGAACTGCAGGCTTGCTCATATGTCTTGATGTCAGAATACATGGTTCAAATGGAGAGAGAGCAAATGTAAGTGATTTAAAAGGCAATGGAACTAGATCACCTGATGCAGGAGGAGGGGATCACTGCTCACTTTCTATTCCAAAGTGAACAAAAGAAAGGAAAAGACTGCAACAGGGAAAAGAATTAAGGACAGCTGAGCAGTCTATAGAAGCAGTCCACAGTGCCAGCAGATGTAGCAGTGGGCTGATGGCTTGAACTGTCAGACATCTCCTCCCTGAGACTGAAATCAAACACCACTAAAGTGAAACCAGCACAGTGGTTAGCTGAGGAGCTGAAATCCTGCACAGACCACCCTTGAGCATCCAAACCCCATCTCCTGCTTTGTTTGAGGGGTGCACAGTTGTTTACTGCATGTATCCTCCAGGAGATTGTATCCTTAACAGCACTGGGGTTGGTGGCTGCATCTTCATTCTACTCACTAAGATAGTCCTTGTTCTGCCTCTACCTCTCAAATATATAGTAGGTGTTTAAGAAAATACTATATAAAAACTAAGTATTTTTATAAGATACTCATTTAGCTATTTTTCATTCTAAAATCTCTCTTGCCATGTTTTTTCTTTTGGGGTTTAACTGCAAATTCATAAGAACATACAACATTTATGAGGCTTTGTCAAACATGTCCTTGAAGCAACGCCATGTAGAGTAATACCCTCAAAAGTTATTTATATATAAGGATCTCCCCATTTTCTTTCTCAAACAAACAGAAAATTTTCTATACTTTAGCTGAAGTCTATGTGGAAACATGCACAATGAAGAAAGCATTTACAAATTTGTCCTTTCTTTAATAATTTTGAAAATCAGTACTGAGCATATTCAGGTATCAAATTCTTACTAGATATTTCTGACATGACTGAGAAATGTATCAATAACTACTGTCCAATGCCAATAATTTAATTCTAGTCAAAGTAAGAAAGCTGTCTTGTCTAATGTATTGAATTATTCTGTTCTCTTCTGCCCTTCAGTGAAAATGAAGATGATGTATAATTATGAGAGCCACCTCTCTGGACTTTCCAAGCTTCCACATTATCTATGCCTCTATCCTGCAGCCATTTGGAGAAGCACCGGGAGCAAATGAGTTATGAGTCATGGGAAGAAAAAAAAAGTCATGTCACAAATATTGAAATTAAATGTAAAGGGAAATGACAAGTACTGGAAATATAAGTTGCCTAACAAACGACAGATAGTAAAATAACACAAGTGCTGGAAATGGCAAATAATCCAAGAAGACAAATGCTGGGAAGAAAACACAATAAAGTAAGAGAACAAAAACAAATGTAGAACTAATGGCATCATTGATCCTAAGGATTCTTGAAAGGGTAAGACAAAAACACTGAAACAAGCAAAGCTTTAGGGAAAATGTTAAATTAAGGCACAGTACAAAATAAGAGATCAAAAGATTCACCTAGAAGCTTGATCAGAAGCATCAGATTTGTCACTGATGAGCTCTTTATCCTTTTTTTTCTCTGTTGTTGTTGTGATGATGGTGGTGGTGGTGTATCTTCAATATACTCTATTTCCTGGCATATGAAAGTACACTCTGATACTTTTTCCAGGACTGTGGAATTTTTTTAAGATCTTTGGCCATTGTTTTAATGTGGTCATTCAGATTTTGATTTACACCTTGATTAGTCTTAATGACTTACAGAAAGTGCACTTGCTAAGCAAAGCAGAAGCTCATTTATTGATTCTGAAGGAAAAAGAAAGAAGAGACCATGAGAATAAAGATGGAAGGCCACAGTCTCAGCTGAGATGCATGAGTGTAGTTAGATGAGCATCTGATTTATATTACTTAAGAATAGTAATATAATATGGAACCTCACCTTGAGGTTCTGTCACTGGGAGAGAAGTTCTGAGGGTGAGATCTGCTAACAGAGCAAGGTCTAGGGAGGAAATAAATTTGTAATTAAGAGCACAATTTACTTTGCCTAACCTAAGGCAGCTTCATCAGGCATCTGTTCTGAGTCCCACTTGAGTGGACACTCTCTATTTGCTGACTTTAGATGGAACCAAGGGAAGATACAGCAAAACTGAAAAGGGTTGGACAGCTACACCAACACATTAATGGAAAACCTTACTAGTGTGAAAATAATACGTGAACATGAAATATTGGAGAACTTAAGGAAAAGGTAGAAGGTTGACTTACATCACCACAAAGATAAAACAGTAAAATTCTCATCAAGACAAACACTAAAATTATCATAGTTAAATAAGTAAGAAAACTACAAGTAAGAAGACTACAATGATAATTCAACTTCCTACTATTTATTGTTTTTTTGCTTGATTTTCACTAATATAATTTCTTCCTGAGTCAATACATCACCAAAAGAAGTTTGTAAGTTGCATTTCCATGATCATGGACTCTAATATAATGATGGCATCAGGTATAGTAGATCAAGAGATTACTGATTTCAGCCCTATCCATGTTGCCTTATTCACATGATTTTTCCCCCACAAAAAAAAAATCACGTGATTTTTTTCCCCACAAAGCCAATAATGAAACATGAACTTCGTTGAAGATGGTGACTTCCAAGACTAAGAATTTATAAGTTTGCATAAGGAATGAGTCATATAAAATTAATGCCCAGCTGCAGGATTCTTGAACACATAAAACTTTTTGTCATTTGCTGAGATTGCACAGCCAGATTAATGTATGTGGGACTACTTGCTTACACTCTGAGTTGTATGATTTGTTCATAAATATATGAACAAACATGGCCATGTGAAATTCTTACAATTTTCCTGCAGCACAAGCCTTTGAAAATATATCCAGAAAAAAAAAATGGCAATATTTAAAATGACTGTAGAACTACATTTGAGAACTTGCTTTAGTGTGATAGGAATTTTGTATAATGATACTGATTATTTATTTCAAGGAAAAACTTTGAAGGGGGTAAGAGAACTATTAATATTTTAAACTCATAGAGAAGGTTACTACAATATTTCAGACCACTACAAATACTCTTACATGGTAATAAAGCCAAAAATTACAAGCCTCTCTGTATTTCCTTGTGGTTAAATTCATATGCAAAATTAATTCTAACTAAACCGAAGGTGGCATGTCAAGATCAAAACATTTGTATTTTAGTCTTCCACCATTTAGTGCTGGAAAGAACAAATTACCAAGTTCATAGTACCATGTCTCTTATCCAAAGATCTTGATGTGCTTCATAAACTTTAATTAAGCTTCACAGCATGACTACCAGTCAGGCAGAAATCCCATCATTTTCAGAAAAAGCATGGCAAGGCCTTTACTCCTTGCTCTGTTGCTCTGAATACATACTGCATTTTCTCTGCCATGATGTATTGTGGAAAAATATATAATAGCAAAGCAAAAGGCCCCAGCATGCCCAACATCTATTAGCTTAATTTTTTTGCTTTAATTTCTTACTTTTTTGATAATACCTTTCATGGACTTGTATTTTTAACTTTATTATTCAATTTGTGGATGTATATCTAAACTGATTTTTTAAGTTAGAAGGAGTTATAATTTAGGTTGCATTTTCCTCTAGAATCATCTGTAGCAAATACATGTGAGAAAAGCACAGAGAGTGTACACAGATTTTTAATTAATTGCTAGAGCAGTTGTACTTCTCAGAGCACAAATCCTTTTTTGCCTACATTTGCATGCATGTAAAGCTTTTTCTTTTACAATACTGGAACCAAATTTTCTTTTACAATACTGGAACCCCTCAATAAAAGAGCACCATATAATTAAGTGATCCTTTTCCTTCTTCAGAGTGTCCCTAAATGCTTCTTTTTAATACAATGCTATAAAAGAAGCCACCAAAGTGAGAGGGATATATTCACTAGTTTTTTGCTAATTGCTCTTGCAATTTTAGTGGTCTTGTGATAATTTTGATCAAACATGTGTTCATCTGCGTACAAGCATTTGAACTGAAGTTTGATATAAATAAGAAAAACACATTTATGAAATGCTGGATTTAAACCAAAGTGCAAATACCTTGAAAGTGACACTAAATTATGAAAGCATATGTGATCAGCTTTCCTAGGTATCCATGGTTCAGAGCAACAATTAAAAAATATGTCTGTCATGTAGCATGTGCAGCTGAGTCAACAAAATATAAATCAGAAGAAACATTGTGCAGTGTGAAAACATTGCAATAAATTATAATATTTGATGAGTTAATGAAAAATTCCACAGGACTGTTCTTAAAGCATGGAGATGTGAGTAAAAATACAAAGCCCACGGAAAAAATAATTTGTGATAAAGAGGTCAAAGTATTTCACAAAAATATTGAGAGACTGAGTATTGTCCCAATTTATTTGAAGTACAGATGATGTTAGCATTTAAAATTGAACAAGGCAATGTTTTCTTCAAAGCCAAAACAAAATAGGAGTTGGTAGCATGAAGATTCTGTTTTAGTAGACCAGGTTTTCCCAAAAGGACAGTTTAAGCAGTGCTTTAGTTCCAATTAGCCCAGGATCACTTCATGGGCTCTCCTAGTGGCAAATGGTCAGGTTCATGTGCAGGAGATGACTGTATCTGTGACCCTCCACGGTGTTATCCAGTGACAAGGCAAAGGCAGAAAAAGTTCACTTTCTAATGTTTTTACGCAGCACGTGTATTTCAATATTGATTAAAATGTTATCTGTAAGACTTTTTCGCTTACGTGTACTTATTGCAGTATCTTCTGAGAAGGAATATGTATGCAGATCTGTGTCTGTATGCTTTGCTTACAGTTTTTTTTTCTGTTATGAACACTAACAACTTGAAGCTGTAATTGCTAAATCTTATTTCAATAAAAGATGTTATCTATAAAGCTAGGTATACCAGTTTTAATCAATCACAAAAAATTTTCTGGCAGGATGTATTTAACCTTAATCTCATTACAGTGCAGCAGTATCTATGAAGTATAAAATGTCAACAAAAGAGTGAATCTATATTTTTAATCGCACTACCTACAAAGTTTACTTTATAATGGAGCTCACGGCTGTCTCAAAACCCTCTCGATTGCCTTTCTCCGTCCTGCGGGTACCTGCACTCCCGAGGTGTCACTCTGGCTCCGCAGCGTTGCGGACGGACAGCGCTCGCTCAGCCCGAGCGCGGCTGGGAGACGCTGCCGGCCGGGACTGTCCCTGCGCAGGGCCGGCGGCCCAGCGCTGCCTCCCGCTGCAGCAGCCGCAGCTGCCAGGCCGGGAACGTGCCCGTGCTGGCTGCTGGCAGGCTCGGCACCGGGATATCGAGTGCTGGCTCCGCTGCTTTGCTGACGGATCGGGATGCGCTGGCCGGCGGCAGCGGGGCCTGCACCCGGCACGGCGCTCTGCCCAAGCCGCCAGCCTTTCCCTGCACCCAAAGCGGCAATCAGACGAGTGCCACACCTCCCTGCCTGTGACACCTGCCTCCATGTTACTGGGGGAGGGAAAAAAAAAAGTCTTCCCCAGTCTTTCATTTCTTTAGTTTTATTACATGAACGTTTTCTGCCTTCAGGTATCTTGGGTTACATGACACACTTTCACACTTTGCCAAAGCATTATTTTATATATGGGCCGTTCACTTAAGAGTTGGATTTGACGGTCCTTGGGGGTCCTTTCTAACTCATGTTCTGTGATATATGAGCATCATAGTACTGTGATCATGAGTATAATGAGTTTTTATTTTAAAATGCTTTTGCATGCAAACAGAAAGATTGCTTTCCATAGCTTCTGAACTGAAAAATGTACATCTCCAGATTCTACACATATGCTATATACCAGTTTAGCCTCTGTACAGATTTATTTGACCCTCTTAAGACCATTTGATTGCTGAAGAGATAATAAGAAATCATTAATAATTTTAAAATCTGTAAATTTTAAAAATACTTAAGAACATGCTGTCATGGCAATAACTGCTTGTTATAGCAGCTCCTAAAAATACTCCTGAATTTATTATACAATTAGCATAGACATGATTCCCAAAAGAACCATTTCATAGAGTACTTTTGAGGGCCTAGTGCCAGGGCACTAATGTTTTTGGTGCTATAAAACCACTGGAAGAGAGTCTCTGTTACAGATAGAGACATTTCCTTTGCTGTGAAGGAAAGTCTAACTGATTTTCATGATCAAACCTTTCATGGTTTCTTGGAAAATCTGCTACCTAATAAAATTATATATTAAGGGAAGTTGCCCCGCATTGTAATTTTTTATCAAAAATAGTAAACTTTCATCTATTTCTATTAACAATGTCTTTAAAAACAGGTCAGACATGGTTTCCAAAACAGTTGATCCATAATTTAAACTCACAATAGCACTAACCTGTAATATTCAAGGAATTCTGCTGCTTTATTGTGCTTTATTGACATACAGGATAAAGAAAAAAATTGAGATCTCGTTTAAAAATTGGCTCCAAAGGGGTATTCTGATGTTCGCCTGGAGGAGTATGGCATAATTTAAATGTGATTTTTATGTGCAGAGCTAGAGTTTCAAAGCAAGGAATATAACTCCTCACTAAATCATCATGAGTGCTTCACTTGTAAAAAGCTGCTTGCCTGAGCATTCTGTCAGTAGCTTAGTTATGTCCTTCTGCCTGACAGATGTGGAATAGTGTGTAACAATACTGATGCAGCATAAGCTTACTCAGCACTTTGCTGATGGCAAAGTGCATTAATGGTAGAGTTGTCACAAAGTATCCTGAGACAGACTGGAAACCATAGCTCAGATTAATGCCAGATACATCCATCCTACATTCTTACATTGTTAAATGGAAGCAGCATTTCAGGCAACCATTGAAATGTCTCACAAGATTTAACTGGAGAAATGAGTTATTTTTTCATACTTCAGACAAATTTCAAACAATATTTTTTTATTCATCAATCAAGGACATTAGCAATCATAATTGCTAATCAACTGCTTCCAGAACAGCAGGGAACAACACAATCCCCTTTTTTATAGAGTTGCTGCCACAGCAAAGCCACTGCTGTATTTCATTGGAAATACAATACAGGGCCCTGGAAAATGTGTCTTTGGAAGCCAGGCTACAGATCTTCCAGATACTGCTAAGACATTAAGAATCAACAGTACTAGCCGGTTGTCAGTGGGCTATTTTAAAATTTAGCAAGCCCTTCTACATTAACAATTAGGAAGAGAACCCAGTCTCCAAAAATTCAGTTTACCAAAAGCAAGAGCAGCAGTTTACACTGGCTGTGGAAACAACAGTTATAGTTCAATGCAGGTTGAATTATTTCACGAACTAAACATCCCTCCCAATTCAGACATAAATTGTCTGAATTGGCATTGCTTAACAACAGATTGAATTTACCTCTGTACAGGTATCAGGAAAATGCAGAAATTGCACTTTGAAAGCACATGTCCTAGGCATCTATTTTAGATTGAGATAACTGGATTCAGAGGTGGTGATTTCTCTAATGAGACCATAAAAGGAGTCTAACTTGTTTAGATGAAGACACATCTATATTTGTTTAGGTTATTCACATATCAGACTCTACAAGAAAAGAAAAAGAAAATCAGTGGATACTGAAGAGAATGGGACTTTGCTGAAAAGTAAAATTCTTAAAACTGCCAGTGACTTTGATGTGCCCCTTGCTTAGACTTATTCAGTACATTGAATGAGAAGAAAATAGGAGCCAAAACTACAAACAAAAACAAAAACAAACCGAAAAATCAAAACCAAACAAACAAAAATCCAAAACAAACCCAAAAAACCCACCACACGCACAGTCCTTATGGTTGATCATATACTGGGGAAAGCCTCAGATAAAAATGAAAACTGAATCTGATAATTTATTTTACAAATTGCTGCTTCTACTCCTGTTCTCACAGAAACTATTGACAGTCAATTAAAGAGCTTTAGGGTTTATTAAAACAGCATATAAGTGCAAGTGATGACTATAAAGAAAGAGATCTCCCTGCTTTTCAGTGCTGTGACATGCCTACATATCCAAGCCTTTCTATGGGCAAACTGTGCTGGCATTTGCTGTCACAGGCACTTGAACTAGATGATCCTTCTAAGTCATTTCCAACTGAAATATTCTAAAGCTTTAAAGACTTCTTAGAAGGAACACAAGGCTTTCAATGAGTACTCAAATAACAGACATTTGAGACCCTCAAGGAGTCAACAGAAAGAAAAGCAAAACTCACTTCCTGCTCCTTGGAAAATCAGAACACTATAGTCCTAAAAACAAAGACAAACCTTCTGGAAAGAGCACACAAACACTGAGAAACACCAACACACAGAGACATTGTGAGTATACCCAGCTAGAATGGCATTACAGAGCAACATTAACTGACCTCCTCTGGGCCAAGGGGCTTCATCAATGCTCTGAAACACCTGTCAGTGACAAGTCTACAACTCATGTCTCTTGAGTAATGCCCAAGTTCATGCAACATATCCTTTTCCTGCTCCTCCAGCTGTTTTATTGTTTCTGTCTGCTGTCAAGGCTCAGGTGGTGGTGCTGCAGGCAGCACTTCCAATGGATGTCAAGCTTAAATAAATCAGAATATTTTACCCAATTGATGCAATGAAAGCACATGAAAAGTCTAATGCAAGCACAGGAAAAATGACTGACAGAAAATTGCCACCAAGCCAAATATTGTATTAGCTGTCATCTTATGGTGGTGAAGTTTTATTTGTAGAATGCCCTCACCTGCACTGTTTTTTGATGCAGGAGATTCAGCAGCTTCCTTCATTAATTAAGTCCCCCCAAAAAAATCTTCTTTCAGCACAGGTAGGCCACAGGATTTTGGAAACTTCTTTGTGATCTTTATTCAACAATGCTTTTATCAAAATCAAGAAGAGAAAACACATTTCAGATATAAGGCTATGCAATTCTTAAATTTTTTAATATTTTTTTTTCCAAAAGAACAAGTCCCTCAATGAAACTGAGTGCTCATCTGGAAAAGACAAGCTATGAAAAGTTATCTTCTTGGCCTTAAAAGGTTAGATTTTCATAGTATGGCAAAATAAAATACCCTCTTTAAGAAACACTTCCTAGAGTTTAAACTATATGAGAATATAACATAAACCAATGACAAAGATGAGAAATTCACTACCCCCAAGGCTGCTTATTTCTGTTTTGCTGTCCTTTAACTTGAATCTTTATGTCTGCTACAGAGGCAACAGGAACACTTCAGCAGGGAAGTATTGGCTTTTTTGTAAGGTGTTTTGGGTTTTTTAAATTTTATTTTCAATAATTTAAATGAGATGTCTCAAGTTATGTACTTCCAAATTGCACTCTGTTTTTCCATCTTTACTAACAAAAGGTATGGAGGGAACTTCAAACCTTATTTTTGAAAGCATTTATTAACAGTATTAAAACTTCTGTTACTGATAAAAATAGTCAGAGCAGTACATTCATAGTTTGAACACCTGCCTTAAACGCACACTTTCAGATGTCTAGAAAGTTCAGCATTTTTTCTTAATAAAAATTTTTTAAGGAATGCAATTAAAGATTTATTTCCAAGATATCCTTCAAAAATGTGTTTCATCAAACTGCCACAGAACTTAGTACCTTTCCCTTGGTGGTTATCCTTGTTTTGCAAGACTTTGTGGCTTCCAAGCTGTTCTGTCACTGATCAAGACAGAAAACATACATAAAAATATCCCCTCTTCAGGATAGAGCTTCTTTGGCAAAGGCAGCACAAACTCTCTCATATAAGCTTTGGCACCAAGGGGAAGGGAAGGACAATTTAATACAGAGCAATTTAATACAGATAAATAAGGTTCCCAGGGGCTCAAGCTATGCTAAGAGTGAATCATATGTGTCAACACGTGTCTAGTCTTCAAGACTTCATGCATTTTCTGCAGAAGCCATAAAAGAAATACCTGACTCAGAGAAATGTATGAAGGTCTGAAATTTCTTCACTCTTTGTAAAGTTCTTCAGGGATTTAGACAGTCATACCTAAATGGCTCAGTCTTTCTGGCACTTCCTCCCCAGGCTGAAATTCATGAGTACACTGAAAGAGACTTCTCTTTAATCTCTTTCTTGCCCTCTTAAACCCTCTGTACTGACCTGAAGTTAAGAAACCCAGAATTTGATCAACTAATGCAAAAGCTGATCAGCATTTACTTTGATTTTCCTTTCAAATGCAAATTAGATAATATACTAGGAGAGAAATAATATCTGAGAGATTATTTTAAAATATTTTTCATATCTTTTAACTCTAATACAATCATTAATAGAAATTTATGGCAAATAATTACCAAAGATGATAATAATTTTATCCAGTTGCTCTACCAAAAAGTCATGTGTTCTTTTCTAGCAATACAAAATGTACATGAATACTTAAATCTGCATCAAATAAACATCTCTATAAAAAATTAAAAGACCGAAAGATCTCTTGGAATATGCTTGTGTACGAAGAATAGTCACTAAAAATATACTGACATGTAAAAGCTTCTACCCATAGATTTGTAATACAGATGGCACCTTAAATTAGCCTGTGTATATTTTAAAGGGATTCTATGAAAAATAAGAAATGTAGATCACAACATTTTTTATACTTTAGTTCTACAAGTACTTGAGGAACACACAGAAGAAAAATCTGTCCTCGAGTGTGTTTAATAAAGCTGATTATTTAAACAGCAGTTTGCCAAAATGTGTCAAGCTGCTCATCTGAAATGCCACATTCACATCCTCGCGAATATCAAAACACAGCTGAAGTCTTCTCAAGTACGGATTTGAATGGCAACAGTGACATCGAGTGGCCATTGTTGTTAAACGCTGCTGTGTATTGGCACGAAACCCCTGCTGCGGTGGCAATGCCAATGTGCGGACAATGCGAGTGGCACACGGTGCTAGACAGCTGGCACTGCTCGCACAGCAGCTACAGATTCATTACAGATTGTCAGCGTGCAGTTTCAGCTCACAGTTTGCTCTCTCGGGCAGCAGGAGAGGGAGATCATTAAGTAGTCAGTTATTCAATGAACCACTCGTGGTTTGGTGCTCACTAAATCATGTTCCTAATATGTTGATTCTTTCTTCACTCCCTTCACAGTGCCCATTGCCACAGTGAGACAGGATTTATGCTAAAAATTCTCAATCCTTTTTACTTCTCTATTTTTTCATTAGTGTGTTTCATTTCTACATTTAAAAATGTAGAAATTTAAAAATGCTGCTCACACATGAAGGCTTAGCTGTGTAGCCAAAGGCTAAGGTGTGTAGCCTTAGGTGTGAGGGCAGACACCTTCCATCAGGGACAAACTTCAGATATCACTGGAACTCTTCACAGGTATGAGTGCAAACATGGCTCTCATTCAGAGCACATCTCTATAACACATACTCTGCTCAAACACACTTCCATATCATGCCCTGCATCTGCAGGCTGTGCCTTCAACAGGAAGCTTTCATCATTATCTAGAGCTATACTGAGGGAACATGCTAAGAGTCCAATGCAAAGACTTTGATCTTCAGATTTCAAGGAGGGAGTGATCTGCATGACATGTAACAGCTTCTGCAAATGGTGTGAGATTTTGGAGGAACTGAAGAATAACTTAGAAAAGGAAACCCTTTTTACCATTGTAATAATAGCCCATAGGGATAAGCAACCCCCTTCTCAAATTCATATGGTATGCAAAACCACCCAGTTGCATTTGCTTGTTGTTTTCTTGTTCTGATGTTCCCAAGTCATTATTGCCTGATATGCTACATTGGAAATAAATTATTTCTACAGCATTTCTGTAAGAAAACTAATTGAGAGTACTAAAGTAATGGATATTTACAATGGGGTTTAAGCAGATGAAAAACATAGCAGATTTTGGTGAGTACACAGGAGGCTGAAGTATGAAAAGACTTTCTGCAGCTGACAGGATTCCAGCACAGACCTGCAGCAGTGCCCTTCCTGGAGCACCTGAGTGCACTGACAGAGATAAACAGCACAGGAGGCAAGGGAGATGTCTCTCAAGCTCCCAAAGAATGTACAAAGATGTAAAATGATGGCAGCTGGGCCCAAAACATAGTCTGTATTTATAAACATTTGGAGGAGCAGAGGAGGCCCATGGAATGGGAGAATAATAAGTATCTGTTAAGGGACCCAGGATAATAATGAGAATGAATAAATCTGTACATTGAGTATAAAGATAATTTAAATAATGTAGCATAAGCTGTGTTGCTAAGAAGAGATTTCAGTAATGAGATTTAAATACAAAAGGACAAAGTATGTATAATTATATTGAATTATGTGGGACATAAGCATGATGCAAATGGTATGAAATAAGGCATGAAGATTGTGTTGAGTGTGGCTGGGATGGAGTCAACCTTCACACAGCAGTTCTCAGTGCTGTGCTTTTTACCTGTAGCTAGAAAGGTGTCAGTGTCACACATGAGTGTTTTGGCTACTCCTGAGCACTGCTCCCACAGCATCAAGGCTGTCTCTCCAACATCCCCCCACACCCTTAAAGACCAGTAGGCTGGGGGTGGGCAAGAGGCTGGGAGAGGACAAAGACAGGACAGCTGACTCAAGCTGACCAAGGAGATCTTCCATACCAAATAACATTGTACTCAGCAATAAAACTAAGAGAAAGAAGAAGAAAGAGGGGCATTTGCCATTTAGGTATTTATTTTCCAGAGAATCCACTACACATACCAAAGCCCTACTTCCCAGACATTGGCTGGATATCACCTGCTCATGAGAAGTAGAGAATAGATCTTTGTGTTTCCTTTTGCTTCCTTGTGCAGCCTTTCCTTTTTCTTTATTAAACTGCCTTCATCTCAGCATATGAGTTCTTCATTCTACAATCCTCCCCTGGGCCCTGCTGAGGAGTGATAGAGCAGCTGGATGGGCACCTGGAGAGAATAAAGGTCATCCCATCACTACTTTATACAGTACAAAATCAGCTCCTCCCAGCCAGCCCATCCCTGTGAGAGCATTACACAAAAGAACTTCTGAAAGGTCACAGACCAATTACAGCCCAATTTATTCTTCTATATGTGTCTCTCTAGGTCTCATGGCCATTTCCATCAATAAAGCAATTAATCATCTGTATTATTTGTCTAACACCAAAACAGACTGCTGCAAAGGTATCCAAAAGCTTAGAAGCAGGCATCTACTCTACAACAGGATAAAAAGAAAATCTCAATTTGTACTCCAAAATGTACAATGACCATGGTTTTCAAAAAAGTATGAGGCACTTAGATATCAGAAAAGGCTGATAATTCTTTTTAAATGTCAGGCAGACATAGCACATAAAAAGCAGACTTTTAGAAGTGCAACGTATGATGATGTACATTCATAAGCACAGAAATTTTTAGTGAGTTTAACATCTTACATAGGCCAACCTAAACCTATTATCTCCTTCCTGTCAGTCCAAGTTGATGGTCTTACTAAAAAGAATTTGACAGTTGCAAAATAAATGAATAATCAGGACACTGGAAGATTTTTTTTAAATATCAGATGCATAAAACTCATCTTACCTGTCCTCCTCCTTGTTTTTTTCTCCCTCTTTCCCATCTATCCCTTGTACTCTTCAATTATCTTTGATCAATTTAGACACTATTTAAGGAAACAGAATATATCTTTTGGGTTGTTTGTGTTATTTGAAGTAAAAATATTTCTAACCCAAGCTTAGGCCTTTGATTCCTAAAGAAATAATGAATTAAAAAAAAATATCAAGTATTTTCCTACAAGAACTTTAAACCCTTCTAGCCTTACAGAAATAGGTTAAACTAAATTTTCCAATCTCAACTTGTCTCAGAATTTCTCATTTACCTGAAACGTAGATGAGATTAACTTCCCATTTTGACACTCACTCAAGGTGCAACAGGAAAACAAACTTCTTAATTGTTTTAAAACTACATTGTTTTCCAATTTGAAAATCTAACTCTTTTTTTAGGTAATGAAAATCTTCTATAATCATAACAACTTGATAGATTTTCCAGAATCAATTTCTCATGACAACAGCTCCTGAAAAGTCAGTACTGACTAAATCACAGTTGTTTCCTTGCCCATGCTTCTATGCTAGAGATGAAAAGGATTCACATCCTGCATATTTCCTCTTTTATTTTGCATATATGTACAGCACAACTACTACAGCAGAAATGCCTTCAGCTTGAAGGTCATGTTCTAAACTAATTTGTATTTGATACTCTTAAAAGGTACTCTATAAAACTCTTGAAAACTTGGCTTCAATAAATTTACTGAGATATAAATCTATACTGGAATTTTTCACTTACTGAAAATATTTACACAGAAATGTAGCTCCAGTTTGCCAAATCATACACAATTTTTCTTTTTCCTAGACGACCACAAGGTGGCATGTGAAACATACAGTAATACTGACAACAAACTTGAAAGAATACAGTAGAAAAGTGGCATGCAGTTCTACCAGATGACCACAACATGAATACGCAGTTTTAAGAACCAGTCTAAGTCTTCTGCAGGAGTTTGCCTTTTTCCAAGCTCTTTGCATTGGAAAAGGAATAAGATGTGCAAGCCTCTTATTAAGAAGAAGGGATTATTCTTTTTAATATAAAAGTATATCAAGGCATTCTAAGAGACAGTGGGCCTTGTTACCCACAGAATGATCAGAGTGAACTCCAGCAAATTTCTTCCAGGATTTCCATTTAGCCATAAGAACTAGATGACCATAATGCATGCAGCTGTGGTGTACTAAAGCTTCATTATAGTGAAAAATTAATTAGGAGGTTTTCTTAAGCATAAAACTGTATTTTATAATGGAAAAATATGGAATCTGGTACTGTTTTGCTACACCATGGAAGTTCTGAGCCTGTTCACACTGATGTCTGAGTACAATGAAAAGTTTTTCACTTATCTCACATACTTCTAAATTCAGCAGATTCAGGAGATGCCATTGGGATGCCTAAAGGACACCAAAGATCTAACAGTGTTAGAAGTGATTGTTGGGATATCTTCTTCTCATGTGCTTTACCCAAGATGATAATATTACATTTTTGCCATTGCCAGCAAAAACTGAATCATGTTGATGTGTCCAGTTTTCTGAATTGCACTCCAGAGAAACACCTTCATTCCTCAGATCACTTCAAATAAGCTCCAAACCGAATCTTTCTGCTCCAGCCCAACTACAATCTCAGCCCTTCTGGGTTATTTTACCCTGTACAAAGGTGAGCTGTGGTAACCCCAGGCCAGTTCACTCTTTACAGGCATTTCCTATATTGACCAAGTGTCAGTGTGTTCATGGAAGACAGCCACAGAAAAGTTCCTTCTGCTCCACTCTTGTAAACACTTGTGAAAGGGTCATGTTAATGACCTATAGGCATTCAGACAAATTGAAACTGTAGGAGTGTTGCACCCTGTGTAAACAGAGCCCTCACTTAATACAGGTTTTGCATATATATTGCTCAAGAAAATATTCCACCTTCATTTCTGTTTTGGTTTTTTGGTCTGGTTTGGTTTGGGTTTTTTTGGGCCTTTTTCTTCAGACTATTTTCTAGAATTTACCCCACCACAAACTTACATTTGTGACGAAAATATGCCTTACGTTATTCTCAGATGACACATGCTAATTGTTTATACAAGCAGGAAGAAAAGGCCATGTGTTTATGCCTGAAAAAATGATTAACTCGTTGATTCATTCTGGCTTACTATAAATTCCTCGAAGCGTAAGCACTGTTGCTAAAAGTCAGAGACTTTCAACATAATACTTATCAGGAAATACCTGCTCCTAAATGAATGAGAAGTAATTGCACTTACTAAAAAAATTACTGAGGCTTTAACTATTAGAATCAAAAAATCTAGGCAAAATTTTTCCTTGGAAGGTTTTCAAACCTGGAGCTGGAAATCTGGGCTATTTTTCCTGTTATGAATGCAATACTGTATGCTACTAAGTATGCTAAGTTCTTACAAGTCTTAACTCCTCATTTCATTACAGATAGGCGGCTGCACCTTAATTTGATTTCAAAACACATAGATGTTGTCAAATAAACATGCCAATTTTCCCCTTATTTAACTGCCAACACAAACCACAAAAAAAGTAAATGTAAATGTATAACATTTCTAACTCCCACATTTCCCACCTGGTTCTGTGCATCCACTTGATTATTTAGACCTTGCCTTGCATTCTTGTAGTTAAGTAATGAATGTTGTTCTCCTCTATGACTCTGTCATGAATGGCAGCTTGACAGCTATTTGGAAAGAATTGTAGCTATTCAAGCTAGAGGACAGAGCTCCAACACATTATGCATTTCTGGGAACTGAAATTACAGACCTAGCAGATTTGTTACACTCCAGGAGGTGCCCTGAATCATGGAATCATAGAATGGTTTGGGTTGGAAGAGACCTTAAAGATAATCTAGTTCCAACTCCCCTGCCATAGGCAGGGACACCTCCACTAGATCAGCTCACTCAGACTCCATCCAACCTGCACTTGAACACTTTCAGGGACAAAGCATCCACAACTTCTCTGGGCAACCTGTTCCAGTGCCTCACCATCCTCACAGTAAAGAATTTTTTCTGATATCTAATCTAAGCCTATTCTCTTTCCATTTGATTCTATTGCTCCTATAACGACATGCTCTCGTAAAAAGTCTTTCTCCATTTTTCTTGTACAGTCCTTTCAGGTACTGGAAGGCTGAAAATAGCAAAAAGCCTTCTCTTTTCCAGGCTAAACAAACCAAATTCCCTCACCTTTCCTTGTGTGAGAGGTGGTCCATCCCTCTGATCATCTTGCTGGCCTCCCCTGGGCTCACTCCAACAGGTTCATGTCTTTCCTGTGCTGGGGATCCCAGAGTACTCCAGGTGGGTCTCAGCAGAGCAGAGCTGAGGGGCAGAATCCCCTCTCCTGACCTGTTGGCATTGCATCAATCTGCTGCACTTGCATAATAGTTTAAATTTTGAAAGAGAAAATAAAAGGGAAGAAAAACTTGCTCTAATTCATTGCTGAAAGAAATTTTTTCAGCTTTCTCTCAGCTGAACTAATTTTATGGGAAACACCAAGAACAGCAGCATTTTAGGCTGAAAACCAAAATAAAGGTTAAAACCTAGGAGCAGGGGGAAGGGGGAAGCTGAAATATTAGAGGAAATACCCAGCATAAAAAATGCACATAGACTAATCCTGAATGCAGCAGACCACTGAACCTAATACTACCTGTGCTTGTAAAATTGGAGGTGTCAGGGAATACTCCTAGGCCTGGCACTCATCTTCCAACAGGAGATAATTCTGTAAGAATTCTATTAGAATAATCCCTTTTGGGTCATGAGAAATACTGCTCTCCCAGTAATCTCTGTGGTTCAGGATCTAGAGCTAGGAACTACTTTTAACAGGCATTTCTGATGCAGGTTCTGTTTCAGATGGATGACAGTCATCCCATGCTAGTCATCCTTGTTGCTAAAAAATGGATTCAGCACCTAGGATGGACCTGGGCTTCACCTGGCCCCAGAGAATCCACCTGCTAAGAAAGGTACAGAAGAGTAGCACAGTGTTACTGTATCTAAGGAGAATCTTTCAAAATCACCCCCTCTTTTCCTTCCTCCTCTGCCAAACTTTTGCCTCTGCATTACTTCCACACAGAAAGCTCAACTGGGTTCAGGCAAAGCCAGGGGCTTGGAAGAGGACCACCTTCATAAAGTTGCTCAGGTCCCACAAGCAAGTGGAGAAAAGAGGAAGCTCAGTGAAAATAGCAAATAAGCATTGAAATGTTTCAGGTGTGGGGTGGCTTTGTTAAACTGCTAGGGCTGAAAAGAAATGTCATTTACGTTCAAAAGAGCAGTAGAGTTTATCCTGGTGTTACACTCATAATGTGTCATCACCACATGGGCACCAACAGTAGCACAACATAAAAATCCAGGTGACTCAGAAGCATCAAACTCCAAGCACTCCCTCCCTCCCTCCTTCCCTCAAACTGCTAGAAAAGCTCTCAGCAGCTCTGCTCCTCAGTTCAGTCAGCTGGCTAGTGTCAACATGTTGTAATACCTGGATACAAGTACTTTCATGCAGCTCTCTTAATATAAAATTGTGTCAACAAACATCTAAAACCATAGGTAACAACTTCCAAAAGAGCTCAGATGCTCAGGAATAGCCCACCTAGAGTGAGGCACATGCTAACAAGGAAGGGTTGGTTGAGGCTGGCAGGAGAATACACAGAGGATTTCAAGGGCTGTTGGTTTCCATGGTTGTAGCACTCATTACCAATAGATCTGAGCAAGTATATCATTACATTGCCAGTGTGACAGCAGGCAAAACAGGATCTCAGCCAGAATCTAAGCACCTGATGCCTTTCAGAAAAAAATACTTGCTTCAGTAAGACCAAACACAATTGAAGAGATTACTACCAAAGTCCTTCATTCCTGCAATGTGGATAGTGCAAAATATTCTGGCAAAATATTCCTTTAAAAAAGGCTATTATAACCAAATGTCCCTTATATTTTTTATGCAAAAGCTTGAAAAAATCTACAAAATAAGAAGCAGGGACAAAGGCATTGTGATTACTGAATGAAAATTCATTTTCTAAAATATTTTATGCAGCTCCAAAGACACAACTAAGAATCAGAGACTATCAAGTGCTCAGAGAAAAAAGTGCCATTTCCCCAAATTTTTCAGAATCTTTAGTAGGTAACAGGGTCTGTCATGTTTAAGTCCAACAGCAAAAACACAGTAAAGTTGTTTGACATATAAAATCATCATCATGCAACCATAGCTTCTTTCAATCTGAACATCTTGTCTTGACAACAGATTCCTGACATTGTGGAAATATAGTCAATCTGGTGAACTGCAAAAAAACCACAACTAGATTTGGTCCTTAATATCCTTAATAATTTGGTCCATAAAAATGAAGGCACTAAAATTTTTTGGTGGAGGGACAAGACTGAAACAAACCAAAAAAAGGAAGTCTTTATACTAGTAAAAACATGCAGGTAGTGTGAATTTTTAAAAACATACACATGGCCATAAAAGGGTGCATGTATATCTATGTATAAGATGCCTGGTTTTCAGGTGGAGATGCACAGGGAGAGATATATATTTTATACCCTTTTCTCAAACATCAATGTGAATACCTGTTTACAGTAGAAATGTAAAAGCTCTCTCCAGACTATGCTGCCTACAGGGAAGAATGTCAAAAAGCAAATACGACCTCAGTATGGAAAATGTGTTTAATTTCAGTTGTTATTTTACTTGATCTTTTACAGAGATACAAGGAATGGAAAGTGTTTTACAAGTCAGCATCATGATGTACTGATCACACAGTAGCTAGCTGCCCTCCTAGATTTCACAAGCTGAAGGAAGACTAAGCCCACCATCATACCTTTCACACTTTCAGAACCATTTTTTTCCAGTTTAAATTCAAGTAAATTACAGTCACGACAACACTAATCAAACCACTATGAATACCACACACAGAAAAAGTATCCTCTTTGCTGTAGACTTTGCTTACCTCATTATCAGTGGGGACCTTCAGGAAATTTCCATGTGAATTGACGAGTCAGATCCAACACTTAAAAATGAAAAGGATTATGTGGGGAAACTCACCAGTTAAAATTTTCAAGGAAGTAAACCACAGGCAGCTATTTATCTGCCACATGCTATAAATACTGTTTCTATCATTTAGAAACAGTATTTAACCAAAACTTTAGTTTTATCAAAAGTTTAATCTACCTTAAGACCTCAGCCTCGCCCCCAAGCTGCCAATAGGGTTGGAGTTAGGGTTTGGGGTGTCACAAGGACGGCAGCTCCAGGAACACTGTACCTGGGATAGGCATAACAAGAGGAGCATGGCACTGCTACAACAGTGCTGCCTCCACATCCACTTTTAGAATTACAATAGTTTTCCTGGGGTTTAAGTCAGTGTACTTAACACTATAAATATACATTAAATCAACACAGCACACACTAACCAGCTGCACAAATAAATCTTCAGTATAGTGACATGTTAATGGCAAAGACTGTAAGTATGTATTTACACAGTGGTTTTATAATGCAAGCTCATGGTAATTGTCCTTTGCATATCACTTTCTTTTGGAAACAAAATCTTCCTTATACACCAAATTTAAAATTGTATGACTAATGGTACTATCAACATGATTAATACAGAGAGGGATATGCATGAACAGATACCCAAAACTTGCATATTGTAAACATTGCCTCAAGATTACAGTTTTGGGAAACCACCTACTGTGTCTAAAGGACACAGGCTAACTGAAAACTGAGAGTAAAGTAAATAAAAACTGAAAGTAGAGTAAGTTGCTTTACATGGTTGCTCATACGTTCATAACGCTGAAGCATTTGAAGGATATAAATCATTGAAAATACAAGACAATTGGAAAAGTTATAAAGCCAAAGTGCTAGGATCTAGATAGAGCTGAAGAGTTGTTGCCATGTCTTAAAATGAATGCTGTGAAATATTGAACGTATTGTAACTTGAAAACTTAGGTCTTTTCCGTCATTCTCTGGTCCACATCCATGAGTGGGACAAAAGAGAGGTGAAAAGCCACAGGCACTTAGCCCACAATCTGCACACATGGAAAGGCAAGTGAGTTGCTCTGTTTACCTTAATTTCATCCTGTGGAACTGTCACTCCGTGTGGAAAGCTACAAATCTCTACCTTTATGTTAAATTACTCTGTTGGTCTGTGAGAACTTGGTTTGGTGATCAGGCTTTATTTAGAAAATCTTCCTGTGCAATCTTCACATAAAGCTCTCATAAATACATCCGAGCATCAGCACAGGCAGCTCGCAATGAGCACGGGCAAGGATGAACTTGCACTTACTGGAAATTTCGAAATTATCTTTTTGAAATGCCGCTATCCTGAAAAATCTTCCTAGGACAAGAGCAGAGGAGATAAGCGACTGCATGAGACAAAGCTTTTCTCACTTCGCTTGAGCAATGAGTATATACCGGATGGGGCTCTGAGCAACCTGGTCTAGTGGAAGGTGTGTCCTGTCCTGGCAGAGGAGTTGGGACTAGATGATCTTTAGGGTCCCTTCCAACCCACCTCATTCTATGATTCTATGCAGTGGGCTATTCGCCGCGGCGATCTGCGCTCGGCTCTGGCATCCTGCATCATTTCTCGAGCGCAGAACTCGCCCGCGCCCGGACGGAGCGGGATGCCTCCTCCTGTCCAGCGCAGGGGACGCTCCTTCGGACGGGATGGCCGAGGGCCGCGGCCCGCGCCGCCACAGCGCTCCCGCGGTGCCCGAGCACGGCTCTCCGGGACACGCCGGCACCGCGCTCCCCCGGCTCGCTCCTCCCATCCCGGCTGCTCCGCCTTCCCCGACCCGCGAGCCGTGGGACGCTTTTTCCGTGAGGAAGTGGCTCGTCGGTGGGGTAGAAGGAGGAGAGAAGCGCTGGCCAGGAGAGCAGGCGGGGCAGGGAGTGCGGGGGGAGCGAGGGAGTGGGGCCAGAGGAGCGGCGCTCCGGGCCCCGCCGAGCCCGGCGCAGTGCGAGCATGAGCGGCGGGGACGGCGGTGGGGGCCGGGCGGGCGCCCTCAGTTACGGCCTCCCCTCCATCCCCTCCAGCAAACTCCCGGACTTGCGTTTTATCAGCCGGGGCGCTTACGGGACCGTGTCCGCCGCCCGCCACGCCGACTGGAGGGTCCCGGTGGCCCTCAAATGCCTGCAGGGGCCGCTGCTAGACAGGTAACGGGGTGGGCAGGGGGCCGCCGGCCTGGGGCATTGCCGGGGCCAGGGCCGGGCCGAGCCCGCCTTTCCCTGAACCAGCCCCCAGAAAGGGTCGAGGTGCCGGTCCAAGATGCCGGAGTGGGTTTCTGAGGTCTGTGGATTAGATACTGGTGTTTCGGTAGGCAGCCTTGCTTTAATTTCACGGGGAGAAGGGATCTCACGAGGATGATTCAGCTTGGGCCAAGAGAAAGCACGGACCGGCCCCCGGAGCTTCCTCACTTTCGATTATTGCAAAGGGCTGGTTTCGTGTCTCTGAGACACTAAGCTGTTTCTTTTGGAGTTTTTTTCCCTTCCTGCACTGTGCACCTTGAGCCTCTTCGTGGTGGGATTGACAGAGTTTGGCTTCTTGCTGGGTCTGTTGGTTGCTAACCATTTTGCTGAGGTATCCACAGGATATTAAAGTACAGTGATTACTGTAGATTTGGTGTTTACATAGAAAGAGGCATATCGAGAGTATACTGTTCTATCCACTGGAGATGGCTTCTAGAAGAAGCTTCTCTGAGACCACGCAAAATTATTATTTTTCCCCAGATCTCATAGTACTGAGAGAAGCTGTTTTAAAATAATAGGCTTGTACCCCCTGTAAAGCTGGTATTTTCCATGCAACACTTGGGTTCCCCATTTTCCAGGTACCCAAGTGGCAGCAGGAGCTGTCACTCCATGTAAGGATACAGCAAGTTGTACTTTTTCATTCGTCATTGTCTTAGTCAGTCCCCATAGTTACAATTTGTTAACGAATCAATGCAAATTTCCCTCTTCTTAGGCTGTCTGAAGCCTACCTGACTGTTAACCTGCCTCTGAGTCATATCTTGCTGTCTTCAAGCTTTTGCCTCAGGTTTCTTTGATGTAGTATTAGGCCTTTAGGTAGGATAGCTTCACCCAGAAAGGCTTCTAGTCTTGTGACTCAATATACTCGAATACAAGACAAGTTGTTTTAAGCTCTTTCACCTCTTATTGCTCAGGTTTGTGTATACACAGGCTTTATCTCTGAAATCTTGCCAGAAGTGGAATCTCAGTTATGTTGTGTTTTCTGATAAGCTGTGGGAGGGAGGGAACTGACTGATGGGTGTTGTGGGGGACTTTTTGTTTTGGGATTTTTTTTTTTAATGTCTGCTTAAATCCCAGCTGGAAATACAGCATTTATCCTCAGAACACAGCTAGGAGAAAACACCAAGGCTAATTTTAGCTTTTCAAGAATTTGGATTAGTGGGACATCTAACCTGTGAAATTATGATTAGAAGGGCAAGTGAGGTAATCAGAATAATTCAGTCACTTACCATGATGCCTTAGGTTTTAGGTTTTATATTTCTCAGATTCTGTACTGCTTTAGGATGTAGTTCTGAGCTTCATATTAAGGGATAGTAAGCTCTCACTTCACAGAGAAGCTAGACAAAACAATTCTTTTCCTAGCTTGGAACCAAGAACAACCACCCAAATTTCAGGCCCAGCGTGGACTGAAGAGAGAAAAACAAAAAGGATCAGACTTCATAACCTAAAGCTATAAGTGGACAATTAACTCCAGTATGCCAATGGACCAGAACTTATAAAAGTGAGAGACCTCATGACTGGTTGTCCATTTTGTGACCATTTTGGTTTCATCTTGGGTGTAGCCCTGGCTGGGCTCTTGTACTGTCCAAGGTGTGTCCATTGAGGTATTCTAATAGTACCTACTTTAACTCTGTCTAGCTTCTGGTCTGGGTCAGCCTTGATAAAGCATCACCATATGTCATGCAAAGCCCAGAAATGCTGTCAGAAGACTGAAAGCTATAAAAAAACCATTATACCTGAGAGTCTGAGCAGCAAGTGCTTTGTTGGTTGTGCAGTAGGCAATATGAAATTCCAGTCTGTAAGTGTTGTCAGGAAAAGGGATGAGTTCATGATGCCGTTAATTCCCCGAGTGGGAAGCATGTGCCGTGCATCCCAGAATATGGTATGTGACCAGCCAAAGATCAAAGCCAGGTGGGAAGCTGTTGTGGGAATGTGCTCATTTAGGCATTACTCAGTGCCCTTTGGCATGGAGCAGACAAAGGTGAAGTGACTGACAGGCACAGGAATAGATTGCAGTATGTTGCAATTCATTTCCCAGCCACAGCTGAATCCCATGCTAATGTGCCCTACTGTCTTGGAAAACCCCAAACTTTCTCAGACCTAGTCATTTCTGGAGAGAGGGAGGAAGGTGTAGGGTTGTCTCTTCGATCCCATGCTTGTCTCAAAGGCTGCCTTTTTACTTCTGCCATTTCCTAGAGTTTCTTATAAGTCTTCTTCCATCACACAGAGAAAAGGACCTTTATTTCATATCTGTCTAAATTCAGAATTTCCTGCTGCTAAGAGCTGCATGCTTTACTTCACAAGGCTTCCTCTTTCCCCATATATCCTGACAGCCTTTTCTTTGTGAGTGCTAAACCCACCTTGATGGATCCAGACTGTCCTGAGTGCTTTGGGGAGTGTCTGAGCCAGCTCTCACCCTGGAGCTGCGCTGTGCACATAGCACAGTGCTCTGCTGAACAAGTTATGGTGGGCATAGCCCTGGCCCCAGCACAGCCCTATTGCTTCTCAGTCAGACTGGCTCACATCCAAAGGATCAGTGTGCTGTAAATGTCCTGTATTTAAATATCCTAGTCATGTACTTGTACCTGTACCAGTCTCCACTAAGATCTAACTGTTTTTTTCACTGAATTATGCTTTATGGTCTAACTATCCTCATTGACAGCAAACCCATTTTTTAAAGACTGTTTGAGATATAAGGCATACCATATGGTTTCTATTTCAGGAATGGAATCATACTCAATCTTAAATAAAACTTGACCCTCTCAAACCCACATGATGCAAGGCCTAAATTTGTAAAGATGCATCAAATCCACATTTATGAGGAGTTTTGAGGTAACAGAGTGGATCCACACAGTCAAATTCAAGCATGCAAAGGCACCCATCATGAGGCTGGTCTATTCCTGCTTCCTGTGCATCTAGGGGATGTTTTTTCCATAGAGCAATTCAAAACAGGAACTGTTTGAGGAAATAATTTATGTGAAAACAAAGCATAGTTAATTGATCCTTTTCCTTCAGAAAGGAACTTACTTTCCTTCAGAAGTCAAAAGTGCATTCCTTTAGCCCCTGTATATTAGTGTACATTAGAGTCAACTAGATTTAAATGGTTGGAGAATCATGTGTATAAAAATCTTCACTCTCTAGGAGATAAATATTGGGCTTGAGTGAAAAGCTGGGTTTGAAGGTGTTCAGTAAAGTGGGAGAAATACAGCTGGTTGTTACCATTATGGTTCCAAGGAATGGTGGAAGCTGGAAGTTCTGACTTTATCCTTATTTATTGGAAACATGGATGAAATGTGTGATAGAAATAGATTTGTGTGGTACAACAAAACCAGGGAAGCTGTCTTGTCTGCATTTGCAGGTTCTGATTTGTCTTACACTGTCTTGTTCTCAAAGCAGCATGGTAGAAATCCACTGGTGAAAAGGTGGTGCATACAAAGAATTGACAGAGAATATAGTGACCCCAGCATTTGCTTGGAGTTTCATAGTACTGCTATGGTAATGCATTTTATTTGTTTGCTTGTTTTCTTTAAGCGATAGAAACCACCTTCTAAAAGAAGCAGAGATATTACACAAAGCCAGGTTTAGTTACATTCTGCCAATTTTGGGAATCTGCAACGAGCCTGAATTTCTGGGGATAGTAACAGAATACATGACCAATGGGTCATTAAACCAGCTATTGCATGGGGTAAGTGTACTTATGGTCTTTAAATATAATGCCTGGCTGCTTCGAGTAGATTGCAATTTTCATACTTAATTAATATAGTAAAATATTTTATTTATAATATTTCATGCTAGAAGACAGTCAGTATCCCTTGTAGTTTTGGTGCTCAGATAGACCTTCTGTATCTCAAAACCACAACTAAACTCAGCTGACTTAATGTTGTGAAATTTTTTCTTTAATGTTGTGACCTATAATGAGTTTTTATGTTGAATTATTACATACAGTTTAAAAATCTCAGTTGTTCTCTAATTAGATTCTGAAATACTTGTGCTTGCTTCAGTCTGGGTTTCTGAATTACTGCCAATACAAATATTGATTTTTTTTCCCATGAGTTTGAATATTTAAAAAAAAAGAAAAATTTTACTTTCATTTATAGAAGCTAAATACTACTAATATAAACAAGTATGATTATTTCTACCAGACCTTGTTCTTTGAGTAACTTCTCCTGTGCTGAACTCTCAGTTGGTCCCATTAGTTTGGCCTGAACAGTGTTGTTACTGCAAAGCTACTGCAGTTGTGTCTCAATAGCACTAAAGTCTCTTCTCTACCTTAAATCAATACACATCTCATGCCTAGAGAGCTCAATTGTGTTTTTCATAAAGGCATTAGTGTCAATGTAACTTTTAAGACCTCAGTTGAGTTTTACTACATTTTTCTTATTGTATTACTATTTATAAAGGTAGTATTTTGTGCATAGTTTCAGTACAGTTTTTTTTGGTTCCCCAGTGTCAGCTGCAGATATGATTTTTGTCATTCTTTGTGTAGGAGTCATGAATTGTGGGTTACAAGTTTGATGCAGAAGTTCGTCTGTAATTCATATTTCCATATGAATGAGTAGTGTAGTAAATGTTCAACATCATGTATAGCAGTCATGAACTACTATGTGAATGCTAGGGAATGGAAACATAGCACTGCATAATTATTATTTTTTGATAATGTTTCTTTAACAGCTAATGAGTCTTAATGCACCATTACAATTTTTTCAGGAGTTTGTATGTTTTAAAAGATTATTGTTTGCCCAAGTAATTTTCTTCTTCTTTTTATAAAATAAGTCTTTGTGTGTGCTGTTAGAACAGAGGATTATGTTCTGGTTTTGTGGTTTTATCTTGGCAGAAAGATGTATATCCCGACATTCCCTGGTGCCTGAGATTCCGCATTCTTTATGAAATTGCTCTGGGAGTAAACTATTTGCACAACATGAATCCTCCATTGCTGCACCATGACTTAAAAACACAGAACATTTTGCTGGATGATGAGTTTCATATCAAGGTAGGGTTATTTAATTGTTATGTTCTTCAGCATCCAGAATGAGTGAAAGTGTTTTCATGATTGTAGAGGAGGAAGGGTGAGGTTGTGGCCATACAGAGAGGAGGATGTAATTGTATGGTGGATTTTTATTTCTATCCTTGCAGACAAAACTTTGGAGTTTTTCTTTTGGAAACTCTGTATTACTCAGTTGTGGATTTTATCTGTCTGAAAAGACCAGGAAGATAGAAGTTGGGCTGTTTCTGCTATAGCAGTAGCTCATACTCAATAGTGGTGACACTCTTGTTTGTCAGCCTTCCAAGGCTAGCTATATCTGGCCCTTCCTCAGAAGGAAACAGAAAGTGTTCCTGCCTGAGATGCTCTGACAAGTTACTTCTGATAGGCAGTAGGTCAAATTCAAATGTTAATGCTCCATTTGATACTTACCATGCAATATGGACATTTCTGTTCTGTTGGTGTAGTAACAGAACATGTAAAGCAAAACTCCAAAATCTTACTATGTTGGAAGGTGGCTTTTGTGAAGCTCCTTAGAACAAGCAAACATACATGCAGAAGTATCAGTAATTGAAAACTTTAATTCTGCCTGTTAAAATATCACTGCCGTGATGTGAAAAAGGGACTGAAAGTACTTCTGACAAAATGTTTAGGTGCTTCCATAATTGCAAGAGTTTGTTTTGTTGTTGTTATTTTAAAAAGATCTGGTTTTATAATTGATAGAATATGTTACTCAAGTAAATGGAATAAGAGATATTTTGCACTAAATTTATACTTGAAAAGTGAATGTTTCAGTTGCTACTGTAAGTTGACTCTCCTTGTGACTCCTTTGAGCAAAGATCCACTGCTGGTTTCTTCTTTCTCCATTGCACAGAAATTTTTCTTGGCAGCAAAGTGCCTCACATGGCTTTGTCTCCGCTCACACCCTCAGCTGGTCATACTTCCTCCCACTCAATTGTGCTGGAATTGCCATCTCTCGAGCTTCCTGATAAACCTGATCAGGCAGCTAGTCCAAGTCATTTTTTTATCCACTCTGTTTTTAATCCCTAGCAGCTTTGGTGTGGCCTGGTGCTCTGCCTAATCATATCTGAACAGTTTCTTTGCTGAGGCACTTGAAGGGAAGAGGTGAACTCTTGCATACCTGCCCTGCCTCCTGTAAGGAGTGTCCTTGGGGTTTTAAGTGAAGCAAGATTCTCTAAAGTAGTACAGTGACAGGAAATGCAAACAAGGTTTATCATGCATGCTAAACAGAAGAGATACTGCATATGTATAAAAGTCACAGCATTTACAGGGTGCTTCTGACTGTCTCTTGACCTACTGAATGAGCAAGACTTAAGACCAATTACAATGAGGAAGGCTTGATGAGAGTGAGTTGTAGAGAAGAAAGGTTACTTTTCATTGTGGATTTCGATGTATGCTCTTCAGAAAGCTTGTTTCTATTGTCTTAATTGCCTTAGTGCTTGCACAGGCATCTTTGTTGAAAATGTTTTTGCTGTTGTGCAAATGCTGGACAAGTGCAGAGCTGGTAGGTGGCTGCTTATGTCCCATATATGCCAGACACTGCAGCTCAGCCAGCAGGTGCATTCTGCTAAATGTCTCTCTCCTTATCCATAACCTAATCATACATCTGGTGCCCTGGCTTATGGATGTCTGAGGATGTAAAGGGAAGTCAGTTACTTCTTCATGTAGATGCACTGTATTGTGTAGAAAGGAGCAAGGCCCCAGAGTGCACAGTAAAGAAATTATTCAGCAACTTTTTGCAGCACAGAATTTCAGAATATCAAATTTATTAATTCAGGATTAATACATCATAGTTTGGGGAGTGAAGTGCCCTAAAATTGTTCTGTGAGAAGAACTGCCTTTGGATATTAGCAAGCTGAGTTATGTACAACTACTGCGATTTATACTAAACTTGTGCTTTCTTCACAACCAGGGAGCTACAAGTAATCAATGATTTTTTTTGTTTGCTTTTTTTAGCATAAGAAAGTGATTTTCTTAATATGGCACAGCTATCTACAGCAGATTCCTCATCCATAGTGTACATGAGTCCTTCCTTAAAAGAGCAGGTTAGGGCAGTGCTATAGGTATAGCATGAGTCACAACCTGGGAATGCTTTATGGACTGGAGTTGATGTTTCCTGTTGCTAGGAGAACCACATACTTTTTGTGTGTCAGGTTAAGAGCTTTGGGTGACCCCTTTTTCTGGGTGTATTTCAGGAATTTCTAGCAACTGTCAGCAGATAAAACTGGTTTTTCTTCTCAGAACAATTGATTTGACCTTTGCAGATTGCAGATTTTGGCATGTCCAAATGGCGTATCATATCCATGTCCCAGTCCCGAAGCGAGTCCTCCTTGCCAGAAGGAGGGACAATTGTCTACATGCCACCTGAGGATTACAACCCCAGTCAGAAAACCCGGGCAAGCGTGAAACATGATATTTACAGGTAACTCCTGTTGATCTCTAGGGGGCTTGAAATCTGAGCTCAGATATGATTTACTGAACTTAGATTTTAGCATTTTCTCAGCAATTTTATTATTTTCAGTGATGATATCATGGCTATATAGGCTAAATGAATTGGGAAATAAAGAATTGAGTGATAGCTGGATTTAATTACTTTTGTGCTATGACAAGTGTAATGCTTCAAAATTAAGCTGAGACTACAGAAATAGGTGGGGGACTGATTTCTGTAAATGAATGTACACATACAATTCAGGGAAAGAAGAAAGCCATTCACACGATCAAGTCAATGCACATACACTTATAATTTGTGTAATCAAATAACATAATTTCAGAATGTACTAGGAGGAAAGAAGAAAATGTATTTTTGGAAAGGAGGTAGATAAAAACAGGATAGCGGGGTTGGAGAAAGTAGTTACAGTAATCTTATTAAGGAATAATTTACTTTGTGAAAGCTGTGGTAGTTTTGTGTTGGCACTCCTGAGTACAAGTAGTAGAATAGTAAATAGAGTGGTGGTGACCCATATAACAAAAGGAAATCTCTCTGAGGATATTGGAGTTAAAATTGGCTGGTCTAAAATGGTTTGGAGAGCTCAGAGATTATGTGAAGAATTTTGGGAGGAATTATCATGTGTAAAGGAAGATTGAGGAGGCATGAACTTGCCAATCACTGTGCCAAAGTCATATTGTCACATCATTCTGGTGCAGTCTGCCACCTTTACCTTCATTGATCTCTGACATGGTTATATCTTGGTGAGAGGTGACCCAGGCCCAGAGGGTCCTACTGACTTCCAGGGAAACCACTGTTTCCCTTAATTTTCCCTTAACCCTAAGAAGCACATGAAGTTCCTTGATATCCCTTCCAAAGACTACAGCTGACAACACACCTGCTTTCTGTACCCTTTGATGAGAAATATGGATAAGGAAAATACTGAAAAGAAAAAAAGGTGTATTGAAGGGAAAGAAAGGGTGACTGATGGCTTAATGAATGGGTGGAGAGGAAGAAGACAAATGTTTCTTAGGAAGAAAATAATATTTTCAGAGGAATAACAACCAAATTGGAGAAAATATGAGAACACATCAGAAGGGCATAAAAAACAGATAAATTAGGAAGGAAAGAGATTATGTGAGAAGAAAGAAGAGAGACTGAGACAGCGTTGGAAAGAGAGATGTTCAAGGCAGGAAGACATGAAGGTGCAGAGACAGTGAAGAACCACCGGAAAGGCCACACAGGAGGTGCCATGCACACTCTCAGAAGGAGATGCTACAAAGCAGAAATAAGAAAGGAAAACAGGAATAGTGTAAAGGGCAATGCTGCAGTGTTGTAGAACTGAGAAAATAATCTTCAACTGTAGAGAGACTCCAAACTGAATGAAAGATATTATTAAATAGCTGGATATTTTCTGGATGTCAAATTAATTGATCACAGCTGAGTGTTGCTGAGATACTGAAGCTAATTTGTGAGGAGGGATCTTTCTTAAAGAAACAAATTATTTAAACAACAGTCAAGCAGCTTAACTTCTACAAAAGAGATGATTTGCTATACCAGTTGCATGGATTTGCCAGGAATCCATCAAAAGCAGACTTTTCTAACAGGGAGGACTGCTTTTATTAAAAGCTACATAAGTAAATTTTATCACTGAAGAATGTTAAAATGTAAACAGGGTAAATAGTTAGGAAAAGTCAATTTATATTATTTGGTTTTAGGCATCAGTTATTTGTTTTTACTTCATTTTTTTGAATTCTTATTGGGTAGCTGTCGAATGGTACAGTGCTTTAAGGCAGTTGATGTAACTAATGTAACTGTCTGCAAAATTTGGTACTTCTTAGTGATGTAGGAAGGAAGCTCAGTACATTCATACCAAGAGTGGGGAGCAAGCCTTAACAGCAGTTGATCATGGTGATTATTTTCTGGAATGACACTGCCACAATGCTTATAAAGAGTTGGACTGAAAACATGGAAATACACACTTGTCAGCACCTTGAGTGCATTCTGAAGTTATGGAAGCAATGAAGCTTTAGCCTGGATTGTCCTTTCTAAATCCAGAACCAGATACTTGAATACAGTGCTGTGATTAATACTATGATCTTTTCATGGAATAGAGCTTCATTCAGATAGGGTAGAGTATGTAAGGAAAAGTTGCAGAGAAGGACTGAGAATTCAATGCTGCTTTTATATGAAATCTGCTAACCTTATTTAAATTACAAAGTTGTTCAAAGTTACCTCTTTCTAACATATCCTGATGGCTGGAGTGACTAGTTTACTAAAGATGGGGCAAGTTTGTGCTCACTGAACCACTTGCCATTCATGTTGATGTGAATAGAAAAGAAGGTCACTGAGTAAGCACATGTGTGTTCAATATCGTGGCATTAGTTCAAAGTAGTGTTCCCAAGTGTCTTTTTTGGAAAGTTAATGCTGTGTGTAAGTGACATCTCTCCCTATGCAGAAGATTGCAGATGTTGAAAGCATATATGGGGAGGGAGGAAGCTGGAGTGGGCATCCCAAGTGCAAGTTTGTATCTTACCTGGCTCAAAGCCATCCTCCTGCTAATATCCAGCTTCCCTTGGGAATGTCAGGGAATGTCAGTCCATACTGGGAAGATGCCAGAATATTGCAGTTAGGACAGAGCAGTTGGCTCTCTGGGGCTCACTTTAATTTGTGTGCTGAGATTTAAACTCCGTGTACGTAATTCACAAAATATTAGCACAGCCAAGTTGATACAGATTTGGAACAGGAGTTTATATGCCATGGATTTTGTCTGTACCTAATAATAGTATTATTTAGTTCAAGATGAGTTCACCTGCTAGTTTTCATATATTCATGTCAACATTTTAGTAAGTTATAGTCAGTCCCATGTGTGCTTAGAGGATCATTTTACCAAAATGTTTTAAATACAATGTAAAGCTGAGCATATTGTGTTGTTAACTGTCTGTAGTCTAAAATAACATCTTCTGTACTTTTTGTACTGTAAACAGCTATGCAGTTATCATATGGGAAGTGATGTCAAGGAAACAGCCATTTGAAGGTAAGACCATGTCTTCCTTTATTTTTCATGCCTTACCTGGAGATTAAACATGAAACCTGGGGACTTAATTATAGGGGTTACTTTCTAGTAATTCAACTTTTAAGCTTATTGAACAACACTTTGAAATACTTTTCAAATTAGACTATATTTTTAGTATCTTTTTCAATTACAGTGTTGTTTCATAAATTAAGAATACCTTTTCCTTAATCAAGAAATGTAACCTTATATTGATTATTTAAATTCTGTGTGTGCAAATGGAATTACTCCTCCTACACAGTAAGCTCTTTATATTGCATATATTTCTAATGACTTCACAATGTCTGTTTTGACAGAAGTTATAAACCCCTTGCAGATAATGTACAGCGTGTCACAAGGACAGCGACTAGACTTGAGTGAGGGAAGTCTATCAATGGACATTCCTCATCGAGGGCTTATCATAAGGCTGATGGAAAGTGGATGGGCACAAAACCCAGATGAAAGACCATCGTTCTTAAGTGAGTTTACCTTGCCAGATTTCTGTTGAACATGGTACTTACAGAGCAAGGCTATAGTCTTGAAAGGAAAGTGCTAAAGTTGTCAGGAGATCTATGTGCTTGGTCTTGCTGCTTATCATAAAGTGTTTGGCTGCTTCCTTCATGTCTGTAAACAAACTTTTATGAATGGAATTATGTGTGTGCCATAAAACCAGATTGGTTGTTGGAGTCTTTTGCATTTACCATCTCTTAATTTACCTGTAAAAAAGCCGCATGTTTTGTTTAACTACTTGTGTTTGGAGGTTTTTGTTTATTGTTGAAGATAATTTGGAGTTTTTTAAGAGAGCATGGGAGAAGTGAAGTATAAAACCAGTACTGTGGGATTTATGAGCATCCAACCAAGCCAATGAACCATTGCACATCAGATAAGTCGTAGTGACTTCAGCTTGTATTTGCATCTCAGTGTAAATCTTTCACTGACACTTTAATTCTTGCATCTCCTTTATCAAGCAAGAACTGGATTTTTTTTCCAAGCAAGGAAATGTATCTAAATACAATATTTCCTAAAATAAAAAACAAAAAATAGACACATTGTGACATTTTCATATGCATTCTTGTTTTCCTATGCCAATTAACAAAAAAAAATAGTAATGTAAGTACGTGGTCACACTGAAGGGAAAATTATCTGGCATATGTACTACAGTGTGAGCTAACTTGGATTCTCTTTTTAGTGCCATGTGTGTAGTAAGATGGTCTTTGAAAAAAAAAAACATGTGTTCCTTTTGCCACTACTTTACTATCATAAAAGGAAAGAAGAAGTTGCAAAACTATTGCAAAATTAGGGGAAGTGCAGCTTACTGATGGGGAACTTAAGCAATTACTGTAGCATAGGGACACAGGCACACTGAGGTCAGCGTCATTTGGTTTCACTGGGTGTGATAGGTCAGTGCTTTGACTCTCCCATCTTCTCTGGCCCTGCCTTATGCCTTAGGCATGTGTTCTGGATATTGCTGTGTTGGGGGTGTACTTGTTTATTTTTCTGGTATAAATCTTTAACACCTCTTCTGGAGTGAGAAGACAGCAGCGCACTCTGAGGTCTTATGGTATTTGGGTCCTATTCAGCTAATCAGGCTTGATGGGGCTACTTTAAAATACAGCAAACTCACCAATCTCTCCATTCCATGAGTGTGAGACTTGTGTTATCCCGGTCCAGCATTATCCTGGATGTCTTTTGGTACACATTTCTTTTGGTGGTGTGAACTGTTCTAAGAGAAGCAAGCAGCTTCTGTTTTAGCAGCATAAGTGGTTTCATACGTGCCAATAGAAAAATTATTTTTGTAAATGTAAGAAAGACACTCTAGTACAGTGACAACTTGATTTCCACTTCAAACCATTCACCAAGTACTCTTCCTTTGTTCAGAATGTTTAATAGATCTGGAGCCAGTTCTGCGAACGTTTGATCAAATAGCTATGCTGGAAGCAGTACTTCTCTTAAAGAGATCGAAGGTAAGTGGCTTTTGTCACAGTCATGAGTTGGTCAAGTTAGTTGGTGACTTTCACTTGCTAAAAGAAGTCTTATCTCCTTTGTCATTTCTTGTCACTTTCCTTTGTCTAATCTTGTATCTGGTTGAAACATCCATTTGCGTGGGGTTGTCATTTCGTCTTGTAGCAGAAATTTAATACAGGAAAATATTTCTCTTCCAGTCACTATATGAATCACAAAGTATTTACAAGAGTGGAAAGAAAACAAATGTGGAGCAGATACCTCTAAATATACCTCTGAATCCTGAAAAGGTAAATACTTTACGTGTTGCATTTGGTATGTCGCATTCTGAGAGATTAAAGGGAGTTTAATGTGGTAAGGGGAGCTGTTCTGCACTTTGCTTCCTGTACAACCAGGAAAGGCATAAAATGCATCACTTGAGCCAGGGTGTAGCAAATGCAAAGCCATATATATGAAGATAGAAAAGGGTGAGTATGCAGAAATTAGAAGGGCATAATCTCTAAATATAATTCAGAGATTATGGCATGGAGCTGTCCAGGGGAGGTTTAGGTTGGATATCTGGAAAAGGTTCTTCGCCCAAAGGGCGATCAGGTACTGGAACTGGCTCCCTAGGGAATTGATCACAGCACCAAGCCCACCAGAGTTTAAGTGTTTACACAGTGCTCTTGGGCAAATGATTCTTGGGGTGCTCCTATGTAGGGCCACCAGTTGGACTTCATGATCCTTGTAGGTCTCTTCCCACTCCACATATTCTGTGAGTCTGTGATCCCCTCAAAGAGGAATGCAGCCCACAATGCCTGCCAATAGTAAGAGATTGTCTGTTGCTCCCTTACACCTCTACAGAGCTTGCTTGTATATTATAATATAGATTTGCATTTATATTTTGATTCTTAATGCTGCTGCTTTTGGTTCTTACTAGTAGTTGTATACAAAATTGCTGTCATATTTGAAAATATATAAGTATTGGGATTACATTCTTTCTTCTTATTTACCATATCTTAATTGTGCTGTCTATTGAGCATTTAGATAGCAGGGAAAACGTGGTGGTGGAAAAGTTCTCTGTAAAAACATTGCAACTTCATATTTGTTTAATGTGTCTGTTCAATATACACCTGGATTTCTTTCAGCCAACATACTCTAGCTCCATAGAGTGTGATGCACTTCCCCTTCAGAGCATCCCTCCAGATACATCAAAATTCAAGTCTATTCCCCCGTGTAATATCCTCTCATCAGGTGAGATACTCTTGACTTTGTGTAAATTTAAGTTGCCATTGCAGCTTTACATTCACATTGTGACACTGCATTTGTGTAGTAGAAAGCTGGGTCTCTTTATGTCAGAAAAAAATGTCTTTTGTAAACTTTTATGTTCTGGGTAAAAAAAGAGTTTTTAAACTCTGATTTTATGTTCCTGTCACCTGAGAAGTCTTTACAGTTCACCGGTTCAGTTTTCCTATTCAGAGTTGTGAGTGCAGAGCTAACATTTTCTTGTCCCTTCAGACTCTTGCAGTTTAGTTAACTGGGGTTTTTTGTTTGTTTGTTTGTTTTTGGTGTTTGTGGGTTTTTTTTTTGTGTGAACTACTTCTGAATATAAAAAAGGCTACACATTTTAAGGCCTTCTAGAAGCTGAGTAAACTCAAAGTTTCCAGTGCAAGTTTCCAGATAATTTTTAATTCAGTAAGTAAAAATGTCTTTAATAGACTTCTTTGCAAAAGTATCTGCACAGACCTTTTGTAGATGTCCCCTTTTATGAATAAAAGTTGGCAAAATTCCCTGAGAAAACTCAATTTTGAGATTTTGCTGATATCAGAAGCCAGAAACATACAATAGAACCCAGGTGGAATAGCAACACATTGTGAAACTAAAACTGCATTTAAGTTTTTTCCCTTGACAGAATATAAACATATTTCAAAATAATAGAGTGTTCTCTGGCATTGCAGGGACCAGGAGTATGAAAGCAGACAAGACTTTTGACTTCACTGCTAAAAAAAAGGTCAAAAAGTATTCTGAGGTGCTGCAAAACCAGAGATACTCTGGTAGAGGTAGGAGAGCACAGGCAGTTCCTGTTTCAGCTCCTGTTTGAACACATACACATTTTTGAACTTCTACTCAGTGTACTAGCAAGGTATAAATACAGGAGGAACTTGGGTGAAAAAATTACAGGAGGCTTAAGCACTTCCAGTTACTGGGGAAAATGGCAGAAAGCAAGTGCAGGGTACTGTGGCTGTACCTCAACTGAAGCATTTATCTATACAGCATAAAAACCTCAAAGATGAAGAATAACTCATATTTACCTAGCTTAATAAGTGTGTTGTGATGAATTTTAGAACATGGAATATTGTTTCAGCATGAGCATGGACTGTAAGGGTAATCACATAAGATAATGATAAATATCAGCCTTTCTTGCTGCTGGTTCCTGTTATGAATTGTTGTGTCTGCCTGTGGAGGGAATCAATGAAAATTTATTGGTACAATTAATCTGATTGGTCAGCTGGTGGTTGTTTTATAGAATCATTGCTTAGACTTTATTGTTTATGTATAGATACTGTAAAGCTTGTGAAAATAGTGCCTACAAAACTCTACTGCAGAAGAGTTTGTTATTGCTTTGCCAATAGCTGCATCAGGTAGTTGTAGTGGGAAGCAGGACTGACATTCATCTTGCTTTTCAAACTCACATGCAATTGTTTTAGGTGAAAATTCTATTCCAGGTAGCTGTTAGCAAGAGAGGAGTTTGGCATGGCATGAAGGCAGAAGTTAATGACTACGGAGTCTAGCTGAGTTAATGACTATAGATTCTTGTTTTTTCCATCAATACAATCAGAATACCTTTTCAGAATATTGCTTCTTCAGAGTTAAGACTTGTTTTCTAGCCTTTAGCCTTTCTTTTCATCTTTACTTTTTTTTTTCCCTACCCTGGTGAGCTTTACTTGGGTATTTCCTTAAACAGGTCTTTTCCCTCTTCCCATTTCATTTCTGATACAAGAGTAATCCTTTAATATAGTTTGTTTTGCTGGATGAACAGGATGCACTCTTTTGAAATCCCTTTGTAAAATAAACTTCTTTATTCACGTTGTATCCTAACTAGTCCTCCTGGTACATGTTCTGACTTAAGTGAATTAAGGCTACATAGTATTATGAGAGACATGACAAACTTTTTTTGTCTACAAAATCCCCCTTACTTACTGTACCTTAGAATTTTATTTTTCCTTTCTCACAAGATCCTTCATTACAGAACAATCTACTTAGGGATTGTTTTTATTCCTCATCTCACTTCTAATCATTAGCCCCAGCTTGAAACACAAAGTCTATATCTCATATTTTTCCTTCTTTTTCTATTTCTGTTACTCCATTCTTCTAGGTGACCTAGGTTCTTTTTGCATAACTTGAGTCAATCTGTTTTTTTCTGAATAACATTTGACTAACTCTCAATAGCATTTTTTTTTTGAGGGAGTTGTTTAGTGTGGAGAAAAGGAGGCTCAGAGAGGAAATCTTGCTCCTTTGCTCTCTCCAACTACCTGAGAGAAGATTATGGCCTGGTGGGGGCCTCTTAACTGACAAGCAACAGCAGCAAGCAGCAGGCTAAGAGGAAATGCCCTGAGTTGTGCCAGGGGAGGTTTAGATTGGATATTAGAAAAAACTCCTTCATGGCAAGAGTTGTCAAGCATTGGGACAGGCTGCCCAGGGAGGTGGTTGAGTCACCAGCCCTGGAGGTATTTAAAGGATGTGTAGACACCTTTTGGATGGCATTCAGGACACGGGGCAGTGGTGGACTGGGCAGTGCTGGACTTGATGATCTCAGGGTCTTTCCAATGGAGATGATTGTGTGATTTTATGATTGCATTTTCTTATGCTGTGTTCACTGGTCTCATTCTCTCATACCAGTACAAACCCTGTAGTTTTGTCTTTATGTTATGAAATTAAATTTGTGTGTCTAAAAATGTATAACATCCCAGCACAGCTGCTTGGAATTCTTTCCTGAAATGATCTTTCACTCACAGTGGTTGTCTCCTAATCCCCTTTTTCATGCAGTAGATAATAACTGCTGCTTCACAGTACATAGCTCTGCCCAACTTTCTGCCTTGTTCATGAAATAAAATACTAGTTACTATGAGTTCTAGTCCACCATTTTAAAATACTGGGAATGGAGTTTCTTCCACATTTTCCTAGTCCTGCTCTGTGTACTTACAGACATATTCTTCTACAGGTCAAGAAAGAGCTGGGAATACAACTTCAGATTTCCCCATTGGACAGGTAATCTCAAGTTGTCCATGGGGCTACCTCACTGTCTTTAGATACTCATGTGAATTCTTGAATCTCTGGTTCTTAGTTACTGTGTCTTTATCAAGTGACACTGTGAAAGTCTAATCAGAGCTATTTGCAGAGCTAGCACATGTCCTGTAGTTTGTTTCTCACCAGCTCTTTATCTCTTCCTTGTGTTATTGCAACTGCTGCTTTCATATCTCTCACCATTTCTACTATAAAAAAATTGTAAAGCTAGAAGCTGTTCAACTTCCCCCCCCAAATAGAAATCCTTTTTACTTTTCTTTGCAAAAGTTTACATGAAGCTTTCATGAAGTCATGTCCTGTTTTGATGGACTACAAAAAGCTCCACTGGCCTCCAACTGAATGTTACCTTCTCCCACTGCTCTTCATGTCCTTTTCCCCCATCTGAATCTTTATTTTAATATTTTCATCTTTGTTACACTGCCAAACTTCATCAAAATAAATTAGTCTGCTTTCCTGCTGACTTTTAGTGACCTTTCCACATACTCAAAGGATTTATTTTGTTCTTCTAGTCCCTACAAAAATTTTCTCTCAAACAGAGCTTTTTTGTTGAAGTTCACATCTACCAGATTTATACTCCCATATACTCCTATTTCTTTAAAATAAGGCAGGACCCCATACCATAGTCAAGCCTTGGTAAAATATGAGGGACATAAATGTATTCAGAATTTGAGTATAAGGACTAATCTGTTGTATATGATGTAAAAGTAGTTGGTTTATGATTTCTGTGAAATTGCTCTAAATAGTCTCAGATGGGTGTATTTTATTTGTACACAGAAGTAATAGAGCTTGTTCTTTTTCTTTTTTTGTCTTTTTTGTCTTTTTTTTTTTTTGTCTAAGATGGAAATTCTGGATGTCTATACTCTCTTAGCAGCCAGAGCACAGATGAAAATCTGTCTATAACTCAGAGTGCCAAACTCCTTGTGCCTCCTTACAGTGCTGGTCTCTCACCTGCCAGGGGTATTTCAGATGCCCCAAGTTCTGCATCCCATGTGCTGCGGTCATCGCCGATTCCTCCAGGTACAGCAAACACTGTTTGACTCCGAGACCCACAATAAGTGTTGTAACATTGAATGTCTGTCTGTATGAAATGGAAACTGGAACTGTTACTCACCAGCACATGAAAACAAAACATTGCAAATTAAGAGTGCAAAATTAAGTAATTCTGTCCTTGTAGACTTATACTACAAAGTAAGCAAAAACAGTGTAAAATGTGGCCAAGTACAGGTACCTGTACCTACTAGCTTTTTTTCTCTCCTCCTAATCAGATTCCTGCTGCCATCAGTCTTCTTTATCCCATTCCCTCTGCTCATAGTATTTCTATTTCCTACTACTGTTGCAGTGCTACAGTCCAGCAGAACAGGAGGAAAACTTAGCTCAAACTTAGTCACCTTCTTGCCTGTCACTTCTCACTTTTTAGGCTTTCCAGTCTTCCATTTAGCAATGGTGGGGTTGAGAGAAGCAGCAACTGTGTCAGCATCTTAGCTGTAATGATCCTCTGTGTTAGTTGGAGCCCACTACATTGTATTTTTATGTGTCAAATAACTGTTAAAAGTTAACACAAAAGTTAACAAAAGGAAATTTTAATGAGTAATTATTCAGGTATATTTTTTGAGGGGCCACACAGTAACATGAAACTTTATAAAGATCTATTGCATCATCCCTCTTCTGAAAATAAAAGAATCAACACCCTTTCACTGTGTGAAACTTCACCTTGAGAAAAATTCCAGGAAACCACAGGGATGTTTTCAGTAATCTTCAATAAAAATCCCCCTGGAAAGTGAATTTACCAACTGTCTCTTTTTAGAACCAGGTCGGGTTGAACACTGGAACAGGGTGCCCATGGAGGCTGCAGAAGTACCAACACTTGGAGATGCTCAAAATTCAGCTGGAAAAGGCCCTGAGCAACCTGAGTTATCCTTGAAGTTGGCCCAGCTTTGAGCAGGCTATTACATCAGATCACTTCCTTGAGGGTCCCTTCTAACCTAAATTATTCTGTAATTCAGATAGAATAAATACTCTAACCATTAAATTTGTCAAATTGGATCATTTTAACAGGTTTTTTTCAGCTTGTTCTTTGTTCTGTGGCAATACTTGTTGACAGTTACCATCCCTTCCTTTTTTCTAATCCTTTCCAATCTCAGATTTTGTATTGGAAACCATACAAAAGAATGTAGCTCATCAGTGGATCCAAAGTAAAAGAGAAGAAATTATTGATCAGATGACTGAAGCATGTTTGAATCAATCACTGGATGCTCTTCTATCAAGATTTTTACTCATGAAAGAAGATTATGAACTTATAAGCACCAAACCTACAAGGACATCAAAAGTACGACAATTGCTTGATACTTCAGACAGCCAAGGAGAGGAATTTGCCAGAATAATAGTACAGAAGTTGAAAGATAACAAACAGCTAGGACTTCAGCCTTATCCAGATATTGTATCTAATTCTCAAAGACTGCATCTTTAAATTTATTCTTTCTTTATGAAACCATGTGAATATTTCTTACAACATGATTCTTGTTTCTAATATAGTATTTTATTTATGTGCAGCTTTGTCTTTGCTGTGCCTTTGTAAGAGTATCAGAAATGACCCTGAGTTCTAGCCTGCATTTGGTCAGTGACCAATTAATAATTTGGAGTGCAGTCATAAAACCAAACACTTGACAGTTGCTGACTCATTTTGTGAAAGTATTTTGTTTATACATGACAAAGAAAAACATTAAAGGCTCACCATTTTACATATTTGCTGTTTATACACATCCTTTCCTTTCATCTCACAGGATTGAGACATCTAATCTAAACATGGCATGTTTGTTTTTCTCGTTCCATCTGCTCTTTCTCACAGAGGAGGGAAAAAAAAACCTAGGTGCTCTTTTCCAGGGCTGTTCTGCTGTGTGTGTAATAAACTTCATTCCTTAAGCCATGCTGGTGTGCATACAGGAGAGGAGTGGTAGGTGGGAGGAAGTTTATATTGCATTTTTGCAGGATTTTTTATTGTTTTGTTTTGTTTTGTTTTTCCCATTTTGTTGCCAGAGCAAGTGCCTCAGACCACAGAATAAGAAGAATTTTAGTCCAAAGAGGAGCCCAAGGGGAAGGAGGATGGTGTGCTTGTCATCTTTGTTCTGCTCAGAAGTGATATAGGAGAAAGGCTGCAGCTATAGAATTTTGCATTGTTTGGTTATAACCACTTCAGCTCTTCTTGAAATCATTGTAGGATGAGATCCAGGAAGAACTTACATAAGGGCACCCTCACTTAATACTCTTTAACATTTCCTTGTCCATCTGCCTTGCCTTTGTCACCTGCCATCTTACCACCCCTTACCTTTGTCATCTGCCATAAATACTTCTCATGTCATATTGCTAGATCAAACTTCTAACTCAATTTTATTTTTGGTATTTACGTGATGAGCTACATAAGTAGTTGGGTCTGTACAAAGATCAATCATGTCCTGCTCTGCCATGCTGGAAGTAATGTGCAGGGGTCTCTTCTGCTATCACCTGCCTTAACCTTCTCTAGATCACATCTCTGCTGTCCTTTTTGTCTGAAGGATGGTAACATGTTGAGGCACAAGTGGGGCCACCTGAGAGGAAAAGGTATGTGGTATTTTTTCAGTTACTTTCACAAGACCTTAGTGACTTTATCTAGATGACTTCAAAATTAGTAAAAAATTACTAGTCTTAATTTGGCAGAACACAGCACAGGCAGATTATTTTTGCAAGCACTAATAAATAATTACAATTTCTGCTGAGGCTATTTAAAATCTGGGAAAATCCAATCTCCACATGAAAGAATGGTGAAATATGCCTAAATTACCATATAAATTACCATTGCCCCATTTCAATGATTCAAGCTTCAGTGTCATTAGTGGTTGCCAACAGCTTACTTTTTTCAATATCTTTATGATTTTGAGAACTGAATCATAAGAATACAATGTATAGTTTATTGTATAGGAGAGGTTTAAAATTTTTTTTAATAAAGAAAGTTTTTGACATAAACTGGGTATTTGCCTTTTATCCTGCTTCCCTTTGGAAGCTGAAAAATTCAAGTTAGATAGCTGAAATCAGGGCTATGGTGCAATAAATGGCTGTGCTTTTCCCAGAGTAGACCTAATGATGTCTAGCAGGTAGAAGTCTGAGGAAAGCTGGTGCCAAAACTGTGTGTTTCACTGCACATCACATTTTAAGCCACATTGTTCATTATTATTGGTCCTTAAAATAATATTTGTGTTTTGCAAGGTGGCAAGTAACATTTCTTCAATGTGTGTCCAAAATTATTCATGTATTAGCAACTTTCCTGAGGACCCCCTGTAAGACAGCTAGGTCAGGGAGAAGAGCATCCTGCAGCTTTCAAAGTCTCCCTGTTGACTCCTGCCTGTCAGTACAGAACTAGTTTGGTTTCCCTTAATTACAATTAAATGTGGCCCTATGGAGTCACATTCAGGAATGGTGCTGTCACACTGCTGCAATCACTATGGGCTGCTCCTCTGTGTGCCATCACCATGAGGTGGCACAGCTGCAGAAAGAGTAATTTTCTACCCCCTGCTCTGAATATGCCCACGTCTGTAAGGCCATGAGCATTCCAGCCAAAGCCCAGCCCTCCAAGGAAACCCTGAGGCTACTCAGTATGAAAACTCAGGCCAATCTCCCTCCTCTTTCCTTGGACCCTGAGCCTCTCTCCATGATGGAGTACAATCATGGAATAGTTCTGGTTAGAAGGGACTGCTAAGGGTCAGCTTGTCCAGCCCTTCTGCCATGGTCAGGGACATCTTCAACTGGATCAGGTTGCCCACAGCCCTGGTTGGTCAGAGCCAGTGTGACCTTGAATGTTTCCAGGGCATCAGACACTACCACTCTGGGCAACATCAACCAGCCCTCTCCAATGTGGAAAGCACACATGGATTTCCTTGAGTGAAAGGGAGGAGGAGGCAGCCACAGTTGGGGCTTGAGAGATGCAGACAAGGGCATAAGGAGAATAATTTGGGGTCAGCATGGGGAAAGGGAGGTGGAGGTTCACACAGTGAAGGGTTTATGGAGGTGACACACGTGAGAGTCAGTATGAGCCACACTCTGACACTTCTGTTGTTTTACAGTTGTTTTAACAGTACTTTGTACATTCCTCATTTCTTAATTGCAATTTCTAACAGATTTTCCTGCTTTTTCGCTCCAAGGGGAAATGCTGCTGATGTTTCAGACTGACAGTAAAAGCTTTTCTCTGAGTTGTAACAGCTCACTGAAAACCTTTTAAAAATGTGCACATAGAAATATCTTTTTATATGTACACAGGGGAAAATAGAAACATAGGACTACACATATTATTTAGTGTTTGTTGGCATTAGATTTTGTATGGTCTTTTAGCACCTTGTCACTGAGTAGTGTCTGCTCCTTGTGTTCTGCTGCCATACCTGAAGTTAACATGGTTGGAAGAAGTTTGTTGGTCTGTGAGCTACATTCTCTCCTGCATCAACTTCATGGCAAAGTAAGTAAAGATCTGGTTTTACCAAGATGACACTAATGGTGGCCTTTGTTTGTCATTCAGAGTCTTGCAGCTAATGGTAGAGGGTGTTTGGCAGTGTGTTTTCAATCAGGGCTCAGTGTAAGCACATCTGTTGTGGATGAGGACTGTAGGAGCCTGGGCTGGCTGAGGCACAGAGGGCAGAGTTACGGAACAGGAGGAAGCAGAGGACTTGGCAGGGCACCACTGAGCTGTTTGCAGCAGCTGAGCAATGGTATGAATGAAGAGGGCTCTGGAAATAATTGAACTAGCCTTGATTCCAGTGCAGAGTATGAAAAGCTTTCCTGAACAGTAATAGAAGTGTGGGCAGAAAATGCCACAGGTTTAGTCAGGCAAGCATGCCTTACTTTGCTGTTCAATCAGGAAATGTGTGTTTATATGTAACTAAGACACACAGAAGAATTACTGTGAACAGTAAGTTGGTACAGGAGAAGCTTCACTGCAAACATTCTTATCAAGTCCTGAAGTACTGTAAAAATGAGTAAGAAAAACTTGTTACAAAGGCATTCACATTCACTTCTTTACATTATCCATCTTGCTAACTTAAAATGCAAGATTAAATGTAATCTTCCTTGGCAAAGGAACTAGGTTTTGTGTTTACAGAATAAAATGTTCAGGAAAAATCCTTTTTGTGCATGGTGTATGCTTTATGATTGCTCAATGTTGATTTATGTGCTGTTCCTGTAAATCTATGGCAAATGTCCAGTAGTGTGTAACCATGAGGGTCAGACCAATAGAAATATGGGAGACATTAATGAAGAAAAGACTGTTTCATATTTGAACATGCAGCTTCTACAGACTTGAAACAAAGGGCTGAGGCTGGCTCAGGAGCAGGATAAATGGACAGTATAAAGGTGGTCTGATAGCAAAGTCCCTCAATATAACACACAATCAGAAACCCAGTTTGGTGCCCCAGATCAGAAACAGGACAAACTCAAGTTCAAATTTCAGAGTGAAAATAATTACACATTCTTGAAAATATACATTCTGGGCTTTAGGCTATAGTTTGTGAATATTGCCCTGGCAGAAGAAAAAGAATTTAAGATGACAGAGGCCCTGATTAAGGAACATGGGGCTCAGCCTCTGTTTGTCCAACAAGGAACAACATCCCTGCAAAACAATCCCATTGCCAAAATTGCTACATTATAATGTAAGTAACCACAAACTTGCAGGCAGCTGGAATTGTGCAATCTTTTCAGGCAGGCAGACTTAGAGAGCTCTCATCCTTCATAGAAGAAAAAACTTGAAAACTGTTTATTCAAAGAATTCGTCCTACACCTGCTTTGAATAGGGTTTTAAAGAAACACAGCCATTTCTGTGTAAACATTAACTGTATAGTTGTCTCAGTCTACCATAAAAAGCATGTTTATACAAGATGTTACTTTAAAATGAAGAAGCAGGAGGAGCACTGGCTTTAAAAAGAAAGATTTGTGTTGTGTTTATTATTCCTTTTGGTCACCATGGGTTACAGAATGGAATGTACAACATGATTCTATGCTCCTGCTTGTTTTCTAGTTGGGCTGCTCAGGTGTGTTGGAGGAATATCTGTGCTTGGATTCAAATATTTTACTTTCCTGTGTGATTAGTCCAGTCTGATGAAGTGCTGTTATCTGGTGCTTCAGCTCTAGTGACAAGACTCTTGACCTGCTGGATCAGCTCCTTCCAGATGCCCTTTGGCACGTGAGTACATCATTCTTCACGGAAAACAAAAATCCCAGTTAAATCTTGCATTTATTAACTTTTCACTCTGCCAAAAAAGCAGAGTTTTATTTTCTGGATGTTTACTTGGATGCTGTATACCATACTGGCTTTGCTACAGGACATCACAGGACCACCTATTACTTCAGAAGACTAACTGAATACACTGGGTAAAGAATTTCTTTCTTTCTTTGCTTATTCTTATCTTAGGGTTTTTTTTTTAAAGCTTATTTAATTAAAGTAAGATCTTAACACCAGATCAGTCTGTTTTGTGTCTCATGCATCATGTCATAAATTATAAAAGACACAGATCTATAATTCTGAAAATAAGAAAAATAATCAAGTTGATTAATATCATACAATGTGTAGATTAAACTTAGAAGAAAATCTGGAAAAAAAACCCAGAAAAACATTTAGTAGTTTGAAATTAAATAATACCTATTAAATTCAGTTTACAACTCTTTGCTAGCCTATCTCTCTGAAAGACTTTCTGATTTAGCAAGTTATGCCACCAGAATAAACATCTTTGTGTAGTGTTAGTAAAAATTCCATTGAGGCTTTCTAAATTGGCAAGAAGGAATTAGACTGCAGTAGTTATTCATGGTTTCAGTGACATATGGATGAAGGATTTCCCCCCCCCCCAACTTTCCTTTTGTTTTACTTCTATCACAACTTTCTTAGGAATAGAGAGAAGCAGTTTCCTGCCTCTGCCTGCTAAAGACCTCAGTTGAGGCTGTTTGGGGAAACCACATTCCAGGAGAGTCTGAGGTCTTTCTTGAAAGCTCTCATTGATTTTAATATTCATGCTACTGTAATAAAAATAGCAGGTAAGTCAAGGCTAAAGTGAGAGAAGAGGCTATTCATATGGATGTTAACTTACACATCCTGGTTAAACAGAGGTGTTTATTTAGAGCAGCAGCCTTAGAGAGGCACTGTTCTATTCCAGCAGCCTTTCTGCTAAAGGAAGCAAGTGTGTCACCTACCCTCGGTAAGCTGCTAGCTTCTCTTTTTAATACTTTCCTTAGATTTGGGCTACAGTAGCTTTTCTCTCAAATCTCCTCTGTGATTTGTTTTGGGGTGGGAATGTAGTGCTGGGGGTGGAGCAAGTCCCTTCTGTGGGAAAGGCAGTCTATGACCCTAGTAAGGCATGTGAAGCAATAATTCATTAAATGTTTTTATAAACATAGAATTTGAAATCTAAAAAGAAATATGCTTGTTTCCTATTGAGTGAGAAATGTTTGCTTCAGACGAGATCAAAGTGGATTTTTTGTTGCTGTTGTTTGAGTTTTTAGTATTATAATTTCTGAGAGTATTTTATTTTATGCTCTTTCCTCATACTGCATAATCTTGTTTTGTTTGCTTTCCTCATTGGGAAATGTCCAACAGTACAAGCTGTTATGAATACTCCCTTTGAGACCTGTTCATGCTCATACTCAATAGTAGTGTTTTGAAATTTGAGCTACACATTTTTGGTCATGTTGAAAACTGCTTGCTCATCTGATTTCATGTTCTAATAGCTATTAATATAAATGTATATGTTTGGGTTTTTTTAACTTTTGGCCAATCTTCTACAGGCAGGAGAAAATTGCCCAGAATGTACTTAGAGAAAATAAGAGATTGCTCATGACTTTTAGAATGGCTTTCTACATGCACATTGATTTCTAATACACACATAATTAAAATGTGCTAGATTTTAATTTTAAATGTTATTCTTAATCTCACTAATTTGCTGAATGAAACTAGAAAATACTGGGGGTTTGTCAGTTTTCTTAGCTGGTTTGATTTTGCCTGGTTCATTGGTGGCGCTTTCATTATTGAGAAAATTTGTGAAGGTAGACAAAATTCACCAAAACAAAAGACCGTGAAATGAGGTGTAAATCTGATGGCCAGCATGTTCCAACATCTTTCATAAGAGTTGACTTTTTAAATTACTTTCCTCAGCTTCCAAGGGAAGCTGCTGAAGGCAGCAATAATTAATCTCTGAGATCTTATTGTTTTACTAATATTTCTTGAATTAAAAAATGAGAATTGCTAAATAACAAAGAGAGGCATCTCAGTCGCTCTGGAAGCTGTTTGTAAGACTGCACAAGTCTGTAAGTTCCTATGGAAGTACATAAGCACTTCCCTGGCCAAGCTTCTTGAATCATTTGGCAAAGTTGAATTACCTCCTTAAGAAGGAAGCAATCACTCATGAAATATAGACCCCTGAGGAATGGGAAGTGTCTGAGAAAATCCTGCCCTACCAAACCAGTCCTACAGTAATTTATGGAAGAACTGTGTTTGATTTCAGCTTTAGTTTTCAACTACTATCTATTTTTGTGTATGACTTTTGGCAGTGGCTTAAGTAAGAAACAACCTTTTAAGAATTACCTGTATGTAATTAACTTAACTTCTCAGGTGTTGGTCTCCAAGGTCCTTTCTCTTGCTCTTTGCATATACAGCTGTGTGATGAAGATGAAGCTGCAAAGGATTTAGGGCCATTTTGGCTCTCTGGGCTCTCAAGGCATTGTGTTTCCCTGAGATGAAAATTTGCCTCCATTTGTTGAGAGAGTGCCTAAGAAAAAGGAGGACCTGAATGAAAATAGGTTCTGAAGCTGTGTAGCAGAGCTCACTTGCTGACACAAGGCAGAGGCAAGTGCTGGCAGCTGTGTCATTCAGCCTGCCGTGGCCTCTGAGGCCACATTGATTCCAGAAACCAATAGCTCCTTCTGCTTGTCCCACTCCGTGGGACCAAGACACCAAGGACCTTCTTTAGCATCAGAAAACTTTTATGCTTTGCTCTTCAGACTTCATACTCAAGAGTTTCTAAAATGCCTGTACTAGTAATTTCACTGCCATAAAGTTTATCGTCACAATACCCAACCATGTTAAAACAGAATGAGAAGAACCTCAGCTTTTTAATTACTACATAAATTAAAATTTTCTGGTCTCAGAAAGCCACTTTGAATGCTAGAAGATTCACCATAAATATTTTTCATCTATTATAATACAGGATTTTACGACTGAAAATGGCCACCTCTGTAAGAAATCACCTTATTAAAGCTCTGATGGTTGTCCCCAATAAGCTCTCTCAGTTAGGAGCTTTTGCTGTCTCTCACTTGGGTTATGTGCACCTTCAAAATGTGACCTAAATGTCCAAATGATGGAGAAGAGCTATTGAAGCATTCTTGAACGTGCAAGCTTCTCAGCTGAAGCTTCTTGGCACACCAGTTCAAGGCAGAAGCAATGGTGATGGTCCCAGAAAGGGAACATGGTGGCATGAGGATGAAGTGATAGTGACAACAGTAGGACAGGACCATTCACCAGGTTCAGTAGGAAAAAAATAGCAGAAGCTATAAATGAGGTAAAGAATTAGACAACAGACACTGGGCATATCTTTGAATAGTTTTCATCATTGCCTGGGATGTAAAAGCAGTAAATTCTTTATACACTTGACAAAAAAATTATGCTATTATACAGGGAGATCTGTACAGGAGACTATGTCCTATATCCCACTAATTTTCTTAATAGCATGAAAACTTTGCTGAGAACAAGCATCAGTCACGACTCAGTGAATCTTGTTTATTTAAGGACATAGTCCTGAATAAAGAAATCAGTAACTGCTCCAACATTGTGATGGCACTGAATGAAATCAGTGCACTGTCAAAGCTGCTAGAAATATTACTGTTGTCTTGGTGGAGAAGGACAGGCAGAAGCTGTTGAAAAAATTATGTCCAAAAATTTCTACTTTCAGATTATATAAATTAATTACAGTGAAGTTGCACATCTTGGTTATGGAAACTGAATCTCTTACCCTTTGATTCTCAGGCCATACCTATCTGTGGACTTATTTGAGGGTCTGGGTAAAAGTTCTGCTAATGTGACATATCTCAAAGTACTGAATTTTGCACTGTTTCTTCTAATTGTTCTTCTTTCATAATGTTTTAATCAGCAGTCACCTACTAATGGAAGACATACTTCCCTATACAGCTCCGGTTACACATTTTTAGAAATTGGAAATAAACTTTTGGTAGCACAAGAGATAAGAGGAAAATATGCAAAACATTGTGTTACTTACGAATATAATTTAAACTTTACCTTAGTGCTCTCATGAAATCTGCAGATTGTAAAAGTGCTACTAGGCTTCTGTAGCATTGCCAGTTTAAATGATCAAATTTCCTTTAGCTAGCAGGCCCTCTGTGCTAGGCATCCAAGTTCAGGTTTGATACCATGTACACAAGTTACCCATACCTACCAATTACTTGATGTATTCTTTTTTACAGGAAAATAACTGTATCTTACTAATCAGTGAGACCTCATTTCAGGAAAAGTGATAGCCCCTGGGTTTGATCATTGCTTGCATAGCTCCACATTAACATCACCTGGGTAACAACTGCATTTTAAATTCCCACACCCTTTGAGCTGTGCTGACTGAAATAGTTGTGCATTTCAGCTCACAGCCAGAGCTCACATTTAAAAATCTGAAAAAAAAAAATTAAAAATCATACATCAAGCATAAGAAGCATACAATCATTTTAAACCAGCTATGCTAGAAAAGGACTATTAATACAGAATTGTGTCCAGATTTTAGCATGTTACTATCATGATGAACTCTCCAAACAGCTGCTATCATGGGAGGAGTTTCTGCTGATATTTTATGTAGCCATCAAGAACAGAAATGGAGATAGGAGGTTCTGGAAGTATTGGCCTATTGGTCTGTATTTTGGGTGGGGAGGGTGATTTTTTCCTCCTTTCTGTCACACAGAAGGAAACAAGTGAAGCTCATTAGGAATTTAAAGGAAGATATATGAATGGTGTGTTGGATGCATGAAATTTATCCCTGCAAAACAGGATGATGTTTTTTATTCATAGAGGGATGATATGACAAGTAACAGGAGTCACTTGTGTGTGTGAGGAGGAGGCCAAAAAGACAAAAGGGAGACTGCAGTCAATGCTTGGACACTTTTGACAAGAGTTAATATTTAAGTTTTTTCCAGTGTTCCCACAGTGTTCCTGTGGTTAGGGAAAGTGCCATTGGGATGAGAAAAGCATTTAATCTTTAAAGAGAGTTTGGCATCTTTTAATTTTTAGTACTCATCAGGCCTTGTTCGCTATTTGATCAATTAGGAAAGTGAGTTGCATCAAAAAAGCTGGGAAGGAAGACATAGAATTAAAATATATTCAGGGTTGCTAAACCAGCCATACTTTACAAGGAAAGCAAACCTTTCAGGAAGTTTGGGGAGGGCAGAATGTTTTAAACTGGCCATTGACCCACGTTTAACAACACAAATTTATGAATCACGTGTAATGTGTAAATGTAATGTGCAAACATTTGTAATCAAATGGGTTTTGTTTAGCCAGTGTTGCATGGATGAGCTTTGTTCTACTCAGGGAACTTGGATCTAGATCATAGGATTTTAAGGAAATTATCTTCAGAAGTGCTTTAGAATGTGTGTGGAGGGGAGAAGGGAAGGAGAAACAGATGTCTTTTGAGACAGATACCAAAAATTAGTCATTGTTCTAAGCCCCCTTATACATCAGCAGGACCCAAGAACTGAGGCAGTCCCTGCAGTCCTGGGTTCCTCGGCCCCAGAGTGGTGCAGATGTGCACAAGGCAGACTGACCCATGGAGCTCTGCAGTCAGGTCCTGCTTCCCAGCTCCCAGCACACTTGGATCTGGTCCTGTGAGCACCAGAGGGAGATGCTTTTACAGGCATGTTTTGTTGGACTCTTACACAGAAGTGTTCCAGGGACAGAGTGTTCCAGACTCAATCCCTGTGAATGTTAGTGGCTTCTCCTGAGTTAAGTGAGGTTAATAGCTAACCAAGCTGCATTATTCACCGCAGTAGTAAAAGATTTTTTTACCCTCATATTAACATTTATTTTGTGAGATTAGAGGTTTTGAGGCTCTTTTTCTGTCTTTTCTCTGGAGCTCCCCAGCAGAACAATTTTCAAGTGAATGTCATTTGATAAAACAAATAATAATGAAATTGAAATTCTTTGTGAGATAAGAACAAATTTTAGGAAGAGGTATTCTTGTAGAAGATACTGCAGCTGTATTAGAACGTGTTTCTAGGGATACAGTGTCTCCTTCTTCCTTAAAATATTTTCAATAACATAGCACATAATTACAATTCAAGACAAATAATAATAGTGAACTGAGAGTTAACAAAAGCTTCAGAATCTATAACCAAAGACAGTGGCCTCATATTTATGCATTGGAAAGGTATGTAACCGTGAAAGTTAAAAAACTTCACTAGAGTGCTGTTCTTGAACTGCAAGATAAAATCAGGCAAAATAGTTGTTCTTTGTATCTTTTGTGCCTTGTATGTTAATTATATTATCCATGTCTCTGATGCCACATGCATTACAGAAGATGTTCTCTCCTCTTGTTTTCAGGTAACGTGTTTTGAAGATGCCAACCCCTTGGCAAAAATGCTGCAATAAAAAGTCCAGAACTGAGAATGCAAAAGCTGAAATGGACAATATGGCAGAGACAAGTGAAAAAATGCAGATGAAAAAAGAAATCACATTACTAAATGGAGTTTCTTTAATTGTAGGGAACATGATTGGCTCTGGCATATTTGTATCACCCCGAGGTGTTTTAATGTATAGTGCTTCCTATGGACTCTCACTGATCATCTGGGCACTTGGTGGGATTTTTTCCCTGTTTGGAGCTTTGTGTTACGTGGAACTGGGAACATCCATCATAAAATCTGGAGGCAGTTATGCCTATATTCTGGAGGCATTTGGGGCCTTTGTGGCCTTCATTAGACTCTGGTCTTCCTTGCTAATTATCGAACCGACAACTCAGGCAGTGATAGCAATCACATTTGCTAACTATATTGTTCAGCCAATTTTTCCCCACTGTGAGCCGCCGTATGACGCAGTGAGGTTGATTGCAGCTGCGTGTGTATGTAAGTAGTGATTGCCAGAAGTTAAGAACTGTAATTATATGTGGTCAGAGAAGGTTTTTCTAAATTTCTATTTCTTTGCATTCTGTGAAAATAATTATTACCTATCAAAAACATGTTCTTAAGAACTAATAATCTTTTATTCATATGTATTGTGTTTGGAGCTGGTATTACTAGAGGGGAGAGAAGAATTACAACAATTTGGCAGGGAGAAATTGTGACTGCTGATTAAAGGTACATGTATGTCTATGCTTCACTGGCCTAACTGGCTGACAGGACACTGTCACATGCACAGATTAATTTATGAAAATGAAGGCAAGAAGTTCTTTGAGCATGTGTGGTTGTATGCTAGTGACCTTACTATATGGAATGATTTCTAAATTATTTTAATTTTGAGAATTACAAAACCCTTTTTCTTCCTTTCAAAACTGAAGTATAGATTATAGGCAGGTCAAGGAAACAGAAGCAAAGACCAACAAGAATTCTAGATAAGAAAAATCCCACTTTGATCTATGCTTGAGAGCACTCTAGGTGACCATGCTACATTTGTTCTGCTCTCTTCTCCAGCAGCTGGGCTTCATACCTGGTACCAATGCACACCATCACCTTTCCTCATCTATCTCTGTTTTGAATCATGGGATTCATGCAAGAGGGAGAAGTTGCCTGTGTTGCCCTGTGTGTGTGCTAGAGTGAGAGCAGATGGGCACATGGCTCAGCCCCTGGCTGGACCTGCTGCCAGCTGAGGGACAAGCCTGACTGCAGAGAATTTGGGGAAAGGAGGAAACTTCTAAGCCATGAGCACAGAGTAATAGCACACTGGCCTGGTTCAATTCAGTATCTTCTCACAGCATGCAAACTATGTTTGTGCAGCAGTTGTCCTTATTCTGTACTAAAACTAGAGCTTAACTCAGCGGGAAGAAATTTTTGATATACAGGATATAAAGAAATACTATCATTTGCATGTCAATAGCTCTTGTTGAGTTTAATAAAATTTAAATATTATTTAAAAGGAGAAGGAGCTAGTCCTAAAGTTCAAAAATTGATGTGTTTTATCTTACCCACTGTCATGAAAACAGAAAATCATTGTGTAAATTTTAAACCAGGTATTTAATTTTACTGAATCTGGGTGGTCCTGAAGTGGTGAAATTTGATTCAGTTTTACTCCTTGAAAGAGAAGTGGTATATGGATAGATGGGTTTGAAATATGACTTAAGTGATGTTAAACATCCAGGGCTCCTTTCATGCATATTCTATTTCTCTGCAGGTTCCTTAACATTTATTAACTGTGTTAATGTAAAGTGGGGTACCCGTGTACAAGATATTTTCACATATGCCAAAGTCATGGCTCTAATCTTGGTGATATCTGTTGGCCTTTACAAAATTGGCAAAGGTAAGAATCATTTTCATTTACCTAAATTCTATTAAATGAATCATATATGATGATTTTAAAATGCACGTAGGGAGATCTTTAACACTTACATACGAAGTGTTTCTTATTCTGGAAAAAAAAAAAAAGTCTGCCATAGGAAGATCAGATGTATTTTATGGCTTGTTAAGCAATAGGAGATTAATTATTCAGGCCAAGTCCTGTGCTGCTTGGTCTGAATAGCAAATAGCAGCTGAATTAACATCACTTTACTGCTGACTAGTTAAAGTCAGCCTCGGTGTCTAACTCATGCATTACTACAGGACAGGGAAACAGAAACTGCATTGCTCCTCACAGTTCCCCCCACCACCATTCTCCCCCCACCTCACCCCACTGGCACCACCCCCCAGCCACAGCACCCTGCCCAGAAGAGAACCAGGTCAATCATAGGTGGCATTTGTGGGAGGGCATCTTTGTTCCTAGAAACGGAGGAGAAGACTGCAAGAGTGCAGTTCTGTGAATCACTGTGGCATGGTGCTACTGAAAGGCATCACAGGGCAGATGAGCCACCTCCTATCAGCAATGACTGGACTGAACTGAACACACTGCAAAGCTGGAGAGCAGTTTATTCTGGTGCTACCTCAGAGCTTTGCATATAGCAATAGATTTGATTTTATTAATTTGGGCCTCTGGTACAGTGAATTCTCCTCTAGTTCTAGCTCTGCTGCTTAGATTACTAAGGTTTTTACATTTTCATTTTCTTTGAAATTCTTAAATTGCATAGCCTTTATCTTTATTCCATTGAAATAAAGGTGGTTTTCCCTCTCCAGTTTAGGAATTATCTTTTTCTCCTGCTAAATTAGCTGGTAAAACCTAACAAGCATGCTTTCTTTTCCATGTTTGCTGGCCTCCTCCTTTCCTTGGCTGCAGTTGCATCAGGTGTTACACCATAAAGCTACATTAGACTTTAGGAAAGCTTTCTTGTTTAGCCATTACCTCTGCATGTCAGTTGTCACCAGCTGGTTGGAGTCTAAAGGAACGTGGACAACCAAGCCCAGCCCTAAGGGCAGAGAGGTGAAGATTCAGAGAAGAAGCATTGCTTAAGGGTCACAGTTGCATGAAGGAGTAGTTCCCCTCATAAAACTGCTGCAGTTTTGCAAAAGTGTGATTCTGTGATGTCACCTCTGCAGCAGCACCACCCCTGCTTTCAAATTGCCTCCTTCAAAATTGCCTCCCCTCCTGCTCACTGGCGTGCTGCTGGATGCAGGGGCTGCTCCCTCTGGTCCCACATACTGCTCATTTTGTTTCCTCTGCATTGCTCTGTGGGCTCAGGGAGGGTTGAAGCATAAAGGGAACATTATGGTGAGGCACACGAAGTGCTGAGAGCTTTTACTGGTAGTAAAGGTCTCATCTCTGCTTTGTTTAAGCAGAACTGAGCACTTAAGTACGAGAAAGTCTGGGAGGAGGAATGATGTCAATTTCTGGAGGAAGCTGTGATCAGGTCAATGACCCTTTTAAACTCAGCAGCTGTTTTAATGAAAAGAACAGTTATGATGTTTTAGCCCTGCCATATTCTTTCTAATGTGCTTGGATACACTTCTTGTGTTAAAGGTCTGTAAATATAACTGATTCTGAATATGAACTGTCTTTACCAAAAAAACAACCCAAAAACTCTTCTTGAACATTTTGGATTTTTCTTTCTTTTACCTTCCAACCATTTTCTTCTCCAAAGTATGTGTACATCTCATATCTTCTCTTCTTTGGTTCAAACAATCTCCTGCTCTTCGATGACTGAATGGCATTTGTAGTATGTAAAAACTCCTTAGTTGAATCAGTGCTTTCATTTTACAAAAAAAGACTACAAAAAGACATTACCTTCTTTCCTAATTGAAGTTTCAGCATGTTTCTGTCTTCTCTTAATACTTAACCCACTTCAATTTTCATTAGATGGTAGACTTTCCTTCTGCAATCTCAGTAAGGCCTTTCTTCCCCTTTCCAGCACGTCAGTGAAGGCTTGTGCAGTTTCACTAACATTTGGCCTATTTTGCAGCACTCTGCAGGTTGTCATCTCAACCAATGGAACTTAACTAAAGCAGAATTTTGAAAGGAAAAATTTTTCATTTCATCCCTTAGTTTTGGGGAAGCCCCTTGTGGGTCAGAGCATCCCACTGAAAACTAAAGGAGGTCCCCCTCTAGTGGCACTAATTCATCTGGGGAAAATAAAAGCACAGCTGTTAGGAAGAGATATGAGACAGATTCAGGAACTGAAACTGGGTTTGCAAAGCGCCTCATCCTGGCTGACAGGGTACTGCATGCCCTCGGTATGGCTCCCTCCTTCGGTAGGGTCAGCAGTAATGTCAGGAGGGGACTCTGTGAATTCTGGTAGAATTACAAAAGTCACATCCAGATAACAAACATGTGAAAATGTTCTCTTTTCTCCCTGTGCAAGTGTAGCTGTCTGAACATCTGGTTGAAACTCTCTTGTTTGTTAATTAAAAATGTAAGTTGTGCAGTTTTAGATACAGTAATGAAACCTGGCTGCAGTGGGGTGTTATTTCCTTTTGGTTAGCTGGCACTTGAGGTGTAGTGCCCTTCTAAGTTGCAATCCTTGAAATGTAACAGTCAATTGGCACCTGCCATTTGTACAGGGGAAACTGAAAACCTGAGAGCTCCGTTTGAGGGCTCAGCAACAAACCCAGGGATGATTGCCCTGGCTCTCTACTCTGCCCTCTTCTCCTACTCAGGATGGGACACGCTCAACTATGTCACCGAGGAAATGCAGAATCCTGAGAGGTAAACACAGGCTTTCCCTTTGAACCGCTGACAGGTGATGGCAGGACAAGCCACTCTGTTTCTGACTAGCCAAATTATTTTCTCTTCTCAAATGAAGGAGTAAGTAGGAGAACTCTTTCTGATTATTGTGCTCATTTATCACTTATATCACACTAATGAATCATTTACCTTTATATGTGTATTTTACATCTTCCACTTCAGACTACAATTTTTAAAGAAGAAGAACAAATCCCTGCTGGAAGCAAGGAAAGGCAAAGGTGCATCTGGCCCTCTAAAATTCCCTGCATCTCTTCAGTTAGGCAGAATTATTTTTCCAAGACATTTTTTGCCACCAGTAGAGTAAGATTGTGTCAGCTTTGTGGCTTTTATGATGTGATCTTCAGCATTATTGTTTATGGGCAAATATCATCTCCTCCCTTCTGTAGGGATGTCAGCCCTGTGGGAGTTGGCTTGAGTCAGCCACTCAAGCTGATATAGTCCATCTTGTCTTGGGAACATGGATAGGTTATGAGTCAGGGAAAAAATGCCACAATCAAGAAAATACCTAAGTCTGCACTTAAATCTCATTGTTTCAGAGCTCTCTTACATTGCTGCCTATAACAGACAGTGTATTAAATTTACATGTATGAATTTTTTAAGGGTTTTTTTTTTTAACTTGTGACAGACACACAAGCAACAAACTAAGCTTTTTATGGCATTGTTTCACACATGGCTGTGTGTTGTTTTGTAACCCCATGATTCAAAATGATGGATTACAAGACGTGATGGAGGTATCCATTCTGGGAACAATCTTCTATTTAATTATTTCTTTTTTAAATAACATGGAATAATTTTTCTATTTTCCTTTTGCAGGAACTTACCTCTTTCTATTGCAATTTCAATGCCTATTGTAGCTATTATTTACTTATTGACTAATATAGCATACTATGTAGTGTTGGACATATCGGCTCTCCTCACAAGTGATGCGGTGGCTGTGGTAAGTTGTGGAACATAACTCAAACAAAAGACACTACAGGAAAATTTCAGGTAGCATGGCAGCATTTCAGCTTGGCAAACAGCTGAAATACTATCATGTTGGAGGCTGCTTGAAAGATTTTTTTCATGTAACAGTACCAGTATATTAGAAGGTGCATATCAAGAATATATCCAATAAATATGCTCTTGAAAAATTGTCTTTTATACTCTGTAAATCCTGCTCTTAACACTACATCATAGGAAAGATGCTTTTGCCAGGACCAAAGAGCTATAGAATGTCTGGGTTGTTGGAGAACCAGGTTTTTTTGTTATCATTCTAATGTACAGTATGTAATGTTTAATGCTGCACAACCACAGCAATATTTGCAGTGCAGAAGTGTGCACTATAATGTTTTTTTAAAACCTTATCAATATTTTATACAGAAAGAAAATAATAATTCATGGATTACTACAGTTGGGATTTGTCAGAATACTTTAAAGTCAATACATCATCCTTTTTTCCATCACTAAATTAATCTAGGCTTAGATTTTTTTAAAAATATTTTTAATGTATCTGCCAATTTTGTTTTGATGCTGATTAGCTTTTCCCAATTCTAATTTCCTAAGTCATTATTGGGTGCCACCAAAAAGCATGAGCTATGATGCTACATTTGGGATAATGTGTTTTCATGAGAGTTTCTCAGAATTATCCATATTCCTAACATAGTAGGCCTCACCATCATTTTTTTTTTCTGTTACAGACATTTGCAGGTGAAACCCTTAGTCATGCCAAGTGGATAATTCCTATAGCAGTGGCCATGTCTTGCTATAGTGGCTTAAACTCATCAATTATTGCAGCATCTCGGTATGGAATAGAAGATTTAATTTAAATAATTGAAGAGGAATCTATAATCTGCCTCTTTATTAGTTTGGTAATTTTTGCCATGTGAAGTGGTACATTTATGATGGAGGTATTGTCACAATCAGATGTCTTCTCATGATTAGCAACATTTGATAAACTAAAGCCACTTAAGAAGAGAACAGCACTTACAACAGAGTAATAAAAGAATTGTTTCTTTGCTTTGTCAGGAAGCAAAAAGCTCTTCCTGTGGTTGAGTTTCCTTAGTCTTTTTTAGGCTTTTCTATGTTGGAGCCAGGGAAGGACACCTCCCTGTCAGTCTGAGTTTGATTCATGTGAAGTGCTTCACACCAGTCCCTGCTCTCCTGTTCAACGTAAGTGACACCCAGCCTCGTGCCTGGCTGGGCACTTGGGGTTTGCACCTGGGGTAAAACATCTCTGCTCTGCCCTGGACTTCTCACAGACTTCTCCTGCCCTGGAGACATCTTCTGCATATGCCCACAACTTTTAAACTCATTGAGGGCGTGGGAGTGGTGTTATTTTGTTTGATCGAGGGGGTTTTTTTCAGTGGAAAGAGAATGGCTTGATTTGTTCATGTGCTCTCCAAACAATATTAGTGAGAAGTACAATAGCATTGCTGAGACAACAGAGAATGGCTAAAGATGTAATGGTATAGACAAGAGCTGTTTATGTCTCTTATGTGAGCTTTTAAAGTGTCACTGGAGGAGAATATGTCAGGAACATCTCTTCGACCCTGCCATAGGCTGATGTTCTACAACTGTAGTAATAACAGGAATGACAAAGCTCTTAAAATTCAATTTCTACCATTGGATGCCTATAACCCTGTTGACTTTTTTACTGTTGCCACTATACAAATGAGATCTTGTGTTATAGAATTACTGGAAATTCTTTTCATAAATAATCCATGTATTTAAGCATGCATTTTATTTGGTGTCTGCCATTGCTCTGTGTTACATATTGTTTATGAATATCATACTCATCCTGTTTGACATCAAAAAATTTACTAAAAATTATAATCTCATTATAAAGACTCTTCTCACAGGGACTCTGTCTTCACTAGCAAGTTGATTTATACTCTCTCAGTATACAACCATTCACATTTTTCATGTGGAAAGGGGAAGTTTTTCTGCTCATCTGTTAAAATAGACATTGAATTCCTGGTGGTTTAGGTCTTTCTCTGCAGGCAGTATAGCACACCTGCAGGGCACAGAATTTACTCTAATGGTCTCAGTTTATGAGTGGACTTAAATCCTAAGCTCATATAAATAGGCTGAAACAGATCAGTTTATAATTTTACTCTGTCCTTATTTTCACGTTAAAAAGTCTTTGTTTTTTATTGTTTCTAGGGCTTAATGACTTTGCTTTATCTTCTTGTGGAAGATGTTTTCCTCCTTATTAATTACTACTGCTTCAACTACTGGCTCTTTGTGGGTCTATCTATTGCAGGACTAATCTATCTGAGATATACTCAGCCACATAGACCACGACCTGTTAAAGTAAGTAAAAAAGTCAGGAAGAAAGCTCTAAAAGCCACCTAATGCATGTGTTTATATGACCTTTAATATCACAACCATAACAGTACCAGTTATATTATAGATTATTTATTAGCCATAGAAATTCTTTCAAAATACAAGATGAAGGAGCAAAATCCATTAAGAGTCCACAAGAACATCTGTTCTGGAAATTTTGCTGTGATATTGAAATGATACACACCATTTATTCTTCTTTCATTCAGACTTATTATAATTTTTGTTTCAAAACAAGGAATAAAAAAATGTCTGAGGTTTTTAGCCCATTCTGGGAGAACAGCAGACTCAGTAGAGCTGGTGATGGAAGCTCCAGAGAGGTTAACACTCTGATCAAACCTACATGATTTAACAAACACAGTAAAATCCATCCAAAGCCCATAAATGTCCACAATTCTGCCCACACAGAAGTTAGCTTAAATTATCAAATATATTTTGAACGTTCCCTCCCACTGGGTAGTGGTTATAGACAGTAAAGTGCAAGTTTAATGATTGACTTAGAAGAGCATTTGACTATCAGTTAGACAAGGGCGACTGCACAGAAACAAAGTGTGCCTAAAACCTCTTTCTAGTTTTAATCCAGTGATTGTCCAGGAAGCAAGGATGGAAACACACAGCAGGCACACAAAACCTGCACTGCCTCCTGTTTATTGGCTCCGTGACCTGCATTTCGGCTCTGCAGTGATGCAGTAAAAATCAAGAGAATTACAAATTAAAACCCCCCAAATATTTCTTCTTTGTCAATCTCTCTTCCTAACTCCTGCATCATTTTTACAAACACATTTTCTTTCCATTTAAATGTCACATCCTGATTAATTTTTAAAAAGTTCAAACAAAGGCATAAAATATTCTAAGTATCTCCTGCTAGAAACCTTCCTAATTTTCCACAGCAGACTAAATTTTCCTGAAGCATGTTCACACTCAATTTCCAAACTTTCCCACAAAATATGTGGAAGATAAAGATTAAATCTTGCCTTATTGGCAGTTTTGCCTCTGATTCTACTAAGGATTACAGTCAGATTTTACACAAAGACTGTTTAATTCCTGTCAGCATTTGCCAGCTTAGTCAACACCACAACTCCACATACACCATTTCCTCTTCTGAAATGCAGTAGTTGGTTTTCATCAACTTACATTTTTAACCTTTATAAAGAAAAAAAAAAGTATTTACAACAGTAAACTCTCACCAATTTCAGCTGGAATTCAAATGTCAACTCCTGGACCCTTGAGAAGGCTCACTACTAGAGACAGGAAAAATAAAAAGTGAAAAATAAATTCATAAAGAGGTTTTTGAAACCTTCATAGAATCATAAAAAGTCAAGGTTTGGAAGGGACCTTAAAGATCTCCTAGTCCTAACCACCCCTGCCACAGGCAGAGACAATTTCCACCAGACCAGGTTGCTCAAGGATTTGTCCAACCTAGCCTTGAACTACTGCCAGAGTTGGGGTATCCACAACCTCCCTGGGCAACCTGTTCCAGTGTCTCACCACTTTCACAGTGGAGAATTTCTTCTTAATGCCTAACCTAAATTTCTCCTCTTTCAGTTTGTACCCATTATTCCTTATCCTATCACTACAGTTCCTGGTGAAGAATCCCTCTCCAGCTTCCCTGTAGGCACCCTTAAGACACTGGAAGGTTGCTGCGAGGTGCCCATGCAACCTTTTCTTCTCTTGGCTGAACAGCCCCAACTTTCTCAGCCTGCTGTTGTAGGGAAAGTGCTCCAGTCTTCTTATCAGCTTCATGGCCCAACTTTCCTTATTTGTCATATGACATTTGTTAAGTGCCCACAAAAAGGGTTGTAAATCAGTCCTTTAGTTCTACAACATCAAGAATGTAATTGAAGGTCTAGAGAGGTAGTTCCCAACCAAAAATACACGTAACAATTCTCAACTGAAGTTGGAGAGAAAGCTACCCATTACTTATAAGAGATTCTCAGCAGTGTACACAGAAGTTAATAAATTATGCTGACTATAAGCAGTCAAAAAGATTCAGTACATTTATTATTGACATGTCTAACTTTAATCTGCAAAGCCTGAATTTTTACAACAGAGTGTTTGTTGCATCTTTTAATAAATGCTGTATTTTTTTTTGTCTTCACAGCTTAGCCTCTTCTTCCCTATAGTATATTGTTTGTGTTCCCTCTTCCTGATTATAGTGCCTCTCTACAGTGACACAATCAATTCCCTTATTGGGGTTGGTATTGCCCTCTCAGGCATTCCTGCATATTATTTGGGAGTCTATCTGCCAGTTGAAAAACGACCTAAATGTCTACTTTGGCTCTCTGGTAAGCAACATCATGTCCCAATCACCATGTCAAAACCTTGGTCAGAAGAAGGAAAGAATAATTTTTCCTAAAATCCTTATTTATATGAAGTGTGGCTATGCTTTGGTATGTGGCATGTCTGAGATCATCTGCTTTAGCACATGGTCCTGAAAACAAAACCATGCTCACCTGTACAAAACAGGCCAATATGTAGGTGTAATAACTATATTGGCTCAATAAAAGCCACGTGGGATTGTGAATACTAAACCTAATCTTTTTAATACCCTGGAAGGCAGAAATACCAGAGCATCTTTGCTTCACTTTCCATCCAAGAATGGAACAATCCAAATCAGAGGAGTGCACAGATTTTCAAAAACAGTGAAATAATTAATTATTGGTTTGAAGGGTAGTTGCCTGTCCTCAAATTCAGGCAGTCTTGAAAAGCAAATCTTTAATATTTTTATTTATTATACTTTGAATTCAGCTATCAATTCAATGAAAATGTTGATGAAAACCTGATTAAACAAGAATTTCAGTTTAATAATTGCCTTCTTTTGCCTTTAGCTATTTATAACTTATGCCTAATTTTATTGATTAAGGCGTTTCAAGATTTTTCTAATATCTGTGTAGTGTTTTCAAATCCTCAAAATCCAGATGTATGTCTAAGATATATTTAAATTTCTGTCACACATTTTTGCCAGTACAGCTACAACAACGAAGTATGTTCAGATGCTCTTCTACTGTGCTCTGTCAGACCTGGACATAGACGTGGAACCCACAGCAGCTAAGAGTAAATAGAGTTGCCTCAACATTGAGAATTGTGCCTTGACATCTCCTATCTGGAACAATTTTTATCATCTGAAGTTCTCCCCATATGTTCAGTCATACTAGAGTACAAACCACTGTACTGTGCATCAGTTTGCTGTCAGTTAAGTTGTGATGGTTTTATAAAACACTCTGTTTTCCAGGATTTCTTTTTAAAATTCTGTTTGTTAATATTGAGTTATCGTGCAACATGTTGAAACTATAAAGCACTTTGTTGGAAACGATGAAACTTTAACAAGAAAGTTTCACAGATATGTATGTTTGGCAGAAGGCTCTTTGAATGTAGAATCTGAGAATGAAATAGAGATGGAAGCAAGTTTTGATATAGAAGAATAATAGATGTCTAAATTGACAGCTGCTGAGCCAGTCGTTACTGGACAACAAAGAAAGCAAAGGTTAAGTCGAGTTGGAAGGGTGTTTTATGACTAGAGCAAAGGATATGTTGACCACAAACAAAAAGATATTTTTACCAAGCAGAAATAGGTCTTAGGAAAAGCAGAAAGATACCATAAGCAAACAAGCATCCCAATGTGGCAAGTCGAAAAAAGGTCTAAGAATTTTCCACTGCAAGAAAACTGAAAAACAACTTTAAGCTTAAACTGTAACATATTAACTCATGTGATTGGATAGTATTGACCATAATATGGTAATGATAGTAGTTATGATAGGCTATAGGTAATAGTAAAGGTATTAATTGGTAATGTATTAAGATGCTCAGCAAAGAAAAATATATAATGCAATTTAACCAAAACTAAAGGGTCTTTAGGCTTGTCTATAGCTGAAACTGACAGCTGTAAGCATGGCTCTGTCACCCACAACCCAAGACTGCTTTAAAATCTTGTATACAATAAACAGCATTTTGAAGAGCCGCCTGGAGTCCTGCATCTCTCGTCTCAGGCTCTTACAAATGGTGCCCACATTTTAGTAGGCAAACTCGGACTTTTAGCAATAAGAGACCTCCTGGTGAACTCAGAAAGAAGAGCCCAAAGGAGGAACAGGCACCTGAAAGGAAGGTGACCGGAGGCTGGACAGGTGTTGCTGCTGCACAGTACCTGGATCGGAGCTCAACGTACAGCACCTGCTGCAAGGAGGACAGCAGGTGAGCAGCGGGGAGTCAATGGGGCAGAATGTGTCTGCCAATCAGAGAGATGTGTATCAGCATTTAAAATCTCTAATTAAATCCAGTACAAGTAAATTACCAAAACAAGAGCTTAAAAATCTTCTACCATGGACTGAGACCAACTTCCCAAGTGCCGATTCTACAGCTGTTTACCAGAGACCTTTGGGACTCTCCGGGGGTGAAATGATATAATGCTATTTCTCACCACGACAAAACAGCAGCAGATTTACTCCCCACTTGCTGTGTGCTTGTAGAAATCTTTTCCAGGAAACCCCCGCTGCAGTGCCCTTTCCCCCCACCATTCCACCTGAACCCTCCGTGCCACCTCTCCAGCCAAGAGAGGGGGGAGGAGGAAGAGGGAGAAGAAAACACCAGTAAGAGAGGTAGACCAAACTAAAAGTACTCTACCTCGGAGGATGAGAGGGATCCCTTAAATCCAACACCAAATCCTTAAATCCATCACCAATAAACCCCCAAAACCAACCAGATTTGTTTCCAAATAATCCCAGGGCTTCCCCCATGACTGGAGGAGATCTTTTAACCATGTTGCCGCCGCCAGCAGGAAGCCCTGAGGGATCCACCAAATCATCCCCTAGATCTCTTATGCCTGCAGCTTGCAAAGTTTTAGAGAAAATTACTGATGCTCTGCAAAATAGACAAGCACATCGCTATGTTCCAGATAAACCTTTTTTCCTTGCAGTTTTAGGAGAAACACTGAGACTGTATGGCCTCATCTTTCAATGGGACTCCTCTCAAAATGATCTTTTGCTCATAACTGAATGGGTTTTTCTTGCTTACAGGTCACCAAAGACAATCTTTACATCTTTAGAGATGATTTCTCAAATCATCATCAAAGGCAGAGCAAGGCTTCTTTTTATATCAGGTTGCAAATTTACAATCATCTATTTACCTATAATTAAATCCTATTTTGATTGGGCCATGCAAAAGTCAGAAGATTTGTTGTATGCCTTGTTAGATTTTCCAGGTGTTTGCTCCATTCATTATCCAGCACACAAATTGATCAAAGCTAAATTATGCTACAAAGAGAAACCCCTTATCAGGGAAGGACCTTTAGAATCTCTTCACTGATGGGCCAGGACAAACACACAAGGCAGTAGTTACATGGCAAAATAAAAATACTAAATCCTGGGAACAAGATGTTCAAAAAGTCAAAGGTTCTCCTCGGATTGTTGAATTGGCAGCAGTGGTAAGAGCATTTCAGCTCTTTCCAGAGCCTTTTAACCTAGTCACTGATTCAGCATACGTTGCTAACATTGTTAAGAGAATTGAAGGATATGTTTTAAAAGATGTTAGGAACAAAAAATTGTGTCTTTGGCTCACCTGTCTTTATCAAATTTTGTTACACAGAACTAATCCCTATTTTGTTGCCCACATTAGAGCTCACTCTGGTCTCCCAGGATTTATGGCAGAGGGGAATGCACGAGCTGATGCATTGGCATCAGCAGCATGTGGTGAGGGAGCTGCAGGAGACATTAAAGATTCCACTTCAGTGCTTCCTGCAGCTACCTTGCCTAACATTGTTGAACAAGCTAAATTGAGTCATGCCTTTTTTCACCAAAATGCACAGGCACTCAGGTGAGATTTTCACATTTCCCTAGAGCAAGCACAAGCCATTATATGGGCTTGCCCTGACTGCTAGCTTGTCCAACCTATCCCTTCTACAGGAGCCACCAACCCAAGAGGGTTGGAAAGTTTTCAAAAATGGCAAACAGATGTCACAAAGTACCCTTCTTTTGGGAAATTTAAAAATATCCATGGCTCTACTGATACCATTTTCAAAAGCAGTTTTTGCGTCTGTACATATAGGAGAAACAGCTAAGCATGTTTGGCAGCATTTTTCACAAGCATTTTCCTCATTAGGTGTCCCTCAAGAAATCAAAATTGATAATGGTCTTTCATATGCTTCACAAGTATTGGCCACATTTTTAAATAACTGGGGTGTTTGCCGTGCATTTGGTATTCCTTATTCTCCTACAAGCCAGGGAATGGTAGAAAGAGCACATCAAACTCTGAAACACATTTTAGATCAACAGAAAGGGGGGGAGCCCAGGATATACCTCAAAGGAGATTGAATAAAGCTTTGTATGTTTATAACTTTTTGAATAGCTCTGCAGAAGAGCCTGATCCCCCCATTTACAGATATTTCATGAACAACAAAAAAGCAAAACTGAAAGAGTACCCCCCAGTTTTAATTAAAAATCTAGAATCAGGACAAAAAGGACCATATGATCTTATAACATGGGGCAAGGGGTTTGCATGTATTTCTACAGATACAGGACTCAAGTGGCTGCCAGCAAAAAACGTGAAACTGCACCACCCATCAATGCTTTTTGATGCTTCCACACCAGCCAGTGACCCTGCAAGTGGAAGCTGAGAAACTGGCAACCAAACGTGAACTACGCAGAATCACCCAGCGAAAACTGTCTGCCAGAAACAGTTCAAGAAAATAATGGAGTTTTATTATTATTTGTGTGGGTGAATGCAGCTTTTACCCTTTTGTTTTTATTTTTACAGTGAAGCTTTACCTGTAACTCAACCAAAGATGAATGTTTGGGTTTCTTTAGCCAAGTCCGCAGGCTCCGACACCATCTGCTTATCCAACACAGTCCCCTAATAAAACTCTTTCAACTTGTTTGGTTGGAGTGCCTTTCCCAGAAACTTTTGATAATGTCACTTTTAATAAATATCGGCCATATGACAATCATCACATTTCCCCAACTCCCAGCCCGAGACACCAAACTTATATTGGTAATTATAAAGTTGATAAATCTGACATTCAAGAATTAGAATTTTTAGGCTCATTAACTATGGACACTTGTTACTTGTTTCATTTTGTGGGAAAAAACAGCCCTCATCTAAATGTTACTCCTTATCACCCAGTTTATAGTAATATGACTTGGTGTTGTCAAACTAAGCTTCTTACATACGATGAACCTCACACAGATTGTTTAAACAAACTTCCTATTCGATTTCTTAAGGAATTTGGCTCATCTGTGGAGACAGGGCTTGGCAAGGTATTCCCTCAGAACCAGATGGTGGCCCTTGTGCCCTGGGACAACTTACAATAATTGCTCCCAGTGTCAAAAGAGCAATCAAAAAGAAAAATAGAAAAATAAGATCTTCCTTGGGGCATCATTATGACAGCAACTGTGATAGTGAGTTTCACCCTTGGAACTCTGGAAAATCAATTGCTACAAGCATTTTTTGCCTCAGTTGTCCTCAATTGCACTGAAACAGTCAAACAAATTAGGCTGTTGGCTCAGTAAAGAAGTAAACTTTGCTATGATTAGGGATTTGCTGACAGATGAAGAAGAAGTCAGACATGCCACTTTACAAAATAGAGCTGCTATTGACTTTTTTTACAAGCACATGGGCATGGCTATGAAGATTTTGAAGGATTGTGTTGTATGAACTTGTCTGATCATTCTACTTCTATTCATAAACAGCTGCAAAACTTAAGAGATTTAGCTAACCAAATTTCAACAGATGAGACATCTTGGCTAGACTGTTTGATGGTTGGAGCTTTGCACCTTGGCTGAAGGAACTTTGTAAAGTAGGCTTGATTATTTTAGTGGTGGTAATTGTAATTATAGTAGTGGTGCCCTCTGTACTTTAATGTGTGCAGAGAATGATGAATAAGAAGATAGTTTCTAGCATCTTTGTTGTTCATCAGATTGGGGGAGATGTTGGAAAGGATGAATGTTTGACAAGAAAGTTTAACAGGTATGTATGCTTGGCAGAAAGGTCTCTGAATGTAGAATCTGACTAAGAAATAGAGATGGAAGCAAGTTTTGATATAGAAGAATAATATATGTGTAAATTGAGGTTTGCTGAGCTGGTCTTACTGGACAACTAAGAAAGCAAAGATTATGTCAAGTTGGAAAGAGATTTTATGACTTAGAGCAAAGGATAAACTGACCACAAACAAAAGGATGTTTTTACCAGGCAGAAAGATACCACAGGCAAACAAGACATGTCAATGTGGCTAGTATAAAAAAGGTCTAAGAATTTTCCACTGCAAGAAAAACTGAAAAACAATTTTAAGCTTAAACTGTAACATACTATGTTGTGATTGGATAGTATTGACCATAATATGGTAATGATAGTAGTTACGATAGGCTACAGGTAATAGTAAAAGTATAGATTGGTTCTTACGTTTTAAGATGCTCAGCAAATAAAAGTATACCATGCATTGTAGCCAAAACAAAAGGGTCTTCAGGCTTTTTTATAATTGGAGCTGACAGCTGTAGACACAGGCTCTGTCACCCAGGACCCTGGACTGTTGTAACATCTTGGATACAATAAACTGCATTTTGAAGAGCCACCTGAAGTCCCACATCTCTTGTCTCAAGCTCTTACTAGCCACACCTGCTGGAGGGAGGGAGGGAAGGAGGACAAGAAGAGTTTACACTGGAAGAAAACCTGCTTGATGATGTTTGAAAACATTCTACCTACATGCAGAGCCCAGAGGGGGGAAAAAGAAAAAGGTAAAGAGCATGTACTGGTTTAAAACTGTAATGAATCCTTACTCTATGTAGAAATGCAAAGAGTCATTTAGAAACAGAAGAAGGGCAAATTTGATAGTAATGGTCATAAGTTAAAGGACAAGCTGCTGAACCAGATGCCTGATGTGCAAAAGAATTTCAGAACTATTGCAATGCAATAGTTTTGAACACACAAAAGCGTGTGTTTGGGTCAGAAAACGGTCTTCATAGTGATATTACCTTATTTCTGATTAGACCTTCCTCTTGCCTGTATTGTGCCATCATATGAAGGATCCTGCAAATTGCATCCATCTCTCACTTGCTATCTTGGGATTTATGTCCTGTCTGTCTCTGAGACTGGGTGATCATGGAAGCAGAATTTAAATTGCCAGTTGAGTCACATTTGACTCCACAAGAGGGAGAACTCCTCTGCCTGGTGCTCTCAGGAAAAAGAGCCTGCTGTTTTCAGATATTCTGCTTGGAGCAGTAGAACCAGAGCCATGTGCATATTCCTGCCCCCAGCAAAAGTACTGAGATGTACAGGCTTAACTCCAATGTAAAGTGTCACCTACATATTCTGAATAATATGTATCTATAACAACCTGCAGAAAGTCCAATGAAGATGAGGTTAAAGTTCAAACATTCCTCTTTCTTTACAGCATTGCCTCGGTGTCTGTAGCAGCAGACAGATTTTTTTCCTTCTGGCTGTTTCTAATATGTAACAGCATGAACGAAAAGGATTGAGGACAGACTTTTCAGAATTTCTATATTAACCATAAATAATAAACAAACTAATCATAGCTAATGGATAATAAATTATCTATTTTATGGAAATGAAAAAAATTGTTCTGCTTGAATGTCTGAGTAGTTTTCCATCCTTATAATCCCATTTTTTCTTCTCTATCTTTTTGTCAGATAAAACTTGTGAAATATCCAAGTCTCTCTGCTATTTGGTAGTGAAGAAATATTTATAAAGACACTCTTTGGAAAATACAATGTTGGCATCAGGTGCCTGTTGACCTGCTGCCAATATGATGTCAGTACATGGGGAGCTATAGCCTTTGTTCTATATTTGTTATTTTTCTGTATCACTCTGTTGAATTCACTTCCACTTTAACTGCCTTCTAGAGCAATCCCCTCGCTCTGCTCACTTAATGGAATACCAAGCCATCCTCACCTTCCATCTCAGCTTATGATATTCATCTGCTGCCAGTAATTCTCTTGATACATGAAGGTACTCTTAATCAGCTCCTCCTAGTAATATCTGCAAGTAAACAATAGGCACAAAGTAGGTGAGATATCTGTAAGAGGTAGGCAGCAAAAGGTAGCAAAAGGGGAAGGGTATGCAGATTTCATATTCTTTTCTTCATTTTCCTTACTTTACTCCCAGGCAGAGTATCTGCATTAGTTGTACTGCTTGCTACAAATCCAGATGGTAAAGAAATGGAAGGAGTATGGGGATGCTTGCCAGTTTTGTATGGGCAAGGTCAGGAAGGCCAAGATGCAGCTGAAGCAGAATTTAGCAAGGGATGCAAAGGGAAATGAAAGGGTTGCTGCAGGTGTGTCTGCCAGAAAAAGAAGCTCAAAGAAAGCCCCATCCTGGAAACATTCAAGAGCAGCTTTCAGGGGCTCTGAGCAACCTGATCCAGTTGAAGATATCCCTGACCATGGCAGGATTCTTAAAAGGTCCTTTCCAACCCAAATTATTTTACGATTCTATGAGTCTGAGTCTATGATTCTTCATTATGGCTGAATTGCTGAGGGGAGCAGAGAGAGCCCTGAGCTCCTGCACTGTAATTCTTTTGTCCTGTTGATATCCATGGCAATAAATTATTAATTTCCAGTTTAGAGAAAGGATGGGGGCTGACAGCTCAGCCTCCTGTGTGGCTGGGAAGATGTATCAGCACAGGCCAGGGTGGCATAGTGCAGCTTCCTGAATACAGCACAGGCAATCAATTTCCACTAATGGTTCAAAGCAGGGTGCTTTTGCAAAATCAGTTCCCTGGAAACAAGACATAGGGCAAAAGATTTTGACAGTGAATCATCTTCATGACTTCAACACTCTGGGCTCAAGCCATGCTGGTTTTCAGCTGCTGTGTGGCTCTACCACATTGTTTTGGTAGAACAAAATAGGCTGCAACACAAACATGGGCACTAGGAAATAATCAGCCAGGAATGATTTTGGTGTGAAGTAGAGCCACAATATATATTTCTCATCCCTAAGTGCACTTTAGGGCACTGTCAGAGAAATGCTGTGCTCTGGCTGAGCACAGGCATCAGAACAGTCCTGTGGTGCCAGGGAGATCTGAGGATAAATGACAGTAGCTTGAGCAGAGCTGAAGATGACAGCCAGGCAGACAGAGCAATAGCATTGCTGAGGACGTGAAGAGGGGTACAAGTAGCTTTCTGCACAAAGGGAACAGACACTCAGCATCCTTCAGCCAGAACAGGAATACTCACACTCTGACATCTACCAGGATATAAATAATCCTAATGAAGTGGCTGCTGCATTGGTAACTGGAGGCTGTCAGCCTTTAAGTGGTGTGAGCTCTCTGTGAGAGCCAGCATGGATGGGCAAGGCCTGTGGGGAGCAAGGGAGGACAGAGCTGGTATTCAGGCTCTCAAATTAATTAACCTAAAAAAAAACCTGCGATCTAATAGAGCAGTGCTGAATTCTTTTCTGTCAGGCCTTTTAGTTTCTCTGTTTATTCTTTAGCTGCATTTCAAACCTTGCACTGCAATAATGGGGCATGGAAAGGGCATTTGTTCAGGTAGGTTTGTTCTTTTATTAGTTACTTTTTGGTTTTAAAAGGAAAAAGTACTATAGAATCAAAAGATTCAAGTTCGGGTTTAACCACAAATACAGAGCAGTTAAAAGCAGAAATGCAATTAACAATTGCAGAATGCAGAGAGCTGATATGGAACAAGGGTAGAAATCAGCAACTGGTGTGGAAGGAAAACATCAACCTTTCTGCAGCAGCTATGCCAGCAGAAAGCCCACAACAGTTTTAGAATGCCATATGCCTGTTTTTTTTTTCTTTCTCCTTTCATATACCAACAGTTTACTCCTTTTTGTTTTCTTTCCCTTGCTTTTCCCTGACCCTTCCTTTCCTTACCATTTCACTGCCATAACTAGAATTCACATGAGAGTGATTTTACTTTGTACAGAAGTATTAAGGACAGCAATTTCTTCTCATTCCCTCCTTTTTCCCCTCCTCCCCCTCAAGATTTGCTTTAATGACTTGTCCTAATTAAGTTTGAAAAAATTCTTTATTATGTTCCCAGATTTTCTGTGGTATGATCACTTAAACCTGTAAATTATAATTGCAGATTTGGTACCCATGCAGACTGATTATTATAATTAGTACCTGCTACCTCCCTTTTAGCTTTCATTATATCTTTGCACTCAAGGAAGCTAAGACAGTTACATTTTAGGAATAAACAGGATACAAAAAAATAATATGTTTGCCTTTAAAGTGCTTATTGCTTTCATATAATACTATTAACTATTAAAAAGAGAATCTGCTGAGTACTATCTGGGTATGGTAAGAATTAGACCACAGTTTGAAATTAAAAACTACTTCTGAGCACATTACAAATGGACCAAAAATCAAGCCAATGTTTGTGGGGTCAAAATGAGCTATGTTACCTGAAAACTTGATAAAACATATTTTCAAAAACAGCTCTGCCTTGCTGTTGCATTGATAAATCCAGTGCTTTTCACTGAAAAGATGAGTGATGCATGGTACAGGCCTTCTTTCAGTAACTTAGCTTCCTTGAAGTCTTCCATGTAATGAAGAGAACTGTATGAGATCTGAGTTAAAGAACTTGTAGGAATGCCCTGCAAAGCAGAAAAAAAATCAATACAAATTGATCTGAGTTTGGTCTAGCAAGGAAAGGATGAAAAGAAAAGTGAAACAAGGCTCTGAAACAGTCAAAATAGACTGGTTGACAAAAACCATTAAAATTGCCACTCTTTTTCATAAAAATCATGCTCCTGTAAAAAGTTTTGGACATGAAAAATTAATCAAGTAATCTTCACAGAATTTGGCTAAAGTTTTAATTGGTGAAAATTTAAGATTTTTTCCTTTCATTCACTCTGAACTTGGGTAAAAGGGTAGAAGAAAAGTTATTGAATTAGAAAATTATTTTAAGCTGTGATATTTTTAATTACCAGCACATCACTGATGATGGGTAAAAATAGGAGCCCATTTTCATCTGCTATAAATGGCGGAAATCAATACAAATTGACATTATTCTCTCACCATGTAATAGTATGTAAAACCAAGACATGAAGATTTAATTTATAACTTTTTTTGGCTTTGTCTTTGATTGCTTGTTGTATGTCTTGTGCACTACCATTTCATTCACAACAGCACTTAGATCCCACCTTAAAGGTTTTAAAATGTTATTGACTTTGTATCTGAATCTTCATTAAGCTATCTGATTTAACTCCAAACTTTTATCAAATCTAGCCTGACAATTTTGCCCTGCATTCTCATTCCTGAGGGTGTTCTACATTTCTGTCTGTATTCAGTCTTAGGAGATGCAGATTTGCCAGTGGAATGGAGAGCTGCAAAGGCCTTCTATTGCTCTTGCCAACACATTGTTTCCAGCATCAAGTTTCTCTTATTTAGTTCTGTGCAGATTTGATTCAGATGTGGTTTTTCTTCCTCGGAATGAGAGAATCATAGAATCATTTATGTTGGAAAACATCACTAAGATCATCAAGTCCAACTGTTAATCAAGCATTACCACTGAACCCTGTCCCTAAGATCAATGTCTTCTATCTTTTAAATAACTCCAGGGATGGTGACTCCACCATCTCCCTGGGCAGCCTGTTTCATTTTAATAAAATTAAAATTCAATACATAAAATTCATAAAATGATAAAAGAAGATAAGTGAGAACTACACTACTACTACTACGTAGTACCAATATGTACTGTTTCTATAAAAGAGAGATATAAATAAAATGTAGAAATGTACATTTCAGCTACTGCTATTGAGCAAACCATTTAATCCTACTGGTGAAATAGTTCTTGGTACCAGCACTAACTCTGCCCTGTGGCTGTTTTATGTGGTGCATTCACAGGCTAGTGCAGCTTTCCCAGTGTAATGATAACAGAGACATTCTGCAACTCATCCAGCAGAGCTCAGCAAAGCAGTACTGTGCTCTCCCTTCCACATTTCCTTTTCTGTGCAGCTATTCTCCCTTCCTAGGGAGCTTGGAAGGAATCTACCTGCTTCTCCTACCATTCCTGTCTTGGTTTCCTCATTCCTCCTTGCCCTGATGCCTGTCAGCTATCGCATCATTCTCTATCCAGCTGTTTTTCAGCCCTCCTCTCCCCTTTCACCCAGTCTAGTTTACAAGCTCTGTGGGATGTGGAAGTTCAAGGTTTGCACAAAGCATTGCACTTATGATTGTTGCAAGCCTATTGTTTATAATGCAGGCAGTCTTCTTAAGCTATTTGCAAATTCAAAATTCACTGTCTTGTTGCATATTCACAAACCTTCAGCTAAAAAGCATTCCTGACTGTTGTTGTAAACATCAATTCACACCAGGGACATAAGAAACCACCTCCAGGAAAGAAATTGTTTCCACTGGTGATCATGCTACTTTAAAACGACAGAGACCCTGTTCTATCACAGAATATGGACATACTATGGACACATTGTCTAGATTAATTTCAAGCTGTGATAGCATAGACTGTGTCAAGCTTTTCACAATGGGTAATGTGCTAAAAAAATAAGAATCAGAGGAGTGAAATCTGCTGAAAGATTTATTTTAGCTGTTTTTCCCTAAGGAGCAGCCATGTCCTGCAATGCTGTGGAGGGAGCTCTCCTACAACAACTGGCACAGAGTGGAAAGTTCCCTTTGCAACCCAGGGAGGGCCACTGCTGGGACCAGATGAAAGAGAAGCAATGACAGCCTGGAGAGGTGGGAGGGGAAAAGTCCAACTGCCAGGGAAGAAGGAGACACAGGGCTAGCAGGTCCCCACAAGTGAACCACAGAGCCATACCAGCCCTTGCTGGAAATGGGTGGCCATCACAGTCCAGATGAGAGCATTCAGAATGGATTTACACTCTAAGAAGGGCCATGTTATTTTAAATTAATTAAAATACTAAGTAATGAAGCTGGACTTGTGCTAATAAATGGTAAAAAGTGGCTGAGAAAGGCCTGATATCCACTTGTCTACAGTACAGTTGCCTTCAGAAAGAACTAGGCTGCTAGGTCATGGAGCTTGGTTTACTGATTGTATTGATGCTGACTTACTCAACTAATTAAAATCCTCATTAGTGAACTTAACTGAAAATCTGCTATTTCCAGGTCAGGCTTCTGTCTGCATTCATTTGTCTGATCCTGGGGTTAAAGTACATGGACTCAATAGCAGAAAATAGCTCTTCCCAGCTACTTCACTCTCTTCTGGTGTGTCCTTGACAAGACACTTGATCTATTTGACTTTCTTTGCCAGGTTGTAAATGTGAAGGCAAGAACTTCCCACTTGTCAGACACACAGAAGCTAATTTCTTAGCCTTTGAAAAATAAACTGTCTGATAAAAAGGTGTCAGTTGTATTTATTTAGTCACTGACATTAGTCTGAACAGTGTGAAAACATAAAGAGGGTGACTGGCTAAGTCCCTGAAGACTTTGTGTTGCAGCAGACCTTAAGCTGTTTACACACAAGTTGCAATAGCACTCTGAAAACCCATGACTGAGATACCCAGCAGTAATATTGTTGTGTGCAGGCAATACAGACTAGCTTGGTTAAACAGGGAGAGTGAAGGATTTGCACACAGAGGTGTGCAAGATGAACACTGTTGAAAGTCAAGTACTGAGTCATCAGCTTCCCCAAAGCACATTGATGAAATAAGTTTTCCATGACTTGCCATGTCTTTAAAGGTGTGAACAGACCTCTGTTCTTCAGGTAATCAGTTCACAGTACCATGTGGCTGCAGTGCACTTCAAGACTTCTGCCTTTAAACAGATTATTCTGAGCCAGTATAGTAAATACAACTGCCAAGATTCATGCTGATTGAAATAAATGAATGTCTGTCAAAGCTGAATGTAGCTACATAAAACAGAAATGGTACACTCGATTTTATGCCCTCTACCTCCTCCTCATTCTCTCATGAACAACGATTAAACTGGGTCTAAGGACATTTGAAAAATTTGTGTCTGTGGTGAAAATCTTACCCTGTTATCTTGTCACCAAGGATGTTTTGCAGTTTGTTTCACCTATATTTGAATGTGTAGTCTACAGCTGCAAACACAAAAGACAAAATAGTGAAGAAATCTTTCCTTATTTTTTAAATACTCTATGTTTATAATGTGCAAAATCCCATTAAACATTGCTGATTAATACTTCATTTTCTACTTTAGAATTATTATTTATTATTATTAATTAATAATGGCAAAATACTAGTGTAAATTGCATTTCTCTGGAAAATAAATTTTTACCAGTTGCTTTACTGGAGAATTGCATAGTATTCTCAGCTAATAACAAAATTACATGCTTTCTGTTGTTTTCTAAACATGGGGAAAAAAAGCTCTTTTCCAGATGACAAATCCTAATACTTAATAAACTTATAAGGGGTCATCTGGAATGAAACCATTTTTCTGCATCCCATGTAGGATATAATGACCCAGACATATTCTGAAAAATGATTTCATATTCTGAATGATGATTTCATAGACTAAAGAGAAATATCACTCAGGGAGGTGATGGCTTTTGAGCACAGTGGTGACTGGGGGAAAGCGTGAGAGGACCCTCAAAGGTGTCCCCTCGGAGGGAGAGCCTCTGCAGGTATGTTCTTGGGGGCTGCTGCTCTTCAGACATTTTGTCTTCTACAAAAGACTAAGAATTTATCTCACATTATACTTTGTATTGAACATACACCATTACAAATGGCTTTCCATAATATATGTCTCTACTGGGAAACGATGAAACAATTCTAGTAGAGCCAGCTGGAAGGTATAGAAAACACTGTGGGAAGTTTTGACATGAAAGAAGAAAATTTTAAAACAAAAGGTTTCTGCTCAATATTTTACAATCAGACTATGAAGTACAGGTCACAAGAGCCTTTATCCTTAAATTAGTATCCTCTAAATGCTGAAAACACAGGCATATGATGCCATTATTAAAACCGCAGGTTTTTTCATGTTTCCTGTGATTTTGAAGGATGAAAAAAAAAAAAGGAAAGGCAATTTGGAAATATATTGTTCTAGCTGCAAATAAGGCAGTTGCACACTATGAATTGCTTTTGAAGTGTCTGGCTCCTAGTGAGAAGTAGAGAGAGAAATAACTTCAAGTTCAGGAAGCACTGGACATCAAGAACTGCTCAATGCTCCATGCTCCTTTTTTACTTTTATTATTTTATTTTCCCATGAAGAAGTGTTACCTTTATCTTCTCAAAACTCATGGTCTACCTTAATGTAATCTCTCCTTTCCACTCTTTTCAACCAATGAAGACTTAGAACAAATTCTGCTCCAACTGCAAGTTCCTTAGATCCTTCTCTCAGATGGGACACAGTGAGAACATTTTCACTGCCCTTTGCCAAATAATTACAAGCTCTTTTCCCTTGTGCTCCCCTAAGAAATATGATGCTTTGTGGAAGTTTTCCTGAAAAGCACTGTCATCTCCAAACCCTGAAAAATACAAGTACTCATAGCATCACTTCAGTACATTTTCCAATGTTTAATACTAAATAATATTGCTGATATTATTTGCTGTAATACTCATGTTACAAACATCACAAAAGCCAATTACCCACCTATACTATGTACTTGATGAAACTCTAGAGACTTTTCCCTCTTGTGGAACCCGTGGTCATGTAGGGACAGAATATACAACTGGAGCTTCGGGGAACAAGGATTTGAGGACTTGGCTGAAAGAGAAGATATCATGAGACAGCTTTATGGAAACCAGGGAGAAGTGGATTGTAAATCATGACTCAAATAGAGGAGGCACAGTTGTCTGGTTATTTGGACACAGATTGGATTCCCAACAGTGAACAGGACAGTGTAGTCTATTCACTTGGACTGTATGGACACAGTATTTCAGCACTGTCACCAAGAAAGATCCTTGGTAGCAGAAGTAAAAGAGGTTGATGAAGATGAGGTTAACAAATGTTAACAAGGCTCATATACACTGATCATCATGTTGTACTCCTTCCTAAACAAAAAGATTTAGGGAAAAGGTTAAATGTAACACTAGAAGCAAATCCTCCCCCACAGAGTGATTATTAAATGTTGTTTTAACTACAGTGCAATCAACATTCTTGGCAAATGGTGACACAGACTGTACAAAAGCTAATCTTAACATCATTTATCCTATTTTTTTGATGTTAGGACTTATTTTTTAAAAGCAAGTGCATATAATTATTAATAATACACATTTCTATTATTAATATATTTTATTAGACTGACTGTTAGAAAAACAGCTTCAACTGTAGGACACACACAGTGTTGAAATAGCGTAGTGGTAGCAGATCATCAAGCCCTTCTACATCCTTCCCACTTGAAATTTCATGTACTGGAACACACATACAAACATTGAAAGATGTGTTGGAAAACAATCCTCTTTTGAAATAGGGCTCTCCAGATCCTGCCTTCCACTTGCACAGGCCCCAGCCTCACTAAACCCACTAGGAGGCAAGCTGCCTGTGGCCATAACAAACTAAATTAATTTAGGCCCTTCACAAGTACAAAACTTAACCAACATCTTTCCACTACCAGCACAACAAATATGCTTTAACAGTCAAATCTGATGCCTGTAATTCTGGCACCTTTGATCAGGTGCATTGAGGGGTCTCAGGGTAACTATGCAGGTGAAACTAAGCAACTGCTGGGCAGCTGAAAGAAAGAACACACACAAGTAAAGGACAGAAGTTCCCCAGTCATCAGGGAGAGAGTATTTCTCACAAGATAACCACTGCATTTTGAATATCTTAGGCCAGACCCCAAAGGATTCCTACAACATTTTCCAAGAAAAACTTGGGTGCTTTCACAAATCTGCTGGATATCAAAACCAATGAGTTCAGAGTCAGTGCTTCTGGGAGAAAAAAACTTCCCCTTGATGTATCGTTTCCTCAGACTCTTCTTTTTCTTACTGTTCCTTCCTTCAACTTTCCCTTTGAGATGGTCTGAGCACAACTAATGTGATAAGACAATGTGCTCAACTTGTACTTAGCTTTGAAGACTTCTGATTCTATTTCAGACCTGAAAAAGGACTCACATGCCCAAAAACTCATATAATTTTGGCAGTGGTACAAGCTGGTCTAATAAAAGATACTGTTTTCAGCAAGAAAATCTGTCTTGATTATGTCTTTAAGCTGTCATAACAACAGCATCACCACCATTATTTTTCATGTGATACAGTCAATCAGTAGATATTTTCTGTCTTTCCATAAGTGATCCATAAAGCTAAAATAAACCAGGCACTGGGGTTTTTTTTAGATTGATGGCTCAGAGAAAGGAGAGAGCACTACAAATAGTAGTTCAACCAGCAGAGCCACAGAATGTGTGTGTGGGGAAGGAAAGGGCAGAGGCAAGGGAACTTGTGGTTTCAGAAGACATATAAAAACACCTGAATTAAAAAACTAAATTCAGAACCACAGTATGGGGATAACAGACAGATATGTTCAACCAATGACATCTAAAGGTCAAATAAACACATAAATGAATATTATTTGGGTGAAACTTATAATGTTGAATTAAACTGACTGTTACTCTTGATCAAACACTGAGGTTGAATACTTCTGGTTCCAGATTTCTTTTTATTTCTTTTCAAGACTCACATCTATTAGGAGTGTCATTTTAAAAAAGAAACAGAAGAGAAAAAAAAAAAAACAGATGTAACAAGAGAAGGAGATAATTTGCCAAACAAATATGGGGGTGAATACAACCATAGAGAGAAAAAGGATATAAGCAAAATAAGGAGTCAGGAGTGTTTGAATAAGCACACTGAGGAAAAGGAAAATGGAGAAAATAAAAGAAATGCAAATATTTTATTAGATGTTCAAAAAGGCAAAAAAATGGTGACTCTTAAAAACATGATGTAGATCAAAAGAACTTGTGAAGAGACAGAGGGGAATGATACACAGCTTGATTAGCAAGAGAGGAAGATGATTCCTGTGGTAGCATTGTAGCCTCCATAAAAGACCATACAGCAAAAAGAAGCAGAACCAATAGCTTTACTAATTATGCATCACCTGAAATTCAAGAAAGCCGATTTTTTCCCACTGTTTTCACATAATTTCTGTTATAAAATGCTAAAATTTAATGTCAAACTACAGCATTTATTATAAAACTCAGCTTCTAAATGTGATAACTGCTTCGTATATTCAGATTAGTTTACTTTATTAAGTGCCTGATCTGCTAAATGTAAAACAAACATTGTCACATCAATCTTTTTCATTGACTACTGTACTGCTTTCAGGAAGTAACAGCAACCTGTTTCCAAGTATGTATTTCCTTGAAAAAGATGTCTATTTAAAGAAATGAGTGGGGTGATTTTCACATATATTTTAAGACTTCCAGCTTGGATCCATCAGAGTTTTAGTCATACAATCATTCTTCAGCCTTCTCTAAGGACAGTCATAACAACCAGACATCTGAATTTCAGCATAAGAATTTATCTCTACTGAGCATCATCTTCTACCCAGGTGCAATTATACTCAATTGTCAATGTTTAAAAACGTGGATAAGTCAAGGATGCCTGTTATATCACCACCATTATTTTTCATGTGACACAGTCAATCAGTAGATATTTTCTGTCTCAGTAGATACCTTCTGTCTGCACTCCATTAAGACATGGAACTCTAAACAAAAGCTCTGGATGTGAATTACCTATTGTATCTAATTTGTGCTCTTCCTTAGGGTATTTGAGACATAAGTTCTGAGCTCCCCAACACTATCTGAGCAGCAGAAAGGGTGTTTTGAAAAGGACTCTGAGCTGGGCAGTGAGAACATAGTACAGTAACAAAATTTTCTGCATTAGTTTTCTTCTGCAAGATAATGCTCCTCAGCTATCCTGTTGTGGTTTCCTTTCACTGTTTCAGGTACAGTGACCTTTTCCTTTGATCTTGCTCCTTCTCACATATTACTTTGAACTATGAGGAGCTTACTTTCTTTTCTCATTCATATTTCAAAATACCAATCATGCTTGCTAACTCTCTTGCATCCCCTTTACTTTTTAAAAGTTAACATTTTTCCTGTCAAAAAAAAAAAAAAAAAAAAAAACAACAAAACAAGAAACACAACATAAAAACATACAAAATACCTCAACCTTAATGTCATGAGTCCAATTATCCCAGGGCTTGGATAATCATCAGGAGAGGTCCTGCTGAAATGTACAGAACTGAGCTAACCACACCAGTAGGTTAATACAAACTACTCAGTTTTTTTTCTCAAGAGGCTCAACAATTGCTAAAGATACAGGCATGTTGCAGAAAAACATCTAATTTCCTAAAATAACGCTGTTATTTCTTGCACTCTGGTCTTCCCCTACTAAAAGTCCAATTATGTGACTATTTTCCAAAAGAATTCCTGTTGGGTTTTCTGGTCATGCTTTTAATTTTCTGCTCATGTAATCATAGTAATGAATTACTTGGGCAGCAGCTTTCCTTCTCAAGAATGAGGTGTCAACTGAGTTCATTTGTAATCTGAAATATGTGCACCTAGCAACCAAGCTTAAAAAATGCTGTATTTGAATTCCAAATGGTGCATTCATTACTCCCAGATTTCAACAATCATATCAGCTTATATAGAAGTGGAAAGTCTGATTGTATGATGTCAATTTAAAACAACACTATTTTGGTAAATTTTGTATTCAAATTCAGACAATATTTTATAAACTTTTCACTTTAAGTTCTCTCAAAAAAAAAAAGAAAAGAGAAAAGAAAAAAGCAACAACAAAACAAGATTTTGCTTTTTAGTATCTCTGTTAATGCTGAATATCTACATATTGGACAGTCTTGTAATTTAATATTTATAGATGTAATTTAATATTTATAGAAATTAAAGTAAAATTTAATAGTTCTGCCAATAGAGTAAACTTTGTAGTATGTAGCATTTCTTTTTATAATCATTTACATCCTTAAACTGTGATAAATGACCAAAATAATTCCGGTCAGGCAACAGGGTAAAATTGTTTACTAGCTAAAATTCATTTTATGTTTGAGTTCTTTCTTGATTGACACACATCAAAGCAAGTAATGTACAAGACAATTTCTCCTTGCTCATTGAATTGGTCATTTGTAGTAAGACTACTGTGCTTAAGTAAGACTGCCAAGCTACAATAGTGAATTCCCTGTTTTTAGAAAGAAAAAAAACAGATGTAGGTTTTTTGCAAGCAGTGTCCGTTCAAACAGTAATAATGTGGCCTCTGATGAAATGACCATTACAATAAGTCTGTGATTTGTAGTGGAAACCTACTGCAAATACAAGAGAGGAAAAAAAATAAGTAGCCTGCAGTGGAACATGTCCTTGCTCTCAAAATTCATCACTTTCTGTTCTAAACTGAATTATTAGTAATACTTGCAGAAGAGACTTCTAAGCTACAGCTTTCCTACCTTCATTTTGATGAATTTGTTGGCATGAACAGGAGTCTTACATAAAAATAAGGTTTGTGGACTAAAATTGGAAAACATTTGCACCACCAGCATATTTAGGTATTAGCATATGCACAGTTGTCATCCCATTCCTGTTTCCAACCATGAGCAAACCTTGCAACAATGCTTTCACCAATTAGACTATATTTCTTATTTGAAATATAACTTATAATTTGGTCTGTTGATGGGTGCAGACAGTTCACCATTATGGGGTTCCTAACTGGCTGGGACTTTTTCACTAGATCAGTGTTGTATTTCTGCTAATAAAGCCCTCTAGAGAGGGTGGTATTCACATTCTCTGAACAGAGAGAGACATAATTCTCTCTCTCAGGATTTCTCCTAGGGAAGGCAGTGAGAAGCAGAGAGAGAAGAAGAGAAAACAATTCTTATTGATATTCACTGTTCCTGTTGTTTTGCACATGTGGAATGTGTTATGGAGATTATTTACCCAAAGTGATTGTTAATTGGACACCAGTGAAGGTTGTTTTGGTTCCTTGGCCAATTGGGTCAAAGCAGTGTCCTGGCTGTCTGCAGACAGTCACAGGCTTTTCTTTAGTATCTTTAGTATGTAATTTAGTATAGTATTAGTGTAATATAATATACCTTAATAAAGCAATTGTTCAGTATTCTGAATCATGGAGTCAGAGCACATTATTCCCCGGCTGGGGCATTGCCGTGCTTCTACAATAGGAAAGCAGGGCTTAGACACAGTCATTTATCCAACTGTTCTGCTTTCAGACCAGAGCAGAATTAAAATCTTGCCACACAGACTACAAACACAGCAAACACGTACCTGCCTATCTGGAGACAGCATTTTATTTTTCTACAGTGACAGGAAATGCTTTAAGCAATATTCATGTTTGGGGCTTTTCCCCCTATGTTTGGCAAAGCATTAAAACTGCGAATTGCTAGAATAATATTTTAAGTATAATAGAAAAAAAGTAGGAATATAGGAACATAGTCAAATAATGTTGTAATTTCAATAAGGACATCTTGTAGAAGCATAATAAAAAGTAAGACTCATGACGCCAATAAAGCTGGTAAGATGGAAAATCCTTGCAAAAATGTAGTTGCTCAGACTAGCAAATCTGATATGGACTTAGTTTTTATAACACTGCTCTATTTTACACAAATAAATGAAGTTCTGGCAATATTATTCACCTAGCCAAGGGTGACTTTCAACCTCCAGCCCATGCTTTGTGTCATGTATACTTATCATCTGACTGAATAAACAGTTTAAGTTATATATTAGTGGTAGTAGGTTTTAGTATGAAGCTATAATTTACCACTAAAATGAGCTTGAATGTAACTTGTTCCCCATTGATCTCTGCTCCAATTTGATAGGTCTTTTTAGCAGATGGCATTTTTAGAAAACAACCAGATTCCAACTGTTTCTACCAAAAAGAAGGTCTGGATTCAAGGGGAAAAAAAAGGTTTGGCTAAATGCCAGTTACTACCAATTCCAGATCTGGTAATTTAAGCTGAACTCTGTTGACTTGGATGAAACAGCAAATTGATTCACAGGCAAGAAAGAATTCTCACAAATCCCTGCTCCCCAGCTGGCTGTTAGCTACTAAAATAGGGTCACTGGTTTAGTGAATGCTTCTCCAGAGCAGGGAAAAGGAAGTAAAATGAGAAAGAATTATATATTTTTTTAGCAAAAGACTTAGAAAAAAACCTCCTGAATTTAACATACAGAGGAATAATGGCTGGAGCAAAGTATGCCAGAGTTTATTTGTAAATTACATTAGACAATAATAATGTGAACCTAGATTTAATAACAGTGTCTACACACTGAAAACACAGGTGTGCTGATTGACAACAGGAAACTGAAGGATTTAACAGTGTAATAAAAAGTACACAAAATACAGATGAGGATGTATGTTCTGCAGTAACAACTCCACTGCAAGTCAGATGCTTCAATATGTGCCAGAAACTTTGGAAATTAACAAAGTGTCCTCTGCATAAAATTTACCTATTCATTTTGTAATAAGTGTTCTGTGCTTATTTTGCTAAAGAAATTAATTGAGCATTTAATCAACTATGTGAAGTGTTAAAATGCTATATTTGGAAAGAACAATCTTTTTGTTTGGCAAACTGGCAATTTGAGCAGCAAGTATTACTGGTTTTCTCTTTCTGGACTAAACACTACCTTACTTACAAGGTGAATGAGTGGTACTTGTGGACACGTCAGTTGAACAGCCCTGTGATCATAAGATCAGAGATTTTCCCATTATTTCAGCCACATTAGTAACAGCTCAGCTAATTAGCAATTTTAAAAGGCTCAACTCACTAACAAATTAAAAGAAGTATCTGTATACAAAGAGGGATTGTTCGATTTGGCTCCAGTCTTGATAGTAATAAATAAAAGCATCTATTGTGTGAAAGCGGGGAAATGTCTCATCTGTAGTGATAGGGATTCATTTTGGATGACACAGCCACAGTTTCTATTTTCTCAGTGTTTTGTGGGGTATGTTTTGGTTTCTGCTTATTGAGAGTGAAATTTAAGGTCAGAGGCTAAATGATGTAAAAATGCCTTCCAATCATTTGATGTGACAAGGCAGCTGAGCTGTTCAGGATGTGTCCCAAACGCCACAAATATGAGGCAATGTTTAAGGGCGGCACTCTTGGTGGATTTACTGCTTCTTCTTGCAGATAATTTTTCAAAAGTAAAGTTAACAAGGACATATTTGAAAATATTGCCATACCCCTCTAAAAGTGGAAATGCTTTTATTCTAAAACAAAGAGAGTGCAATATAAAAAGTGATTCTAGAGGCATTGGCTGAATGCCCTGTTGCCCCAAGCACTGTGATGTCTTTTATGGATTCTATGAAACATTTCAGTTTGCCTTGGATTAGGACACTGGCAGTACAGAGCATGTGATCCCAGCCTCAGCAAAGCATTCTTTCTCTTTGGGATACAGCTATGGAGTGATTTTTCCTAGGAGATTAGATGAATTTAGCTCGGGCATCTGCAATACTTTTTTCTTTCACATAATGGAAAGCTTTTAATCAGAAATGCAACACAAGCTAGTTACAGGAGCCCTCTTGGCTTTCTCAAAGCAAAAGCAAAGACATCAAACAAAATAAAAACTCCAATGACCTTAAACTAGTACCCTAAATATGCAGCAGAGACCTCTTATTACTGGGAGAAAACAAGGAACCACATGTTCCAAGAAGAGGTTGTTACTGCAAGTTTAAAAAGTATTCTAAAGCAAGCTACTTGCTTAACATAACATTATCCTTGTATCACAACTGAAAAAAAGTTTTAATTACTTCAGAATTGCTAGTCTGAACATATCAGGAGTCTATGAACACAATGCTCTGACTTCCAGGGGGGCTGGTATTAGGCACTACGGAAAGAATAGATGGCCAAAGCCACAGGGCTTTAGTCTGTGACTATGGAGTCAAGAGATTTTCTGAGTGAATGCCATGACAGGATGCCTAGACTACAACTCAGCAATTTCTGAGAGGAAGATTAGGAAAATACATTGCTCTTAATATGTTAAAAGCTCTGGTGATCTTTCATGCAGAAAGCGCTCTCATGATCTGTCATCTTCTGAGATGAAGCCTTTCTGTCACTGTTTCATACTGAGCACAGTAGCACACTGCTGCCACAAGTAACATCAGACCAAAAAAGCTAAAATTTTGTCTGGTGCATCTCCAAGGATTCATTTCAAACTGCCCAGAAAGAGTCCTGTATGTTTCGATTGTTGTTGAAATTATATGCAGTTACATATATTCTGCTAAGATAATTTCTTATAGCAATGGAGTTTTGTTGTTCTCAGCTGAAGCATTTCCAAACAATATGTTAGATAAATCACAACAAATAAAAGCAAATAAAGGAAAGGTATTAGCACAAAGAAAAGTCCTGTAGGAAAAGTAAGTTTAATACAAGCAACCTGAACGCTGATGTTCATATGCTGGTGGTCTGAGGCATGAAGTATTGGAGAAAGGGTTTGGAGAAACTGAAATGGTTTTAAAGCAAGAGAAGAAGGAAATTATATCTGACATTTAAAATAGAAACAGTGTCATAAATATCTTCAAGTATTTAACCCAAATAAAAAAAGCTGAAGCTAAGTGGATTTTTTAAAATAGAGAACATAATTGAAGAGTGAAAAAACATTAGTGCATATCAGAAAAAGCAAAATTATATAATAATCATATAATAACCATGGAATCAAGAAACTTAAGGCAACCAGAAAAAATATGGTTTTCATACTAAAAATTATCAAGAGAAGTAATTTTAATTGTAACTAGTGACCCATACTCAGGGAAAAAAAATCACAAAAACTAAATTCTAAACATATAAAGCATTGCTTTTCTCCTTCCATTGTCTCTAGTTTATTTTACACCAGCTTTACAATGTAGAATTTACAAACATGAGCAGATCAAGGACCCAAAAGGACAAGTGCAAATAAAGAGACTCTACACTATTTGCATCACATTTTGCTAAAAATCCTTTGCTAATTTATCAATGCCTTTGCATGCCAGAAGAGCTGTATAGGTCAACACTAAATAGGAAAGATTATGCTTTTCCCAAAGCCATCTGATACAGCTGGAAAAGCAAACCTGACTGGTTCCAGCTGATACAGGCTGCACACCTAGCTGGGCTCTGCAGGCAGCAGCTAGAAATCATTCCTAATTCCACTTCCAGGAGGGTTACTAGAATCTCATACCTTCCTCACCCTGCCAGATCAGTGTAAAATGAACAAGCCTAAATTCTGTCCTAGAGTTTCCAAAAATTAAAACAATATTTTCACTTTCATCTGAATATGTGACAGCAAAATTGAAATGCATATATAACACATCGTTTTCCAAAGATGAGGTCCCCAATACTGATCACCCGGCAGTGCATCAGGGCTAAGTATTCAGATCCCACATTGCCAAGTAGTTTGGCTGAATGCTACTGAAACACTAAATGCTTGCAATTGTTTTCTGTAATATGCAAGGGCCAGTTGGCTGGCATGTAGAACAGTTAAGCCTTTATTGTTGCTAGACTTAACATTTTCAGCAAGGTTGAATAAAGCTATTATCAGTGAGACTTCCATCTGTTGTTTCAGGAATATAGCATGGGGCTTTTTAAGCAAATGCAGAGACCTATGCGCATTACTGAGGCTGAGCCCAAAACAAAGGTACCAGAAACACTAAGACACTTAAGGACAGGCAAAATTAAGGGTCTTGTCTGCTTCTGAACCAATTGTTCACAGCAACTTGTTTACAAAGATTTTCACGTAATCCCAGCTAGGAGGTAGATGACTTTATTTCCATCAGGCACTTATCAAAAAAAATTCCTTGAAGATGCAAATCAGTACATCTGGTCACCAGGAAAGTATATTTGACTACTGAGATAAATACTTCAGGGGGGAAATAATAGCGTCTACTTTTACCTGGTACTGAACACTGCTTATTTATTTAAAATATAATTATAAATATGCCTTTATATTGTAGTATTCCTAATGATTACAATCCAGATTACAGTATAAGAGCACTGCATGCTCTAGAAATAAAGCAAAAAAACATTACTTTTCCTTCAGATTCTGTAGAATTTAGTACCGGAGTGACAAAATAAAAAGAACAGAGTGATGAAGATCATCCTATAAGTAGAAAAATAGAAATATTTGTTATAAACACTTTAAAGTGTTATTATTAAATAGCCCTTAGATTTTATTTCCCTACTTTTCTCCCTAAAGTAATTGCTATTGTTTTCCTTCAGACATTGCTAAGGTGAAGCAAGTCTTACTGTTGAGTTCAGGTAATGCCCCACGGTTCATTTGGATGGTTTGGATTTTCTTATCTGATTGCATCATTACTGTGTTACTCATGCAGATTTAATGAAAAAATCAGATCGCTTGTTCAGGGTGGTTACTTATACCTCTTTCACTTCTTCCACAGCTGAAGACTCCCTAACTCCATAAAAACCACACATGTTTCAGCTGTGAAATGTGTAGGAGGTGGCCAAATGTTTTACTTTGTTTTACAGCTTGCTGGAAAAAAAAAAGATTTGCAGTGGTGAAGCTGCTAATTTTGTCAGACAGAAATGCTCTTCGAGGAATTCATGTCTTTATATAATACTGATCTTAAAGTATCTAAAGAGCAGTTTCTTTAAAGATTTCTTTTTGGAATTCATCCCAGCTATTACAGGTGGTCTGTGACATGATCAGTTGTCTGTATCAGAATCAGGTGAGCTCAGCAAATATTTCCTACTATTCCTTTATATCAAGGAGTTTGGTTCAATGATCCTGATGGGTTCCTTCCAACTCAGTATATTCTATCCTTTTGTCTTCATCATATGGGCTCTATAGCTTAAAAGCATTTGCCACTCCTCAGCTTTGGTACTAAATGCCCTTTGGTATAAAAAACATTATTGGGTCAGGTAATTGGCTTGATTTTTAACAGCTGTTTTAAAACATGAAGACTTTAAAATACAATTTAAAGATAAAATTTTATAAAATTAAATTAAAATATTTAAAAAACATCTATCACACCACATCAGATGTAGTCATTACTTAAACACAAACATACACACACATCCTCTTTTAGAAATTTTATGGAAAATTTTACTCTATAAATCTAAGAAGGGAAACTGACAATATTTGGATCCAAATTTTGATATTTCCTAAGGAGCAAAACCACATGAAAAAAAATTATGGCACTGAGCATTTCACACCAAGAGGTGTGTTTTTATTCTCAAAATGTGTCCTTGAAATTGCATTTCAGTCTGCATTTTCTCTAACATAAAGAGGAACAACTGCATTGGAATCCATCACATCTTATGCAAACTGCTGCTAAATTTGCAGCTATGAGAGAGGAATAATCACACATTCAGGCAAATTATCCTTTAGCCCATGTACAAGGAAAACAGAGAGAGAAAAAAAAAATTCTGGAATAATCCATTTACTCTCAGATAGGAAAACATATAGTAAGTTCTTATTTATTTATGTGCCTCAAATTGGGCCTTAAAAATGCCCATCTGGTGCAATATCTACTTTCTTTAGAAAAACAAACAATCTACGAGTACAGTTATTACTGGCAAATGCTTCCAAAAATTTTGCCAAGTAACCAGGCAAGACAAACACCATTCTATCCTCAAGATCATGTAAACCAAATGCAAGCTGCACACCATTCCTGTGGTCTGCAAAAACAAGACAATGCAAAACAAAAGACTGCTGGGTTATAAAAGAATGAGAAAAATTATGGCTAGGCAGGCGTACAAGAGGCTTGAAAATATATTTGGCACAGTGGTACAGAGCAAAAACTCCTGTTGTTGTTTCTAGAGCTTTCTGCAATAATTGTCAATGGGCTGGTTTGCTTTTTTGGGCTGGATTTTGTTACTCTTTTAGGACACCAATATGTCGTTAAAGCACATATAGAGGCACATGCATGGTAACACCCTTTTGGTTCCCTCTCCTGTAACCTGCAGTCTCTGCTTTCCACCTACTTACTTCGTTACAGACTGGTCATACGTTATTTCACTCCTTAAGTTCCAAGGTCTGTGCAGTCTTATGCCTTTTAAAGACAGGAAGCAGTTAATAGATGTGACAATTAAAACAGTGTGACTTAAAATAATGAGGCACATTCATATGAACTGCAAAGTGTGGTTGAAGTGTTGTTGCTATGGAGGTGCAGCTATAACCAAGCTGTCAGTGGGTACTGGGCTCCTAGAATACAGAAATCTAGCACTCAAAGACAGAAAATTTTTTTATGGCTGTTCTTTTGTTTCCTTTGGTGCCTAATGGAAGGAAAGGCAGAAAGTTTGAAATAAGCATATGGTGGGTGTTGGATACTGTGAGAAGGGACTTCCCTTAATTTTCAGCAACTGCATCTCTCATTCTGTGACAAAGCTGCAAATCACTGGCAATAGAGGAAAAAAATCAAACATTTGTCACTTTTAAGTATTATAGGTCAACATTAGGAAATTAGTGTATTAGAAAAAAACAGAGACTAGCATTTTGATCATCGTGCGGCAGAATCATAAAAGTACTGACGGTCTTAACTACACTAAAGTGACATTGACTGCTACATAAAGTTTAGTGAAATTCCAATTCAGCATTAACTGTCATTTTCACTAAAATGTTTTCATCACCTCCTATTTTGTGGGTTTCTTTTCATTCCCACTAACTGAATTTGGTTTACTGCACAAGTTGAAAGGCCTAATCAGAAACAAGGCTCCAGGACAGCAGTGCTCACCCAAACACACATTACTCTCCCAAGAACAGAGTTAGAAATAAAATATTACAAATAGACCTTGCAGATAATAGAAAAAGCAGGAAAGAAAAAAACAACTGTTACTCTATGACCCAGTAAGTAATTGCATTGTCCAGTTCAGTAAATGAAAGTCTTTTTTTCCTTTTTAATTAAAAATCTTAAAGAGCTATTTTTGAATGCTCCATCTCTCACTACTTGATATCTTCTCTCCCATAATCTCCTTCACTCCCCACTTGGGCAGTACAATCCATTTGTGATTTAAAGAAATGTGTAAAGTAGAAAAAGCAATAGGCTATTTATGACAGCTGGATTTTGAATAGATTAAAGGAGGGAGGAATGCAGAAGTCACAACAAAAACCTTTCAGTAGGCTGGAGCACAATAAATTCAACCTACAGTAACTGAATAATTTCAGCTCTTTCATGCCCTGAGGTTTTGTCCTTGTTTTGAAAACTATTGTTATCATTCTTTATAATATTCTTCAAATCCCTTGGGCCTTTGTATATGCCAGCCTTTACCAGTTTGCTTGGCACACAATCTTCTCCTCACACTTTTCAAACAACCATGCGAGCGCACAGAGCTTCCCCATGGATTTGGCACTATCCCCAAGAGATGCAACCTGACTTTCATAACAGGTAGCTTGGGCAATGGCTGCGAGCAATCTGGTTTCAAAACAGAAGAACTGAGAAACATGAAATAAACATGAATCCAAATGCAGTTTTGACTCTTTTTAGAAGTATGTTACCCTTTTCCAACATCTCCTATGACATCTCAGTCCCCTACAAAGTGTGCCCCACTGGCTGAGAAGGCAGCACAACACATCCACTGGACACTGTCAGGAACAAGCTGAGCATTCTCACGTTTACAAAAAAAATGCTGTTAGTAACACAGCACTATATTGAAAAGAAAGCAAAGCAACACAATACAGATAGGCCCACTTCTTTATGAAATTATAACTCAGACTTACAAAAATATGGATTTAAAATTAATTTATAGTTAAGGAGTTACTTTTGACGAGGTTTTTGCATAATCAGAAATATGATTGAGACACATTTTGCAGGTTTTTGGGGGACAGAGGATTAGATGTAGCCTATATAATAATTTATCTCTGGGAGATGTACTTTGGCAAAATAACAAGCACAAAGAAATATCTGGCAGAAATTGGGAGGGGGAAAATCTATTCTTCTAAAAAAGTAATTTTTATAAATATGAAAACTCTGAGTTAATAGGAAGTCTTTCCTAATTAAAAATTGCAAATTGCTTCCCTAGAAATGAATGTGCTTCTTGATCGTTACAGGTGATATAAAGTAGAATTATTAGTTTCTAGCATCAATATCATGATTTTACATGGGATTATTTAAAGAATAAAACATTAGGGCACTGCTCAGGAACTGGCTTGGCATTGGAGAGCAGATGGTGAACTTTTGTATATTCTTTTATAGTTGTTGTTGTTATTTTCCTTTCCTTTTCTGTTCTATGAAAGTGTACTTATCTCAGCCTGTGAGTTTTACCTTTTTGCTGATTATCTGCCCCATTCCACTGGGGGCAGTGAGCAAGTGGTTATGTGGTGTTTTAGCTTCCAAACCCAGTTAAACCAATGGCAGAATTCTTTGTCTCTCCTTTAATCACAGAATACTACATAGACACCTTTTGGGATGTTCAGGAAAATCGCATCCTGAGGTGCAAAAGACCCATAACACTGTCCTGTCAAATGTCTATAAGATAATTAGAATAAGATAATAACTTCTAGTAAGATAATTATTTGACACAGAAATTGTTGAATCCTTATTCTCAAGCAAGTATTATTTCATTAGCACTTAGTAACATCTGAAAAGGACCACTGAAAATAACTTTATTCACAGGTGATGAAAATATCCCAGGAACCTTACAGACCTGCTCCTTTAAGATAGTTTTATAATCATCTTTTCTTGGTCCCTCTTGACAAATATCTTGACTTTCTGGCAGGATATGTTACAACTGCAACAGAAATTCTTCACCGAGATTCCCCCATTTTTACAATTTTTTGCTTTTTTATTTTTAACTTGGCCAGGCAGAAAGTTGTTTTGCATCTAGGCTGTCAAGTTGCCATCTTGCTTAACAGTATTGAGAGCAAATAAACTCAACCCTTCCTAATCTCTCCTGGCCTTTTTTCAGCACCTAGTGCTTCAGGCTGAGTGCCACAGGCTTGTGGCAAACTTTCTATTTGCTCATGTCAGAAAATGTTTCACTACTCTGTCACTTGCTGGGCCTTGCAGTTCACACATCTTCTGGAGTCATTTGGTGTCACAGGGAGCAAGTTTGCCCTTGATGAGACATCTGTCCTGGGTAAACTCCAGAACTGAGATACTGCATTATTCATTCAGACAGAGTTGATAATAACCCTGTAGTGACATTTGAAGCCTTGCATGTTTATTTTCTATTTTTTTTTGTACTTTAATCTCATATTGCAGTGGGTGGGGCCTGGGAATCTTACCAGAATGTTGCAGTCACTTTCCTTGTTTCCCATGCTCTATTACAACGTGCAGGTTGCATTCAGCACAGCTGGTGTCATTCTTCAGCTACTCACTGACCATGTCACTTCTACAGAAGAGGATGAAGTCCTTTTTTCCCATACTGTGTATCCTGATTTGAGGCAACAGCCTCCTCTTTGCATGCTCCCACCACAGGCAGGATTTTTAAGAATTCTGTAGCATCAAGTACTAAACATATTTAGTTCCCAGTCAGTTGATCAGGAGACGCTACAAGTTTTGTTAAAAATACCCCCGTGCTTAACAAAGAGCTGTTTAATGCATTTTCCAACATCAATAGTTGTGATGACTTCCTGAATACTTGGGGGAAAATATTTTCAAATTAAATTGATTTTGAAAAAAGAATATTCTTGAACAAATGTACAATTTTATTACGTAAATTAGTATAGTGAGTGTTAGCAAAAGAAAGGAGATTTAAATTAGCTAATTGGCTAGCATGATTTAAAATGTAAAGATTGGAATGAAGCTAACAGCCAATAGCTACCCGAATCTCTTTACAAAAATGAACTCAAAAGGCAAAACAGATCCCTTTAAAATGTGAGGAAATGTTTGCTGTGGCTTGATATATTTTACTCTCTTCCCACTTGTTCTAACCTTAGTGAAAAGAACTAATACAAAGGTACATCTAAAGAAAATACATTTTATTCTGAGACATGGAATTTAAATGAATCCCAACCACAAAACTAAGACATTTGAAAAATCCAAGTTAACATGTAGAATTTAAAGGGAACAGAAAATTTTACTTCTGTGAGAAACATAATTCATTGAAAATCAGGACATCCATGTAGAACATAATTTTCAGGGAGACCTCACTAGTACTTTTTCCAAACTACCTCTTTATCTCAGAAACATAAGGTCCAATATAATCTTTTAATTTTAAATGTGAAAGCATGCTGGGGGAAGACATATCCTGATCTTAGACATGGACACAGATGTGTTTGCTTTCCTTCTCAAGTGTATATACATAAAGATAGCACAAACTAATAATAGGACCAGTATAGCTGAGGTTCTGTGTTATATTCTAGATAGCCAGATTTGTTTATGGGAGGAAATAAGGGTGGTACTTAAAGCCAAATACATCCTTAATACATTGATTTTGAAGTCAATGTCATCTGATGCTGCCACCACGTAACTGGTGAAACCCCAAAAGCTTTTGCTTGGTTACAGCTAGTTTCCTTGAAATGTGAGGTCCTGAAGACATGGAATTCTGTATCTGGGAGGAGGTTGTCCTGACTATGAGCAAACTTTTATGTGGAATAAAAAAATAGTATTTTTTTCAAGTTCTGCGGTAGTTTTCTGCAACTCATTGAAAAGCAGAACACAACTTTAATAAAACAGTATGACTATTCAAATAGTATGAGTTATATGGTCAAAAACAAATCATTCACATAGTTTCCTGGATTAAAGGCAGTATTTTTTGAGGACAAAGCAAGCTAAATGCAGCTTCATGTTGTTAATTCTGGTCTAAAGACATATTAGACCTGATGCTGCACTTGAAGAACAATGTGTTTAACTGAATAGGTTTCATCCTTTCAAAATACAGATTTTATATCACTATTTTGTATTTCCTCTGTGGTACAGCTCAGCTCCTGTGTTCTTTTACCTTAAGCTTTTACAGAGCTCATATCTAATAAAGTCATCCTTTTTACTGGAACCAGACATAATGACTATTAAATAGTAAATATTCAATTTAATAGTCAATAATGACTATTAAACAGTAAATATTCTCTGGCTATAGACATGACAGTGTTGAATGAACAACCTCGAGGTGAACTGGGACTGTCAGCTGCCAACAGCTACTTCAGACACAGCAAGTCCACAGCTTTGTAGGATATTGGTATTGTGGATTTACAGAACAGATTCACACTGAAGAAATATCTAATTGTCACATTCAACTCTGTGCAGAAGGCTATAGTTGTTTAATTAACAGTCAGAGATTTATTGTCATTCACTCTCATTGTTTGGTAGACCTTGAGAGAGAAAAGCAGTGTAAGACATTTTGATGTCTCAGACAGCAGACTGACTACATGAGCAGAGGCTCGGAAAGCTGGGACTGTTTAGCCTGTGGAAGAGAAAGGTTGGAGGGATCCTTAATCCATAAATGGCAGGGAATAGAGATCTAATCAGAAAATGGGAGGGAACTCAGTGGTTCCCTGGGAAAGGATGCGAGTCAATGGGCACAAACTAAAAGACAAGAAAATCCACGTGAACATAAGGAAGCACGTTTTCACTGTCACAGTGGTCAAACACCTCAGCAGGTTGCTCAGGGAGGTCATGAATTTTCCATCCTTGGAGATACTCAAAACTCATCTGGCCTTGGTTTTGGGCAGCTGGCTCAGGCTAGCCCTATCTGGGCAGGGGCTTGGCCTGGATGACCTCCTGAGCTCCTGCCAACCCCAGTCACTGAGATGGGTGTGACTAGGGAAGGAATGCTTTCTCCCCAGATACGCACTCCTGCAAAATATTTATGATAAGACACATTCGAAGCTATTAACTGATCATATATGAAGCATTGTCCCGAATAGGGGGCTGTCAGTCATAAGGTGCGTCGTAATTTTTTTAATTGTTTGATTTCTGTCAACTTCTTCATGCGCGTCTCTCTCGAAACCCGATGGGGAAGAGCAGTACGCTGCGGGCCGGGATCCTCCCTGAGGTGTGAGTCCCCTCAGGAACGGCAGCCCCCTCACGGGGCCGCGGGGCTGCCTCGCACCGCTGCGCCGCCTTCCGCCGACCCTGAGCCCGTGCCGGGCGGGGGCTGCCCGTGCCGGGCGGGGGCTCCCCGTGACGGGCCGGGGCTGCCGGAGCCGGGCCGGGGCTGCCCGAGCCGGGCCGGGGCTGCCTGAGCCGGGCCGGGGCTGCCCGCCCTCCCCGGGGGAGGCGGCGCAGCTCGCATCCCCCTGCGGGAGCGGGGCCGCGGGGCCGCGGCAGCGGCGGCAGAGGGAAGCGGCACTCTCCTCCCCGCTCCCCTCCCCTCCGCTCCTCTCGTCCTTTCTGCTCACCCCGCTCGTCCCTCCTCCTTGCCGGTGCTGGCGGCGGCTCCTCCTCCCGCGTGTGACCCGGTGCCGCATGTGAGCGGGGAGGAGGAGGAGGAGGGACCGCGCGGCGCGGGTCCCTCTGTGGCGGCGGCAGGAGGCGGAGCGGGAGCCGGCGTGCGGTGTCCCCCCGCAGCCTCATCGCTGGGCCCCGCCGGCGCTCCCCATGCCCGTGTGGTGCTGCCGCTGCTCCCTGGCCGGTCACTTCAGGTGAGGCGGCGGCGGGGGGCGGTGGGGCGGCGCGGAGCCGGGCCGCGGGGCGGCGGGCGGCGGCGGCGTGGGCAGGACGGGGACACCGGCGGGGCTGCGGCCTCCGCGGGGCTGCGGCGGCGAGCGCGGCTCTGCCGGCCCCGCACGGCCCCGCCGAGGAAGGGATGGCGACGGCGGGGCCCGGGCGGGCGCGCCGTGACCTTGGGCAGCGCCGAGGCGCAGCCGGGCCGGGGGCAGCCCGCGGCCGCTGATGCTCGGTGTCGCTCCGGGGCTCGCAGCGCTGCAACGCCCGGGATGCCGGCCCCCAGGGGCTCCGCTCCGCCCGCGTACCTGAACGAAATCCAACAGTCTGGCAGTGGTGAATTCTCTTCTCGAAGGGTCAGGTTGAGACCAAATTCAGATTCCTTTTATATAACGAGTTTTCTGTTAACCGCCCACCACAGTCCGTTTCTTTATTCCTTTTTTTTTTTTCCTGAAAGTACGCAGTGTATTCTAGCATCTTTCAAAACAGCTACCTGGAAAAGGTACCGTTTATTTTAATAACCTGCAACAAATTACGAGTTGTTATCAAATTATTATTATTAGCTTTTTCAAATGGGAGAAAAACTGTTATGTGTATGTTGTGTTTTTTCTCTTAATGGGTTAAAAAAAAAAAGCAAAACCGTGAAGGCACATTTTTACATATGTTTAGAATCTGAGTGACAGAATGTAATTCCCCAGGTTGAGTGATCAGTATAAGATAAATTAGGCTCTGGTGTTGGACCTGACTCATCTTGTGCCCACTTGCACGTCTGCAGGACTAGAGCCGTAGATGATTGTGCCAAGTCCCCACCACTGCAAAGCTGTCTACCCTGAGTTTTATCAAGATACAAACTGCTGGTACTTGGTGGCTTTCAGTGCTGCTCAGAGGTTAGGAAGGTGTGGGCCCTAACTTCAGATCTTGCTAGGTTCTGGTATGATGTTCTTGCAAAGGAAGAACATGCTGCTGACAACACTCCTTTGTGTGCACTGCATTTTGTGTGCAGGTATTCCGGTGCAAAGAACAAGAAACTGCACATTGTATGCAGATGTTCCTGTGCAAAATCACCAGTTTGGTAATTTGTCATACACTAAGATGCATTGAAGCAACATTTTTATTGTTAAAAGATTCTTCTGTAGCCTATAGCATTGTGCATATATCTCTTAAAAGAAGTTTTGAAATGTTTCTTTTGGTTTTATGATACATCAAGCACAGCAAGTATAGTAAAGCCACACTAAAGCATGTGTGCTCCCCTTAAGCCTGTCTTTTGCAAAACATAGGTAGGATGGCCTTTGTCAACTTTGAGCAAAGGCCGGAAAATAAAACAGTCTACCTGCTCCTTTCTAAAAGCAGAGGTGAAAAAATCAGTATGATAATTAGATATCCCCTCTCTGACTCCTTGTCTTCATCTAACTCATGCTGTTTGGATGTTAGGTGTCTGCAAGAGCTAATGTGCAGCTGTAATCAAACAGTAAGCAAGTAATTTGCTTTTTTTTTTTGCTTTTTTTTTTCTGTTGTACTGCAGGGAATAGTGATATCAAGTACTTTCCAAAATAAATGCCACCTCAGAATACCTCCCCACCCTTTTTAACAATGCCATCAGAGAGATGTGTTACAGATTGTGCTACTGCTGTTGTTACTGCACGGCTCTGTCTCCAGTTTACTTCAGACTTCCCCACTGAGGAAGGGCTTTTGAAACAGAATCTTGGGTGCTGTGGGAGTTGAGGCAGTACATGGCACTGGCTTCTTGAAGGCCCTGGGAATTGGATCAGCGTCTTACAGTTTTGATCCTGTGTAGAAAATAATTGCTGAAATGCTAGAATAGCTTTAAGATATGCAAAGTCTTAGGAAATAGATAAGAGTACTTTTATTTATTATTGATAATTACCATGTTTATAAAGAGAAATTTGTTAGAAATTTTTCTAAAAAAATAGCCCCTTGTTGTTACAGATATTTTTGATTAAAAATTGGTTGTCCTTGCTTTACAAAAGACCTGACAAAATAACTGCAGTAACAGACAGTTTTAATTTGACTCCGTCTTTCTAGCTAGACTGATAGTTTGTGTGCTGCTTCAATGACCTGGAAAGGTTTCAGAAAGGACTCCTAAATAATTAAATAGAAAACATTATAAAACAAGTCTTTGTATTCTAGAAACACATCTACATGGTGAAGAGTTACAAGAGAAACTTAGGTGTATTTTTCAGAGAAGGAACTGAAAAATCTAGAAAAATGGCCAGTGGTGAAAGCAGTCTGCTGTGTAGGAGCTGACCTGACTACATGGCAATTCTTTCTATAAAAACTTTTAATAGTGGTAGGATAGGATATGTCTAGGGCTTAAAGGGATCACTTCACAAGGATCCATCCTCACACCACTGCCAACTTTAACCAGCCTCACTTCTCTCTGAATGGAAATTTGTTGAGGTGAAGTCCTGTGTGCTGTTCAGCCAGCAGGAAGGGATATGAACGCTGCTGTTGTACCTTAGCTGCTCCTTCAGGCTTTGTCTGGCCTTAATGTTGTTAATTGGCTAGGCACTGTGTATCTCCTGATTTGATAAGGATAATGAGGAATGAGTTCTACTGTGTGTGGGATCAAAATAATGCTTGTGGCTATACTTTGGCTTTGTATAAACTGAGATTAGAAATCTGCACTTCTGCAGAGCCATCTGTGCTTTTTTGTTATCCTTCTGTAGACTTGCTAGGAGTAAGTAGTTTTAAAAAATTTTCTGTTAGAAAAGCTGTGCTGAAGAGTAAAATTGTGTAGATTGGATAAAACATATCTGTTTTGGTCTCAATTTCACCAGTTTCGTAGCTTTTAAAGTAAAACATCAAAAGTGACTATTTTTGAAGAGACTGTTCTGACAACAGTTCACTGTTTGAATTTAGTTTTCTCCCATCTGTCCTTCTTAATTAGAGCTTACAGCGGCACTGAAACCGAAGGACAGCTTTTGAATTCCTTTGTTCAGTACTTTGGTGACAGCCTTGGGAGGAAGATTAAAAGAATGCCTTTAATTGAAGAAACTGTTCTGCCTGGGGACTCCCTTCTTACCCTGCCTGTAGTAATAATAGGTGAGTTTTTTCCCTTTTTAAAGATTCACTGACATTGCCTTTATTGACCTGCTGCATGAAATAATTTATCAATAAATAACTTGTGCTTAGAACCCTTACAGTGAAGATCTTTATTAGAGTAATACAGTTGTTATAATTAACAACAGTAGCATTATATTATGTTAAGGGACTTGTTGGAGTATATTTGAATTTGAATTGTGCTTTGAAAAAATCAGCTGTGTTATTTAGCAGCAGATATGGGAGTATTAACAGAAGAACTGTATTGATTCTAGTGTTGATAACATAGGATTTGATTAATGTGATATGTCTATTTCTGTATGCATGGAGGTTGTCAGTGGTACACCAGTAGAAATCTGTGGGCTCATGTGGAAGAGTGAAAAGCATAATGTGTGCTCTGTGTTGGTTAGGTGCTAACCTCTCATTATTTGCCTTTTTCTCTGTTGCATCCATCACTAATATCTAAATATTCTCCTGTCTTTTCCAAAATGAATCCAGCTCAATTCGGCTAGTTTAAAATAATAAATTGTACACTTTTTTGATTGAACACTTAAGGGCTTGTACTTATGAAATGACAGGGTAACAGAGGGAGGAGGCTCCATGGGTACACAACTTAATTGGGAGTGCCAGCGTAATGTGTATTGGGCCAAGGTTTTTCAACAACAGCTGGTCACCAGCTCATTCTTGCCATGACTTCATGAGGAGATAAAGAAAAGATTTGAAGTAAAGAAGGTTTTCAATAATCTAGTCCAAAGCTGTTGGGACTAGAGCAAGTACCTACCTGTAAACAAGCGAAGATTTTGGAGATTGATGTTGCAATATAATTGTGTTTCACGGTGTCTCCATAACTTTCAAAGACTCCTGTTTGCACAGTGCCTGTTCTCAAAGCTCTCTTTATGATAGTTTAAAATAGTGCTCATGGAGCAGACTGACGTGTGTGTGACAGACGTGAATCACTTGATGAATTCTGCATGACAGTCAAAGAGAACGGTGCCCTGGCATTTTGTCAGCCTTAGTATAGGTTTGTCATATGGTTTATGATTCAGTTTCCACTGTTTAGTTTTGCAAATGTGCGTTATGCAAATACCTGTGCTCAATACTTAGTTTGTCTAGAGCACCTTTCTAGGTGCTGACACCAAATACAGCTGCATTGACCACTTCTCCATCATCCAAATGCTTCTTCACAGATATATTTGAGACACCTTGCAAGCTGATCTTCTCCACTGACAGCGTATTATCACTGAAGAGCCTTCAAAGGGATCTAAAATGATTTGATAATGGAGTAGAGGAGTATGAAAATAGTTGTCATCCCCCCTGCCCCCCCATGTATGAACACACTCTCTGCTGGTTTAATAACTTCTGTGCAGTACCTGTGTTGGGAAGAAACAGATACATTCCATCAGGGTTCAACAATTTCATGCTGAAACTCTTAAGTTTAAAACATATTCAGTGCTAAACATTTTCATCTTCTGCACCAGTTTTGATCATTACTATGTGGAATGTTGTCACTTCCTAGCCAAATAACAAGGCTGTTATGATACCTGAAGTTGAATATTTGCTTTAAATTTAGACACATAATGTAAAGGTGATTGTACTACAGTTTGCTGTTGATCAAGAGAAGATTTTGCTGATGTTCAAACAAACTTCTAACTGCTTCTTAAATGAACAGGGTCATGAGGTTTCTGATTATATCATTGTACAACTAAAGTTTGTGTAATAGTAGTATCTCCTAATTGCAGTCAGAGGTCTTATCAGAGGCACCATGTGTAAATAAAAAACAAAATTTGTCATTTCAAAAAGATTTTTTTCTCTTTTTCCCAAGAATTTTCTGAGAAAACCATAGCAAGTCTAATTGCAGACCTTGCAGCTGAACATTCACTCTGTGTGTTCTTAACAGCATATCCTCAAGGGATTTCCTTTCCCTTGGATTCAGTCTGCTTAAAGAATAGGAGCTAGGTTTGGATCAGCTCTCTGGATGGTCCAAGAAAAGTTCAGGGAACTCAGTGACAGTAATTCACCTTAACATCACAGAATGACTAGTTTGGAAGAGACCTTCAAGATCATTGAGTCCAACCCATGCCCCAACACCTCAACTAAACCATGGCACTGAGTGCCACATCCAGTCTTTTTTTAAACACATCCAGGGATGGTGACTCCACCACCTCCCTGGGCTGGCCATTCCAGTACTTTATCACTCTTTCCATAATACCACTTTTCCATAGTATCCAATATAAATTTCCCTTGGTGCAGCTTTAGACTCTGTCCTCTGGTTCTGGCAGTTGCTGCCTGGTGAAACAGACCAACCTTCACCTGACTACAGCCACCTTTCAGGGAGTTGTAGAGAGTGATAAGGTGACCCCTGAGTCTCCTTTTCTCCAGGCCAAACAGCCCCATCTCCCTCACAGGGCTTGTGTTCCAAGCCCCTCAGCAGCCTCATTGCTCTTCTCTGGACGTGCTCAAGTGTCTCAAACTCCTTCCCAAACTGAGAGGCCAGAACTGGACACAGCACTCAAGGAACAGCCTCACCAGTGCCGAGTACAGGGGAAGAATGACCTCTCTGCTCCTGCTGGCCACAATGCTCCTGATACAGATTAGGATGCCCTTGGCCATCAGGGCACACTGCTGGACTTGACCTCAACAAATTTCCATTCAGAAAGAAGTGAGGCTGGTTGAAGTTGGCAGTGGTGTGAGGATGGATCCTTGTGAAGTGATCCCTTTAAGCCCTGGACATAACCCATCCATCCCATCCTCAGTAATTTCCTTGGCCCTTGCCAGTTTTGTTTGGGTGACATTTGTTAACCATTTCCTTCTTTTAGCCTAATCCAGTAGGAATGCTCTTTAGCATGGCATCTTTGGCTATGGCACACATTTTCCTCTTTCCATTGTGGATGAGCTTTTTTTATATGCCAGTGGGAAAATAAAGCTAGCTGTGCAATTGTAAAAACATTAAAAAATTCTTTACTGCATTCAAGTTATAATTCTAAAAACAGTTAAGAATTTACTCAGCCATGGAAATGCTTGTGAACCACTATGATTAAAGTGTTTTCATCAATTAATTTGATTTTGTTATGGATAGTTTCTCTGTATTGCTACAGTTCTCTCTCACATCTATCTCATGGCAAATGGGTGACAGTAGGTGCTTGCATCTTCTTTAAGCTTTAAATTCCTGGACTGAATCACATCCAGCTATCTTATGTTGATCTGTTTGTGGGAGGGCAGAACAGTGTGAGAGTAAGGAAGAACTTTTTCACTGTCTTTAGATTCTTTAGATCATTTCCTGTAGCCTCTGGCTGTGACCAGTCTATGCACAGCATTGTAATAAAGTATGGGATATTCTGCCACTGGGGACCAGGTGAGTACAGCCTGGTGAAAGAGGAAAAAGAGATCCAGCATATGAAGAAACTGGGAATGAACAGGCCCTCAGTGAAGTAATGGGGGATTTAGGACAGAGGAATAAGGAAAGGGAGAAGAGACAGGCATTGGAGAAATGGGATTGTTAAAATTGTGTGTGCAAAGGTGATGGGGAAAAGTAAATGACCTGTGAATTCTTGACATCAAGAGATGAAGTAAGAATAAATATTGAACAATGCCTGCTATATTAAAATATGAATGAATTAGTAACTTAAACCCAGAATTCGCAATGTGTGCTAAATACCATGTGTCCAAACAAAGACAAAGTACTGACAAGTGGCTCATTAGGAGAACACTGTGCTTTTCATTCAGTTAATGAGTAAGAGGAGCTATAGAAATAACAACACGTAGCCACATATTTAAAGTTTGTATCATAGCACATACTTTCTGATTTCACTTTCTGTAACTTTTGATGTCTGAATTTGCAAAATGAATGTTACTTCTGTATTTGCATGTGATAAATATGGTCCCCTACTTTGTTTAATACTGTCAAATAAATAGAAAGGTTTACCTTATGGTAATGTTTTGGTCCTATCTATCTCATACTTTTAATAATATTTTTAAAATAATTGTCTATTAAAATTGCAGCAATACACATATACAAATTAAAAATGCTACAAAGTGGTTAAGGTGTTTGACTTGATACTCTTGCTGAACAGTGAATGTGGACTTACATGAGTTTCATGTTCTCTACCACTTACCCACAGGAGGTCTGTGGTCACTTAGCTTTTATGTTGCTGTTTTGCAGTGTCTGTAACTTCTATTCTGACTTTCAGTCTTAAGCTTTCTGCTTGTCTTCCCTTTATTTTATGGACAGACCTGAAGAGAATATAATCCAGATTGTCTTTCTGCTCTGTGTTGTACAGTGCCTGTGAGAATGCAAAGTTGTAAGATGGCAATAATATTCAGCTATCACTGTGACTGACAGGCAGACCATTATCTGTCAGGCCATTTTCACCCAGTAGTGAGTTTGACATAGTAAATTAGGGAACTTCTTTATATGCATTTTGCTTCCTGGTGTAAAAGTTATACATTTGTTTCTCTTTAACTGAAAAAAACTTTGCTCTGTGTATTTGGAGGATGGTCCTATAAAATTCTATAAAACTCTATTTTACTGCAAAGTTTATAAGCTGCTTTGAAATCAAGGCAGTCTAGCATTATACTACTTCAGTATTATTTTGTTGCTTTATATTTAGTGATTAACAAACTGTAGATTATAAACATTTTTACTAAAGCAGGAAATTTTTTCTTTAATAGGAAATGGACCTTCAGGAATTTGCCTTTCTTACCTGCTCTCTGGGTACAGGCCATATTTGTCTCCTGAAGCTATACACCCAAACCCCATTCTGCATACAAAATTAGAAGAAGCTCGACATCTTTCCATTGTTGACCAAGTAAGCTTTGGTTGCCTTCTTGTCTAGCTCTTTTCCTACTGCAAGCAATAGTGCATTAATAAGTTATTTTGTTATTCTGTTAATTTAAATAGAGTCAACTCATGGCCATTAGATCCAAACCTGGGCTGTGTAGTGTTGTTTGTGGCTCTTAAAGGCTTTTAGTTTGTGGTGTCTTTTGGTTTTACTGCTTTTTGTTGTGTTCTTACTACTTGCTGGGAGTGTCTAAAGCGTGACTTGGTCTGTGACTGATGCAGGAATTCCAGTTGTCATGTCCTGGGATGTTTGGGCATTATCACCGAGGAACACGTGCTACTAACATACATAAAGTACACATAGCTCAAGTTAAAATATTCTTAAATACTACAATTCTTACTAAGATTTCATTTTTAGTTGTATTGGGCACATATATCCTCTATAAACACAATCCATTTATCTTTTTGGAACAGCATGCATCTTTCAGTATTTGTGTTGTATTGACAGTTGCTCTTGTCCTGTTGTTGTTGTACCCATGTACACGTCCAATTTTTCTGTCTGATTTGATTAGTTAAATCTTCTCCAGCATTTTTCTTTCCACTTGTCCATTGGTTTGCCATCTTAACACTGTTTTCCAGTCACCTCATTGTACTTCTGATGGATTACTGATAATGTTATCACTGTATTGCCTTTGTGACTAATTTATTTGAAATACAAACATGGATTTATATTTGTAGAGAGTAAATAGGAGTTTGTTTGGCTTTGGATTATGGAGGGTGTTTTTGTTTCACTGCTGCGCTATTTGCATGTGATGTTTACCCTAGGTCTCAAGGGCTTTTTCTTTTGCAGGAGAGTAAGTTGCCTAAGTTTTGGCTACAGATGTTTCATGTACTTCATCTTCTCCCAACCCCCTAATATTTTGACTAATTAGGAGGCTAAGCTGTACTGACTTTGTCAGCCAAAATTGGTTTTATGTCCAGTTCTTTCTTCAAATCTCTATTTTCTCTTTAAATATTTGCTATTGTATAATTTTTGCAATTATTAGAACAAGACTGGTTAATAGATCTGAAATGTGAACTTTACAAAGTTCTAGAAATTTTTCTCAATGTTAACTGGTGTGTAAAATAATCCTAGTTTTACTTTTTAAAAATAATACTAATTTTATCTTCATTATTTTAAGATATAATACAGTTAGTGTTGGAACAAGCTAAGAGCTGTCAAAAGAGCCTTTTCTACTCGATGTTTAAAGCTTAATGTTTTTAGATTCCAATTTTGCTTTATCAAAATGGAGCTCCTAGAAATATTAGCAGTCCTTTGTTAAAAGAAGTCTGCTGTATATAAATATAGATGTTACTAAGTTGCTCTGATCTCTGTTTGTCCACATACTTCTTTGTTCTGCAAATACTGACTTGCCCCAGAATTACTGTTATTAACATGTAATTTTAAAATGAGTGAGATGTACTATTCAGAGTTACAAAGAACTGAATCATAGCAGTTATTTCTGAAAAGTGTTTTGATTGAATGTCTACATTAAATACCTTTACCTAAAATGCAATTTGAACTGTGTTTTCTGTTGCAATTCAACTTCTGCACATCAGAGTAGCATGATGGACATGAAAAGTTTAAAATTTGTCATCCTTCAGGATCTGGAGTACCTGTCAGAAGGCCTGGAAGGACGCTCCTCAAACCCAGTTGCAGTGCTTTTTGATACCTTGCTTCACCCAGACGCTGACTTTGGCTATGACTACCCGCCTGTTCTGCACTGGAAGTTGGAACAGCATAATTACATTCCCCACATAGTGCTTGGAAAAGGACCACCTGGCGGGGCCTGGCATGTGAGTTAAAGTTTCATCTCACTCCTAGAGTAACTTGATAACTCCGTGGTTTGGGATTTTTCTTACTGCCTTACTCTAGGGCTGTTTTAGATGGTAGTGCCAATTGCAGTTTCAGCTGCTCCTTAGCAAAGCCCAAGTAAGTGGGGGATATGAGAAAGGAAGGAAGAGGTTGCCTTTTACTTGGGTGTTTGTGACCATGAGTGCTGTCTTATATTACCAGGTTTTTTGTTAGTTCGCATTTAATGAATTATAATGAAGAGTATTTTCTATAACTTTTTTTCTTGTCTGCATTGTTTCCAGGTGCTTTTATACACAATCTTAAATTTTGGTGTCTTTATATGATGCTGCTTTCACATGTTTTGTGTTTCCTTCCTCTTTTGCATCTCAAATAACTTGCTTTTAGTTTTCTTTTCGTATGCTGTCTCTTCACCTTTATTAGCTCATGTGGTTGCTTATTATCTAAGTGTAACACAGAAATAGTTCTCAGTTCTTCATTTAATGTCCTGGTTTTATGTTGTATTCTGGTATTTTGTTGCTCTAAATGAGTACAATGAGAAGAGCTTCACTGGTTTTTACATTTGAATATTTTTTTAAAATTTACATTTTACATTTGAATTGAAATTTGAATTTGAAATGTGTCTGATCGCGCATCTTCATATTTTCTCCATAGTCCATGGAGGGCTCCATGCTAACCATCAGTTTTGGAGACTGGATGGAATTGCCTGGCCTCAGCTTTAAGGAGTGGGCAGCCAGCAAACGCAGGTAAAGATACTGCAGAATCTACTTGGGAATCCTAATGGCTATAAAAATCCAGATTACTGGAAAATATTCGGACTTCACTGTTCAGAGGAGGGCTTCTTGTTTAGTTTATTAAATTGCTTGATGGCACTGGAAATTCTTCTGCTGTGTGTATTCTGATGGAAAAAAACTGGACAATGGTCAGGCAGAATAGTTGCTGGTGAGTGCACTGAACGCAAACGTACAGGCAGCAGTGTGTTCCAGCAGCATTTCAGAAAGAGGCACTTGCTGAAAGCAGTTCCGATCAGAGGTGAGGGAAGATGAGGGAAGGAATTTCAAATCCACTGAAGGAGGTACTGCAAGTTCCTCTTTCAACACTAATGCAGCTGAAGTTGCTGCGCACACCAGCTTGCTTGCAATTCAGGAAGTTAAATATTTCAGCATTTGCTTTTACAGGCAAAGCTGCAGTATCTGAAATCTATGAATTTTAATTTTAAGAAAATGATTCAGTATTTCTGTGTTAATTTGTGGAAATAAGTTTCTTGAAAAAACTTGAGAAGAAAAGTTAATCTTGTGCAAGCTCACCAGTTTTACTTCAGTTCATAAAGGTCTGTGTCAGCAGATGAACCTAGGAACACTCTACATAAGCTTTTTCTAAAATTTTAATTTTTTTTTTACTTTGTTCTAGCAAAATTAAAGGAAGTTGGTTTTGTACCATGTATGGGAAAAGAAGAAGTACAGTTACTCAAGCATATGTCTTTAAGGGCAGACTTATTCATTTCAGGACAACCCTTGAAGTGAGGAAACTGTAGCTTTGTTCTTTAATCCTTTTCTTAGATAACCACAGCAATCTTGCCTCCTTGTCTAACTAAAATCCCATAAGCTGCTTATTATCTGAAGCTATGTATTATAGTTTTCAACAATGCTAAAACCAGGAATGCTGACCTGTTATACTACAATTAAACAAGCTTATTTAACAGGATTGATGATAATGTAAAATTCTAGTTATGTAGAATAGTTTCCTAAGTTTCCTTGCAAGAGGTGTCACACTGTCACATTATTCTCTTCCTATAAATATCTCAGAGGATTTCCAGAGTAGTAACCTGAGCATTTAAAAGAACATGTGCTATTATATTGTTAGTCTAAGAAAATGAGTAGCCTTGTAAATATGATTTTAAGTGTAATTTAGTGGCAATCCTGATGTTCACTACAGTTTATTTTGCCCTTTTCCTAGAGCTTACTTCTAAAGAAGTAGCAAAATTCATGCAACTGTTCCAAATAATTACACTGTCAGCTATTTTTCTTATAAATGAGACTGCAATAATCATGAGAAAAGCACAGATGTAATAGCAGGGTTGCAGTGCATAAATGTTTTTTATTGAACACTTGAACCTCACAATCCTGTTTACATAGTTGCATTAACACTCTGTGTCATGTTTGCTTTGCTCATTCATGTGACATGGAACTACTTCATTTGATACTTAGTGAACTTAACCGTACCCAAGGGAGAGTTCTTTTGTAAAGTATAATGAATACTTGGTTCCAGTAACATATTGAACCTAGAGTTTCAAAATTAGCACTTAACTATGACATTTAATTATTAGATTGTAAGTAAGTGTATTCTCATTGGGTACAAGTTTAGCCAGTACTGTATTGTTTATAGTTGTGATGTTAAACTTTGTGAAATACTTCCATATGGAGCTGCTGGGGTACTCCAGAGCTTTGTTACACCTAATTTCTTAATCACCATAGCAATTTACATTGCATAAGCACTTAAAACTGTGTTTAAAAAGTTAGCTGGTCTTGTGTATCAGGAAACAAGAGAACAAATAAATCAAATGCCTTTAAAGATGCTGAACTCAGAGTCATTTACACTGAGTAGATTCAGTCCTCATAAACTTGACCTGCCATGTGGTATATCATATCTGATATTCAAATTACCAATAAGGTCAATTTATTAACCAGAATCATTCAATTTTCTTTCAGAAATATAAAGAGTGATCGAGTAATGCCAGAGGAAATAGCTTGTTATTATAAACACTATGTTAAAGTCATGGGCCTCCAAAAGAATTTTAGAGACAATGTTTACATAACATCAGTGTCCAGGCTTTACCGAGAAAAGGATGATGAAGGTAGGAGTCACCAAAATGAAGATATTTCAACACAGCATTTGGAAATGGAAGATGGACAGAAATCACTTCATAAGAGAAACTGGGAAGTCAGAGGTTATCAGCGAGCAACAGATGGCTCTCATGTGCCCTTCTGCCTCTTTGCTGAGAATGTGGCTCTTGCAACTGGAACCTTTGATTCTCCTGGCCGACTGCAAGTTGAAGGAGAAGACTTTCCTTTTGTCCTCCATTCCATGTCTGACTTCGGAGCCGCAATCAGCAAAGGAAAGTTACGTGGGAAGGCAGACCCTGTGTTGATTGTGGGTGCTGGACTAACAGCAGCTGATGCAGTACTATGTGCCTATAACAACAACATCCCCGTGGTCCATGTGTTTCGTAGAAGAGTTACCGATACAAGCCTAATTTTCAAACAGTTACCTAAAAAGCTTTACCCTGAATACCATAAGGTCTATCACATGATGTGTACTCAGTCTCATACCATGGACTCTAACCAACATTCTGCTTACACTAGTTTCCCTGAACACAATGTACTTTCCTTCAAGCCTGAGATGAAATGTGTTCTTCAGAGTGCCTCCGGACTGAAGAAAATTTTGAAGTTTTCTGTAGCCTTAGTTCTGATAGGTTCTCACCCAAATCTTTTCTTTTTAAAGGACCAAGGACATAGCATAGGTCATCACTCTAATCAGCCCATCACATGCAAGGGGAATCCTATAGAGATTGATCCGTACACTTACGAATGCACTAAAGAAGCCAACCTCTTTGCTTTAGGGCCTCTGGTGGGAGACAACTTTGTACGGTTTTTAAAAGGAGGTGCACTGGGCATTGCACGATGCTTGGCAATAAGACAAAAGAAGAAACATGAATTGATTGAAAGTGGGGATGGAGGAGGTGAGGGGGTACCATAAACAAGACATTAGAAACTCTCACATCCAGGGTTACAGATGTAGTCTTAACAGAAAACTCACTGGCAGCAAAAGTTGATAGCAGTCACATTTCTGTTGTGTACAAGTAACCTGCGCTTGTATTGCTTGGTAAAGGATATTACGATACTTCAGTCTTTAAAAATACAAAAAAATTGATCTGCTATTTCAACTGATCTCAACTGGAACTGCTTCCAGATAAACAGAAAATGAGACTAACTTATATTGGCCTGCCTGTCTGTCATCTCTTGCTCAACTACAAGAGCAAACTTCGTTTGTGAAAGGCAATGCCTACCAGAGTGGTTTTACATTTTAGTGTCAAATGTGACAAGAATACTCTTACCATGCAATTGAAATAACTTCTAAAAGCAGAAAGATTGTTTGTACAAAGTGATTCTTTGTCCCAAAGCAAATTTGGAGCCCTCTGCTTGAAACAAGGATTTTATTTATTTGCCACAGTAATACTTGGAATGAGCACTTAGTAAAATGGTTTCTACTATAAGAAGGACTTCTGTAAGCAAGAAGTATTCCTCAACAGTTTTAAATTATCCTGGTAATTGGAATAAAAGAATAAGCATTCCCATTTACTCTTTAATGATTTGACACAATCCATTAATGTTTCTTCACACTATGCCTAGACTTGGGTGAGTGCACAAAGACTAACATGAGATGTTCCCCTACAGTGACATGTACATTTCTGAGAATACGCATTAACATAAACAATAAAGTACTGATGTAAGTGCTCTTATTACAGTGTCAATATCATGAATATCTAGTGTACTACTGAAAAATTAGTTACATGAGAAAATTAAGGGGTTTTTGCTTCCAAGATCAGGAAGACCGAATGGGATTACTTGGCTGATGAAGGTGGGGTGGGTGATAGATATTCTCCCATTTGACCAAAAGTGGGTTCTGTTTTTTTTTTTTTTTCTAGAGCAGCACATGATAGTAAAATATTTTAGCCTGCAGTTTTTGAAACTTAAGAAAGGCTTGTGTCTTACAGCCACCTAAAAAACAAACCAATTTCAAAACAAACATGCAATAGTTCCTTTAAATCTTAAAGCTTTTAATGAAAGACAAAGACTTAACTTGTACCTACCTCTGAATCCAAGTTCCATCTTTCCGCTCCATAATGTAAGACCTAGATATCATTTGCTGGGTTTTACAGTAGTTAGTTCAACTAAACACACTCGTATTTACTGTCATGAGGTTATTTACTGTCATGAGGTTAAGTTAGGAAAGTGAATTCCCAGAACTCTCAATAGACAAAAGTGATTGGTCTTAACTGTTTCTTTACCAAATGTTTTCATTCGGGTCCAATATGATGGAAAAGGTGTTATTTTTCTGTTTGGGAGTTTTTTTTGTTAAAGAATGTCATGTTAGTTTCAAGTATTCTGTTTGCGTGATTAAAAATCTCCATATTGAACTTCAGCAGATTTTAAAAAGGAAGTTAGGCTTTGTGAAACTGCTAGTGGTTGCTGGTTTCCCAACTGTCTTAACTTTCATAAATGCTAGATAGCTATATTCAATAAATGCCTGTTTTCTGTGCCTACTGAATTACAGGGTTCTGTAGCTACTGCAGATCTTTATGCATCTGAGTAAGTTACTCAGGATTTGGACATAGAAGTTGAAAAGGTAAAGGATACAAGGATTAAAGTTACTATTTTCAGTGGAAGTCCAAAATAATTTATTAAATTATGCTACTACTACTAATAAATTTTAGTCTAGAGCCACTTAACAGCATAAACACAAAATAAGGAGCATTTCTATCAATTTCTGCATTGCCCACATGGCTGGCTTTAGCCATGCATTGTCAGTACTAGTTAAGGTACTTTTTTATACTGATATTGAGCTGATTTTAATTCCACTAAAGTCTAAGCTTGTTTTCTTCATATTTTAATTGCAATTCTACAATTCGCTTTCTCTGGAAGAAACTCTGTATATAGAAACCAATTCTAAACCTGTGATACCTAATAATTTTAACTGTTATAAGTGCTAAATACTTGATTATAGAATTTTATTGCAGTTTAGTTATTGGGAATACATTTGCACTGTGACTAAATTCCTGCAGTTTTGTGTCAATATTAATGTCCAAATACAACACGCGGCATGTTACTGCTTTTTCATAAATCACAGGAGACATTTAAAATGCCAGCAAAAAAAAAAGAGATTTACTTAGCAGTTATTTTGCAAAATGGGGAAAAAACCTTCAGCCCCTTTTTGAGCTTCAGCTGCTGCAGCTACTCACAAGCTCTGTGTGTTGTAGTGACAATTTTGTAGCAGAGATCTTTGACCTAATCTTTCACTGCAGTCTTACAGCACCTTGAGGTTTAATTTTTTTTTTTTTTTTTCCATCAATCATGCCAGTATTTTTGAGATAAAAAGTTGCCTGTGAGACCCCATAGCTGGGCAGAGAAAACTCAGTGGTCATGTTTATTAAGCCAGTGTAAAAATACTTTTTTCAACCTAAGTTTGCTAAAAGATCATCTTGTGTCTTCTAGGAATTGCTAGATTTCAAGTTGTAGCTAGACATTTTAATTCTTGCTTTTCTGATTTTGAGAGAAATTTCTGTTTCTCTCCTATTTAGTATTTTGAGGAACTAGGTGATAGAGAAGTTTGGGCTTTACCTTAAGATAGTTTTACCTACTGCATTTATTGTGAATTAGATGTTGGCACTTAATAGTTGTCTTTTGGGGAAACACCTTGTTTCTCAGATTAAAAAAAAGCCCAAACATTTGAATTTCTTGTGTAATATAATAATTTACAGAAGAAGAAGGGAGACTTTCTTTCAGCTCTTCTTTCATTGAGAACAATAAACTTTTAAACATTGTGTATTTTGAAAGGGTACTTCGTACTGAAGATTTATCATGAAAATGCAGACAGGAAGAACATAATTTTTAGCTGAAGTAAGTTAATTTGGATTTACAGAATTTTTAAAGCTGTGTTAACCCATACTGTGTATTTTCTAATAGGCTAGTGGCAAAACAGCTTTTACACTTGGATTTGGTTCTTAATGCTGTGAATGTGTCTTCTAGTTAAATTATTGCTAAGAGTATTTCAAGTAGTGTCCAGATGCTGAACTGGGAGTAAGATTTCTCCTACTAGATTTTGCTAACAACCTGACTCTTTCCAGTACATCTTCTGACTGAATTGTACTTAAAACTTTTTCCACACAGGAGTAAGCCTAAGTTTCACCCAAGTGAGTAAACACAGGAATCCTTTCTGCAAGTAATCCAGAGAGAGCGGTGACAACACCACTGGATTCTTCTCTCTCTCAGCAAAGTGCTTTCTTGGACTAGAAGCCTGAGCTTGCCAGTGACTGCATGAAAAGAGTACGGCTCCCCAGTGGTTATGCACTGAGAAAGGGACACCAAAGTGTATGCCACAGCTCCAGGTCCCTTGTCCTCAGCACTTGGGGCAGTCTTGTATTTTACTTCTGGCCTGGTGGATGTAGGCAACTTCTTTTTAATAATTTCATAGAGTGATGTTTGCATAATGAAAAATACTCATTTTGTAGAAGGAGGTGGCTATAGCTTCTTTCTCTCACAGCTCAAGAACTGAAAAGAAAGCTAGAGCCAGAAGTCGAGAGTATTTACTCAAAGCTGGAGGAAATCAAACTAAAACTTCAACTTTGAGAGAGGCCTGACCTGCATACCCAGTTGAAAGCAAAGGCCATTTTTAGGCCAAATGTTCTTAAAAGAGAACGAAAGGGAGTAAAATTTGCAAACTTGTAGTGAGTCTTCACAGCTGACAAGTGATGACAAGTGAGGGATGATGGGAGGAAAGCAGTGAGGAACATGGGCAGTATGAAGTGCAGATGTACAGGTGTTGAAGTGCCAATAGTGGGGGTGTCCCACCCTCCTGGGGGAGATGTGGGGCTGTGAAATGAGCCCTGCATGGGAGCTGCTCCTCCAACAGCTGGCTGGGATTTGTAACGTGTGTGAGAACTTGACTTTGCTGAAAAAGCTGTAGGACCAGATCAGCGACGTGGGCTGCCAAGAGACAAGGCTTTGTTACCTGCTACCATATTTTCTACTTCTGAGAAGCAAGCATCTTCTTGTAATAGCAGGATCCTGACAGTGCTCCCAGACATTTCTAAACAGGAAGAGGTAGCACACATGTGCTTTAAGGGCAGCTGATTTTATCACTGTCAATACAGTAATGATTTAATTTTGAGTAAATAAGGGAACCAAAAATGCCAAAAGGTTTATACTGTTACATCTTAATTTAGATAATCCATTAGAACCATACAATAACAATGTTCTGTCATAATTTTTCAGTTCTTATTTTAAAGTGGGAGCAAGACAGGAGCATTCAATAGATGTGAGAGTTTGTTGTATAAATATTTTCCCCATTTCTCCTTGCCCAGCCTGAAAGAAAAGTTTTGTTTGAAATAACTATAACAGTTGATTTTACTTAGCAGAAAGAATGAAAACTGAAGCATCTTTGACAGAAAAAGAAGGGCTTTGTGACATTTAGGGGCATTAGGGGTACAAACCTGAAGAAAGGAATTATAAACAGTTCTTTTTCTGAAACTGTGTTTTTGGGAATATGGTACACTGGCAGTTTCAGTTTAATTTATTTTTGAAGCTTGAATTACATGGAGAATTGTGTGGTCAAGGATGAATTTGGTGTAAGGAACAAGGATTACAGGCAAGGGGAAAAGCATTTCTAGTGTTATTTAGTAGCTATAGTGAATCTAAGTGCTGTTTTAAAGATAGTTTTGTCTACAGACACTAGAACATTTCAGCTCAAACATACCTTGAACTTGGGTTCATATTATACCTGTCTGCATGTTAGGTAATTTTCTAACTCATAATTTTGTACTTTCAGGCCATCATAAACCAACTCTTGAAACCTAGGTGTAATCAGTAGTCATCAAAACCAGGAAACAACTTGTTTTGAAGACTTAAGTAACTCTAATTTGCACCTTCCTCCTCCCTCTCTTTATTCTGAGATCACTGGCAGTAAGTACCAGCCTGCAGTGGATGCTTCAATAAACTGTCCCTAGACACCCTCTGTAGACTTACATGCTAGCATAAAGAAAATTAACAACTAGGTTTGCTATGTATTCACAAAATACCATAGAATCCTGGCATTTTTTAGGTTGTCCTTTAACTAGATATACAAATATTTCTCATTGGTTTGGATGCTAGGACCAGCTGCTGTGTGAACAGTGAGCTATTGTTTGAGAACTGATCCTGCTACCTTACATCTCCCTGGCACAATTAACTGAGTCAATACTCTGACCTTGGCCATTTCTGTTAGACCTGCTATGCTGGTTTTATGTTGGAATTCCAGTTTGAAATTACATAAAGGACTGTATTCATCTACCTATGTTTGCTCACACCCAATGCACCTGGACTTGGAGATATGTGTAAATATAATTTACGTGTGGCAGTGCCAGTTTTCATCTTTTGCTGGAGTAGGCTTGCATCATACTTCTTTTTAAGATGAGCAATGTAAACACATACAGAACATTTTCTGTAAGCAACTTGTGAGCAAAACCTCTCTTTTGATTAGGTGATAAATATTCCTGTGATTTGCATGCTAGGCTTGTTTTATCTTAATGTGTGAAAACTGATTAGAGACTGAAGGCAAAAAAATTAAAATAGTATCACCTAGAAGTCAATTATCTTGATTTTGAAAAGTAGGGAACCCAAGTCAAATGAAAGATCAAGCTGCAGAGGAAAAGGCATTCAGAGAGCTGCAGTGTTCAGAATGAGGGAGAAGGTGTTTTGCATAGATCTGGTACTAAAACTAATGACTGATAGATTCCAGTAGTAAAAGCTGCAGCAGAGCAGTAGGGGCAGAGCGCTAAAGCAAGTGGTAGAGAGAGTTGCTAGTCAGAAATATCTGATATTGTGTAGCATTTTTGTAACTATCTCACTGGAATGTGATGATGGTGATCAAAGACTGCAAGAGAAAGAGGGAGGAATAATGGTAAGGAAGAGGGTTCATTTTTTTGGCACATTTGGCTTGAATTCTAAGGAGATACCAGAAAAACATCAACCCAATTGGAATTTGAAAATCAAGCAAAAATCAGTTTGGGAATTTGTGACTCAAACCAGATGTGGCCAAATGTGACTGACCCTTGATTCAAGAAAGGGAAAAGAGCAAGAGAAGAAGGTGCAAGACTCCCTCCAGTTTTATGGGGGAGAGACAGGACTGAGAAATCATTTGTATGACATGGACTGAGCAAGATGGGGAGTGGGTTAGAGGTAGGTCTACAGTAGAAGCTTCAGCTACTGTCTCAGTTAGGGTTTAACGTGGAATAGAGCCTATGACACATCAGAATGAAGGCAAGGAAGGGACTTGGCATTTCAGAGGAAGGTGATGGGGAGGTGGCTGGATGGAGGAGCTCGAGCTGACTGCAAACACAGTTTCCACATATAGGAACAGGTGCAATGACAAAGGAGAGGCCAGCCCTGACACACAACCGCCACCACTCTGGGAGAAGATGGGGGAGTTAAGGGTAGGAGAAAACAGGACAGACTCAGAGATGTGAATGGACAGAAATAGAAATCACACTTCAACAGTACAAGTATCTTGGTAGTCTCCAAAAAAACCAAACCTGTGGCTTCCCCAGCTGATGTAGAAAATGGGAAGTCAGCTGAAATTGGTGTGAATTAAACTGAAAATTAAACAGGTTTTTATGCAGGGATACAGCACCTATCCACAGTTTTAGTAGTACCTAGAGTGATTCAATCCGCTTTAAACTGTTTTCGTCAGCTAAGCTGCTGAATGCAAGACTGTATGTTAAGAGCCTTGCTAATAAAAAGTTTATTTAGTTTATATATTGTGTGCATCTCCTTCCTGTAAGCAGAGTGAATAAAAATATTGTTACAAAAAAAAAAACTATCCCAAACAAACCCTCAAACTCAGTTACACACAAAACATGTAAGAAACAAGATCTGAAGTTAAATGTCGAGACGTATTTTTAAGGTGAAGAGCAGAACTTTGTCAAAAGGTAGGTATACTTGCAGACCGTAGTATGGCAGATGAAAGAAACCTTAGATATCTTCCTGGATTTACTGAACTTTTTTTAACCTAAAGAAAAGCAGCACCAAACAAGCTCTCCCAGAAACTGAATGGTTGAAACCAGAGAGCACAAGCTGCCCGGTGAAAATAGAGCATGCAGCAAAATTTTTGAACTGCAGGATGCAAAGTTGATTGCCCTTGCTTGTGCTCACAACCTTTGGCTCACCTATAAAAATGCCTCCACCCTTCAGCTTTCCATCCTTCTCTTTTCTGATTCTATGATTTTCCCATCCTCCTGGGGAGTGTGTGAGTGGCTGCCTGGGGCTTAATTGCCTAATGGGGCTAGCCTACAACAGTATGCTCTATACCATAAAGGAAATACTAGGTGAAATTAATGCACTAGCTCCAGGGACAAGGCAGATACTGATGTAATTTTTTGGAAATTGAAATTTATTGTCATGTAATTATGTCCTTTTTCATCTACCTCAGAAACTTCAGTAACAGAAGGCCAAACCAGTAAGCCAGCAAGCATATTTCCTCTAATATCTTGAGGTGAAAATCGTAACAAAAATAAATTAAAATGGAAGGAAGCCTTCAGAATAATGAATAGGACTTGTCACATGAATTTGGTGTTACAATTAAAGCCATGGGGGGTTTGTCTGTCTAGGCTTTTTAATGCAAGCCTAACTTTGTATTAAAATAGCAGAAGCTCAGTTATGCTAATGTGTAGGCTTTTCATCAACTGGACAGCAGCAGAAACTGGATTACAAACCAAACTATATCACTGCTAGGCACCCTCAAGTTGGAATCCTAGAATATTCTGAGTTGAAAGGGACCCACAACTCTTAAATACTAAATTAAAAAATAAGTATCAGAGCTGGTTAATTCAGCTGTCTGGGAAACTGGATTTGAAGAGCCCTAAATCACAAAACATGAAAAAAAGAGTGCTCTCAGCTATGCCACCAGGGTTGCTTGAGCCCCTAGCAGATTGCAGTCTGGGCAGCAAGGGACCTAGTCTTGACTTTCTTGCAGAAGGCCCCTATATATTGCATGTCTTGTCCTTTCACCTCAGAAATTCTCCAGCTGCTTTTTACAACTGTAAATACAACCTTTCTGAAGAATCTTGGAAAATCTTGTTCATTGATACTCTGCTATTCAAACTATTAGCTTGAATTTAGTAACAATCCAAAACGTCAGCAGTCTACAAGAGCTGTTGGACCAGTAGGTCTTCAGCCAGAAAACCTGGACATTCTCAAAGTGATAGCAGAAAAACTCACCTGAGAATAGAACAGTCAGTACATCTCCTTCAGAAAGAATTTCTACTGCTTAAGAACTGCTAAAGTCTTTTTAAAGGTGTTTGGTGGGTAAGATTTGATGTGCCCTGATGCAAACACTCTCACAGCTTTTGTGGAGCTCAGAAGTATTGGGCTGCACTTTGTGTATCACTCTGGACACTGCTGACCAGCAAGAAGACACCAAGAAAACATTGGCTTTGGAAAGCCAAATATGTTCTGCATGTTGCAACCATGATGACTGCAGCACATCTGCTACCTTGACATGCACAGATCTCACAGCGCTGCTCCTCAGATCTGATACACATTGGAGCGGCTTCAACGGAGTCTGTTTGTGTCAATTCAATTACATCAACCAGATTACTTCTTCACATGAGGAAGGAGATCCTCCCCCTTGAAACAGGATGCAATAGAGCTACTGTCCATCTTAATCTGCATGTGACATCTGTCCATCTTTAACTGTATGTGAGACAGACTTCATACACTTGAGCAGGAAGTCTGGAAAGTTTTTCTCACTGTACTTCCAGGGCAATCTCACTAATTGCAATTCTCAGATCATTAGGAGATGAGCTCTCCTAATCCACAAACAGGTAATTGCTTCATAGCTTTCCCTGTCAATCGAACTATTTTGAAGGCCATATTTTTGCACAGTGATTGCAAAAAGTAAAGGCATGAGAGAAAGAAATGGGTCATAAAACTCCAAACTGGAGTGTAACAGCTCTTTAAGACTTTGTCTGGATTGGAAGTAGGTTTTAACAAATGAACATTCAACCAAACCGATTTAAAGGTGTAAATGAAAATATGTTCAAGCAAGAGAAAAAGAAGCTGTTTTTTTCAGTTCAAAGATACTCTGTACCAGTAACAATAGCATATGCTCTATAAAATGAACCACAAAAAAAATGGTTCATTATGAATCATATAATGATCATATCTTATCAACCATATCATGATCAAATACCAGTTGCATCTCAGCCTCAATAGATTTTTAATTCTTAAGATAATACCTTTGAAAATGCCTAATTAACAAAGCCTTTCTAAAAAACTAAAAAATAGCCTGATGCTAACTTCCTTTTTTTCCCCAAAACAGTACCAATAACAAACATTAGAAATAGCCTAAAATGAAATCCTAAGTATCTACAGTATTTTACTGAGCATTACTCTGAAGTAACTAACGGGAAGGTCTTGACAATGGTGCAATCTGTAACTACCAAGCAGTGAAAGGAACTTTTCTTTTTCTTTAATAAAAGCAAGACTTAGAAAACATGTCTTACAATAAGAGATATTCAAATGGTCACATATAGGAACATCATACACACTGTAACCAGGAAACCTAAGAAACAGAAAGCAGGTTTTGCCAGAGAAACGCTGTAAATCCAGGTCACAATTTATCTTCTTCTTTTCACGTTAGGATCATATCTGCAAGAAAAAAAAAATCTATGTCACAAATAAGGAAAACAATGATATTCAAAGTTTATATAGCTAGACAATGTGATGCAAGCAGCTTTATTACATATTCATAACAAGGGAATAGCCAGTGCTCAGTCCTTTCCCTGACTACACTCCTATAATTAACTATAGTTACTACTATTTGAATGAAGTATGCATGAGGTACAAGAACCTCTGTATGAACTTTAGACAACTCTTAATGAAATTTTCAGATTTCCTAACTACTCACAGCCTTTAAATCTGATGCATGAACAAGCTTTTCCAAGCCTTTAATGTCCCACCAGTATGTTCTTTACTGGAAAAGGACACCACAAAAAACAAGAGAGGAGGGAGGGAAAAGGGGTCCTGTATGTTTATATTGATGTACATTTGGCCACAACTAATTCAGACAAAACCTTTCTGCTGCTTCCTACTCCTACATAAAGCAGATCCTCACCCTACCTTGACCTTTATATAGCTTCTGACTGACTGTTAGAAATTCAGAGCTACTTTCTGGATATACTAAATAGTTACTGATTTACTGCAATATGCTTATAGTTTGACTCTACTTGACACTGCTATCCCTTGGCCTTCTCCACTTGTGCTTCATCTCCCAAATTCCTGTCATTTCTTTGAAATTGTGATGTGTTTTGTATTCATGCATGAATAACTTACAGACACATCTGAATGATCAGGCAGTTTTACTTCCACTAATTCTGCTTTCATTCATCAAGACTTTATGCTTAGACAGAAAAATGTGACAACTTGTGAACAAAATTACATCACCATGTATCTAGAAAGGTATTAGAAGTTACTGTTGCTGCTATACAACTCAGACTTCAAAACTTAAATGTATACCCTTTAAAATAAATTCTCCATTATTAACTGTTAATGATCAGAGCAAGTTGTTAATGCAGTAAGATTTTCTGAATGGCTCTAACATGTATTGGTATGTTAGTATCATGTTTGTTTGACAATGAATCAGGAAAAAAATCCTTCTTCACCACATACATTTTTCTACTCAAATGCACAACTTTTGGTGTTAGTCAAATTCATGAGAGGTGAGAAGTCAAACACTGGTCAGTTGTTTCTTCACGTAAAAAACATAGAAAGTAATGAAGTTTTTGCAAAACAAAATGAGGTCCCTGTATTAACTCTCAAAACAGTTATTTGATTTTATTGTTATAGCATTGTAACATGATTGTTCTAATGCTTAACTATCTTCTGGACAGCAAATTCTATGGAAGATTCTATGGACTGGATATGGATTCTATGGGCAGGGAAGGAGTGGGGAGATAAAGCAGATAGGAGTAGGAGATGATACATGATGGAAATATCTCATCAGAACAACAGCAGCTTCAAACCTGTCTGTGACTGGCTACAGAGATGCTGACAGTCATGAAATCTTTTCATGTTTTCTCCTCCAACTCACCTCCTCCCATTTTCCATGTTAAATGAAGCCTGAATAGGTTGTTTTTTTCCCCAGAGAAATTGTTGAACCACTTCTGACTACATTTTATATATGAGAATACATGAAATTTTATAAAGACTAGTCAAAGTAATCTCTTCTAAAATCAAAATTTGTCCAAAAAATGTGATGCAAAAAATACACATTTTTAAAGTACAAACATAAAAGTCTTACCTAAAGAGATCATCAGCAAGTGATTCTTCTCTTGCATGTCGTTTCTGTTCCTGACAAAGTTGATTTAATATTTGATTGTTAAGGATAATTCTAATGAGCTATCTAGAAAAACAATATTCCTGCACTAACAGAGTTTTCCCCGAAGAAGTAAGTTTTCTCTAAGTACTTCATTTAGTGCATATTCACATTAGACAAGTTATTTCACTACTCAAATTTGGCTGCTGCTACCAACTAATGAAATGGAATTGTTTGTGAAAGGTGTCAATTTTGGTCAGAAATGTGTTTTTTTTTAGGTTTTAAGCACCATTATAGAAATACAATTTTTTAAATCTGATTATTTGTGTATAAGGGGAATTGTAATTAGCATTATCTATATTCAGAGATTAAAAAAATGAGATAAGAAGTGTTGATGCAACTGCATCTCAATCAGGCTGTGGAAACAGTATGACTCATCAGCAAGTATTTTTAAGGAAACTATCCGAAAATGAAAGTGCTAAAGAACTGCCATGATAAGTGTTTTTTCAGGACTTCTATATCTAAAGAGATGCACAAAAGAAAAAAATATTAAATTTGTTCTTACTACATCTCTTCAGTATACTCCAATAGAGTTTTACTCATGCATTTTCTGTTCCATTCAAGACTAGAATATCAAATGTACTGTAGAACTATTTGAACACAGTTAGCCACACAGAAATTCTTCCTAGCTCCCTGTCACATTTTTACAAGTCACTAGTTTACATAGCGCTTATTTCACTCATCAAAAGATTGTTCTCATTTAGGTTACTGATTTGGCTTTCTATAAATATTTCTGATTACGTGAGTGTTGCATGCCAAATGAATTTAAATAACCAGAAAAAGATGAGTGTTACCACTGACCTCTGACATTTAGTAACTTTACTACTGTACATGCTCCCATGAGCATGTGTGGATGACTAACCAGCTGAGGTTTTATCTAAAAAATAAAATCCTGAAGTATTGCAGTAATGATCACAGGTTGGTATGACCACTTACATTAGTCAAGTTTTTATTTGATCATGTTTAAAAACTAATTTCTTACCTCCATTTCTTGCCTTAACCAGTCTTCTAGTTCTGAATTCTTTTTAGCATGGTGAGCAATCAAATCTGATCCTCCAATAATGTGTGGAAGTTGTCCTGCCCCAGGGTAAGCTACCTGTTGGACAATAAATTCTTACAACTACAAGGCAAACATAGCGCAAATAAAAGATCTATTTTAACTAATTGAGAAAGTCTATTCAGATATCACAGAAGAAAGTCAGGCAGTCTTTCTCTGATTAACATTCAAAGATCATATTTAAAAAAGTTAAAAAAGCATTTACAGAAAGCTATTAACTCCCTCCTTTTACCAAAAGAAACAAACAAAAATACATCTGGTAAGTTAAATATAATAAATTAATTTCATAGTGCATTAAGTGGTGTTTGAAATATCAATAAATATCAGTTTATATTTTACTGTCAGACTGCATAAGCATCTGTAACAAAACAGTGGAAAAGAAACTATTATCCAAAATTAAAACATTATCTAAAAATGAGAGCATACTCCCAGCAAGTAGTATTATCTGATCACATTCTATACAGAGTATTTTACTGAAGTGCCTTTCTAGTCGTCTCATACCATATGATTTTACTTTTTATTTTATTTTTAATATAAGCTGAAGTGGTACTTTTACACTGAACACCATGAATCATTTTGCAATTGTCTTCAGGACCCAAGCAAGCAATCATCTTACCTTCTTTATGATACAACTTTAGTTCTATTTCTAAATACAAGATTTATTAGTTAAAATGGAAGATTCTGAATCAGCCTATGCTGTATATATAGGTCTTTGGAGAAGTGGAATTGCTAGCTTTTGGAGGTATAACTGAAGTTATGGTAGTTATCACTTACCAACTTATTCCAAGTAACAGCTTAGAACAGGGAATACAAGTATCTAAATCTAGCACAAGGTAAGCCTTTGTCAACCTGGTACTTCTTCAGTCAATTAACAAAATACTTTTTACAGTATAATATGGTATTTAAATTGTTTCTTTCTTTAGTTATTATCAATTTATAAAAAAATCTTTAGTAACACATTTCTACATTTCTAATACTACTTTTTAGTATTTTTAAATAGTGCCATCTTGTGACCATTCAAAAAACACACCAACCTTTTTGAACATTTTGAAATTTTTCTTTCCCCCATAGCTGTTATTTCCAGGGAGATGACTGTTCTGTCTTGGATGGCTGACAACCAGTGACCTAAACTCTGTCAACAGAAGCCTGCTAGGAAGATTGCTGGACTCATCTTGCAGTTTGCTGTGGTTCTTATGTAGGAAGAAAAAGAGAAGCATTCAAGTGTGTTAACAGACATACAGCATATCTAACAGTACAAACTGTAGAGATATTATCATAAGCAGAGCTAAACAAAAGTTAGGATTACAAAAAAGTGAGGGAAAGCAGGAGCAGTGCTAGAAGTTAAGATTATGTACCAACTTCTCAGCCTCCTTATATACTATGAATAGAGTAAATTTGTTTTGCTTATGTTTAAATACGTCTTTAAAGGCTCCATGGCAGACAAAGTTGAACATCTTCAGCTCAATTCTAGCCTATAGATATCTGCCCAACATTCGGGCTGCAGGCTGAATTTGATTAATATATCAAATTTTTCTTGTCCATGAGAATGCTCATACATCAGCAAGTTTGCATGCACACTTTGCTGCCTGGGGCTACATCTATGTGGATTCCAAAGGAGTCTGTGCACAGGACAAGCTCACAAGTAACACTGAACTATGTTCAAGGACAGCTGAGCCCAGATGCAGTACAGCTGCTTTATAGTAAAATATAACTGTAAGTCCTTTAATCTGAGCTGACCCTGCACTTAGGTATACCTGCTCAGCATTCCCTCTTCTTGGAGCTTTTTTTTGTATGTGGGTGAAATGGTATTATTCTGTCCCTTGTTGACTGGCTACACTCTATCTCTTCAGAACTTTTTTTATTTCAGTTCCATTCAGCCTAGTCTCCTTTCCTCTGCCTCACTGCCACTCCAAGCAATTCTCCTCTCCTTCCTTCATCTCACCTACAAAAAATCAGCATGCTATCTACTGTTAATCACTGTATATGACATCTATTTTCCCCATGCTCCATCTCTTCCATTTTAGTTGTGATCTTACAGCAGACAAGATTACATCCCTGGCAGGTCTTTAAGTAGTAATCTAAGAAAATCATCAGTACAACTATTAACCACAGCAAAGAGTTAATACAGTGACATATAGTTTCAGTCACCTTCAAGTATCCACCAAATGCCATTACAGAAGCACACAGATGAACTACTTTTTTTCACAGTCTACAAGCTGGACTGCACTATTCAAACTAACATAGGATTATGTTAAGGAGTACAATCCTCCAAACCTCCTTTACCCTGAAACAGGATCCAAAAATACTATGTTATGAAGAGCAAAATTTTGATGTCTTTTTGTAATGCTTCTTAAAGTTCACTGCTCAAACTTACAATTGGCTGGCTCCTTACCAAGACTGGAGACTCCGGCTTGATATCAGTTTTCATTTCTGAAGTTAGAACTGATCCAAGTTCGTCTTCTTTCTATTTGATTAAAAATTATTTAAAATATAAAACTGAAATGAAATAGAAATTTAATTACATAGAATTGTTTTCTGCTCTTTATGGTAGAATAAACATATTCAAATCAATATAAATCTTTAGACAGGAAAGAAATTGTCCTGTACATTAATTTTTTTATGATTTTATGCACACTGTAACAATCATTGGAGATTTTCTCTATTAAAAAAATCACTACTGTTTGTTAACTTGTTTTTTTTTTCTTTCTTCCTTATACACTAGGAAGTTTTGTCCATCTGTACAATCTTCAAAGTTCTGTCAGGTTCTGGAAAACTGTAAAAGCTTTTGAATATAAAAAGTAACATTTTCAATTTGATATTTGAAGTGTACATATGTGTAAGAAAGGACATTTTATTACCACGACAAGAAAGTGTTCTGCAGGTTGATTAAGTCCTACAGTTTAAAACTAGATTTGCATTACATAAATTATTTTCAATATTTGATAAAATACCAAATCAGCTTTATGCACTTTATAGTTTTTGAGTCAATTGCTCACATTCTTTGTCTTGTCAGATACACAAGGTGCATCTGTACTTAGAGAAAACAGTTATCAAATTTGCCTGGGGACCTTTATAATGAAATCTCCTTCCTAGTCCACTGGAAATGTATTTTACATGAATAAAGTAGGTCATAACTAAACTATGAAAAGACTTCCTTTCAGCAGAAATCTTTAAGTGCATATCTGCTAAAGTACCAGTTTAGTGGCACATAAGATTGTTTTTCTCCTTCCTGACAAGAAGCTTGACTAGAAAAACTTTCCCAGCACCAAACAACAAAATTCAACAGACTATTGCAAACACCAATTTTAGTCTGCCGGTATGCTCAGACCTAATAAAAAGTACCTACTGTCTGATAGTGTAAAAAGCAAGAAACAAAATTCTCTAAATTACAGGACTTGTCTTTTTAAGTTTGCCTGTTAGTAACAGACACAAAAAAAGAGCATAATAATGAAGTTAAAGTTCACACTTTGCCAGAAGCAAGCTCCAGTAAAGCATCAACAAGGTGTCAAGCTGCTCTGACCTAAGCATGCATGGACAATTACTAATTCTTATGTGGTCCAAGGAATCTTGCAAATTCCAGTTAATCATGCATTCAAACTTTTAAACACTTAAACACTGCCTACACTGTAAATGGACTGGACAGTAAGTGCTAAAATATATATTCTAAATAAAAAATAAACTTTTGCTCTTATTCCTATTGTATTGTTAATACTCTAGACCTTTCAACATTGGTGGAAAAAAAGAAAAGCAGGTTTATAAAGGAAAACAAAGTGATCATTGTTAACTCAACGTGTATGGTTTTCTTCATACCACTTAGAAAATTTCCTTAGTGTCAAAAACAAAAAACAAGAAAATAATCACAAAAACACAAGCTGTGTTTTGGTTTTGCTGTTGTTTTTGTTGGGTTCGGTTTTAAATTTCTCATACAGGAATTTTAATAATCTTTCACACAATATCAAAAGACTCAAAAGATGTTGGACACTACTGTGGTATTCAACAGAAGAGATCAACTAGAAGCTTCTTTAGAAAATTAATTACAAAAATATAATTGAGTACTATCTTAGTATAAATAACAATACTGTAATTAACACAGCAACAAGCAGTATGAAAAAGTTTTCTTGGACTACAAATATATTCTCCTATTCTACTTACAGTATATAAAGTTAAAAAAAAAAGGAAATGTTCAGAATACAAGCAGTTTTCAATAAGCAAAGAAAAAAAATGCCCAGAAGAATGAAAAAACATTTAGCAAGTGTAAAACTGCAATGTTCACATGTAAAAGATGAATCATTCTGAACTAAAAATCGATGTATGAGATTTAAGCAAACAAATATTACAGAGCCACTTTCTTTATGCAGGCAACCTCCTCCTTAAAGGAATTAATTGCATCCTTCTAACAAAGTTGCAAATTTCAAGATTAGGCACCTGAGAAGAATATAAAACTTACCAATACTTTATTCTCCTCTTGCTGATTTACAGTTACTTCTGGAATCCTGCTTCCTTTGGCTTCCAAACATCGTTTTTTTCGTTTAGTTCTTTGAGCTTCCTGGTCATGATCTGCCATTTGATCTTCCCAGTCTATGTCTCCACTTCCAAACACAATTTCTAGTGATTCTGTATCTTCAGATAAATCATCTAATTCCTTTCTCTTTTTTGGTGCATGATTTTCTCTAGAAGTGGTTTTAGTGTCTGTTCTATCACTTGTTAGTTTGACACTTTCCCTCATAGGCTTCATACCCATGTCTTCTGCAAAACTTGGGTTTGGGTCAAGGATGTTATTTTTCTTTTGATGCTGTTTTGCTTCACTATTGCAGATCAATGAAGTTGTGGATTCAGTGCACTTGGGAAGAGGTGATGACCTTTCCTCCAATTTTGCTATTTTGGGTACAGATGTTTCTTCTTCTTCAGCTCTTTCCCTTAGCCAGAAAAAAATTACAAAAGCATTTTTGAGTATGATTAGCTGTACCCACAACATAACAGCTTCTGGAGTTTTAGGGACTGCATTGTGAAATTTAAAGTACCCTTGAGGAAAAGCTTTCTATTCTAGGAATTTGATCTAAATACCTTTTTAAGTATATGTCAAATTTAAAGTATATTGCTTGAGTTAAAATTTTCCAGAAACATCATGAACATGCCAATAAGAGAAGTAATGGCAAGAACATTTCAAGTACCTTTTTCTGGAAACCTGGAAGTAATTTGTAATTGGGTTTGGATGACATGAAGCACTCTCACAAGGTTTGCCAGCTTCTGGAATTTTAGATGGTGAGACAGGCTGACTTCTTTGACTGAATCCAGATGTTCTGTTCCCTCTAGGTATCGATGTTCCTGCATTTACACTGCCACTTGTACCACTGCTTTTCTTCCCAGTTGTATCCTGGAAAGCCATTTTCTTTTGTCTATGCACCTGGGAAGTATTCTTTATCTCCATACTAGATTAGAGAAGAAAGAAATACTAAATGACACATGGGAGGTTACCAGAGATACATCAAATCAGAGATACACTTTTTAAGAAAGCTATACCTGTACTTTGAATAAACTTATAAACAATGTGCTAAAAACAAACTGTGAAACCTGCTATGATAAATACATTTTTATAATTGTGAAATGGCTTGAAAATTTTTAATAGTTCAGACAGTCAAGACAGATATGCAGTATCTACATGTGTATTTGAAAGTCATCTAAATCCTATGGGATGCTTTCTGTAATCTAGTACTCAAAAGCAGAAATTATCTCACCACAGACAAGTGACAGCAATGTAGTGAATGGCATTTTGAACCCTGTATATCTTTCCCCACGGCAATGATACAGTTCCTCTGCCATAAAAGACTGCTCTATTTTCAAGTATTAGCTTAGAAATTGCCATGAATACTTTACCATGTCTGCTCTTCTGTATCAGCTATGTATAAGGAGCTGCCATCTGCAGCAGTTGGCATTATGGTTTCATCCACAGCCAGACTCTGGGAAATGGCTTGGCCTACGACAGCTGATGCAGAACTTTCAGGTACAGCTGCAAGACCAACACAAGAGAAGAATCAGCAGGTTAATATCACATCTGTGATTCTTTGCATGTGCTATTTCACATTACTACCTGATCGTGTGAGATCTCTGTAAAATGGTCTTAAAGCAGTTTTCATTAAAAAAGAAGCAGATTTATTAATTTTAAAAAAACTGACAGCAATAGTTCTAAAGGACCATATTCTGGAATTCCGATTTAGTTAAATATTCTACTGATTAAATAATGAAATTCTGCTTAAATAAAAATGAAACATAATGAGAAATCATATACCAATATGTACATAATGTACTTTAAAAATCATGGGGTATATATTTTATGCAAAAAAATAAAATATATATCATACAATATATAGATCATGCAAAACTGTCAGAGCATAAAATTCCTTATATTAATCCTTTATGATGATCTCTAATGTGATTATTGTATCTGGGACACAGGTTTTTTCAATTTTAAACCCTGCTCCCTTTAAACTCTGATATATAGTCTGTTTACACAATTTCAGACAATTTAACTTTTATCCACTTAAATTGTTCAGACTGGAAACAGGAATCAGCATCTCTGCCAGTATTGCATAGATGTCCTTCTCTATTCAAAATACATTTTCAAGCAAGTAACATTCCTGCATGTAAAGACAAACTTACGGGGGTTGTTCTTTGATTTTTTTCTTTTATTTTCTACCTGATACAACATTTTGTAGAACAAACCAGAATCTATAAAACATTATTCTGAAAATTTCATAGCAACAAAACATAGAATAATATGAAGAGGCATGAAAAGAGAGAAACAAAACCTCTTTCTGTCTCTCCAAGACTTTTGTTATTACCGCATTAGCAAATACAAGCTTCAAATCAAAACTTGGAATGTCCACTCCCAAATGTGGTGATCATGTCTCATTGTCTTAACTTATGGAAAGATTAGTTTTAGTTTTGAATCTCTCTGCACAGGAGATGTCTGTATTTTCCTAAAGCAAATTCTGTTTAGAGTAAAGGGCAAAAAAGAAAAAAAAACAAGCTTTAACAAATTGCTTCCATTCTTATTCTCTTGATTTCTGAAATTCATCTTTAAGTTCCTGATTACTCCAGTCTTTTAGGAAAAGACAGAATAGCATGGAATTCAAACTACTACATACATATGAATTCAGTCATCACTAAAAATATGAACTTCAGATGTTTTTAAAGTAACTTTCCTTTCAAGGTCACTGTTCTATGTGTCTGCCTTTTAGGCTAGTTTTAGATCCACTTTTTATTTACGTAAGAGTAATATAATTTTCATTGCAATTTACTGCAAGACCATTAAAAACCAATTACCTCTTTGGAGTTGTATACATTTTTCATAGAATGTCTCTCCTTTTTAGTGGTCTTGCAAAACAGAACAACTTGAACGTTATGATTGATGTTCCGACATAAAAAGAAATACTGCTTCTTTGAGGCTGTTAACTTATTACTACCCTTCTTCCAGTTACCTTTGGAAGCAGGCTGCTTTTGAGGGTTGCAGTACTTTTCTGTAGACATGAAGATAACTGCCAATCCAATTTCTGCCTCTGGAATAGCCCTAAGATTCTTACTGTTAATATACAAATAAAAAAAAAAAAGCTTTTTCAGTACAGATTGAAAGACGAACAGGCAAATGACCACAGGTATGGCAAAGTACAAAATGTTCCATTCTTCCTCCAAAAAAAATCAGCCTCCAAAAAACACTACCTTTTTTCTCAATACAGTAAGTGAGCACAATTATCCTTCATTAGAGCCATGTCCTATATGTGTGAACTCCCCTGTTTCCTGCTGCTGTAGCTACTGTCTAGCTCCAGTAATCTGGCCCATACATTTCTCCTTTCCTGATTTTTGGGCATATAACCAATTATGCTCTACTTCTGATTCAAAAATGTGTGAAAAGAGACTTGAAAAATCTGACCACTTCTTACAAGTCAGGCATCCTTCCCCCACAAATCTTCTGTACTACAGTCATGAGGAGAGATTGAGTACTGTCTTCTCTACCTAGCAGGAAAATTTAGGGGAACTAGGTTTATGTGTTAAGATTAGGATTTTGTTTCATTGTTTTAATAAAATGGCATAATGATAATCCTAACATTTATAATATATGCGGTCTGCCCTCTCAAACAAAACCTACCACCAAAACAAAAAGTAATTTTCATTAAATAGAAGCTGTTCTTTAAAAACACTGTACAAATAATTATACAACAGTGAACCACATGACCTCAAGGTGCCATCTCATCTCCTTTTGATGAAATACATATAAATGAAATATCAACAATGAAATATCATACAATAACAATGAAATATCATAAAATATCTATTTTGAATTCTTAGAATATATTAATTTTAACTTCTTTTAAACAGTAGAAGAGGAACTATTTGCTGTCTGTATTTTTAAAGCAGCTTCATTACAATGAATTTCTGTAGAACTGAGTTCTACAAAAAAATAATAAAAAGAAGAAAGCAGGAATTCCATCAAATCCTCACAGAACTGCCAAGTTCTTTCTTTAGTTACTCTGCTAAATACTTTGAACAATGTAAAAACGACCTCTTTATAAGCAGCCTCCTGCTTAAATATGTATGCTAACACCATGACCAAGTCTCTGTAGAAGTTCTGAAATTACCCTACCGCTGTACAAGAGAACAATGCTGCACCTTTCCAAGTCACTCAGAATGGAATCAGTCCAGTTTGTCATAGAGTCAGATCCTGAGATCTGAGAGTTTGCCAAACCCACATCAACTACACAAACTTCAGGAGAAAGTAGTAAAGGCATTTCTTTTCTTCCTTCTGTCATCAACTTTACTTCCCCTCCTCCAAGAACAACTGCTGGACCCAGTTTCTTGTGCTATAAAGAGAATGCAAAAAAAAAAATCTTAGAATGCAGTCAGTTCAGAGGTATCAGAATACAGAACTATCAGTGTAGTGCTTCTCACTGATGCACTACTGCAGATGTAATATGTTCTGGACCTTCTCTACATTTTATCTTGCTTAGGCCATAGGAAATATGTGTGCCATAGGAAATCCTTCTTTCCTGATGAACCCAGAATGAGTGTGATTTCAGAGTGAATAAACCTGTACTTAGCTATCCCTGCAATATTTTTGCAATCTAAAGCCTGATTACCTGCTTGGCAGTTAGAAATACAAACGTTTTTCCACTGAATATTTTTTTCCTTTCATGATGCTCAGATAAATCCAAGTTATCACTGCCAATGGAAGGCTCATCAACTGGAGGATAAAAGCTGCAAGAACAGAAAATAATAGTTAAAAAATTCAGATTTGCTTATCAGTACTGACTCACAGTCCTTTCTGTTTTAAAGTTCTGAAGTTAAAATCCTACATTTCTCTGTTAAAACTACTTAGATAGATAATTTTCAAGAGATTGTTAAGAAGAAACAGAGCCCCCAATTTCTCAACATCAAAGACAAGACCAAGACTTTCTACTTCAGTAACTAAGAAAACGCTCTAAGAAATGCATTCACCCAATCTTCTGTACACATATCCACATTCTTACTAACAATACTGACAAATGAGACTCCAGCTTCATTCTGCACTTACTCTAAATAATAGTAAAACTCCACAAAAAATTAGTCATCCTGCTTCCTCTACTCTTCATGTGTGGACAGTCACCTCTCATTCTCTTCTACTGTTTTAAATTGTGTACCACCACACTCGAGAACAGCCTACAACCTGACAGCAGACAAATACACTTTTTTTGCTGGTGGGATGGAGAACAGAAGGGATTCACTCTGCAGATTCTCTATTAGTTCATCCAATACAGGGAAACTGAGCAGGACTTTAGCTGGGAAATATATTAGGCAAAAATAAAACTCTACATAGTTTACTATGTACCCAGCCTCAGTCTTCAAACTGTTCTACCAATGGCTACTACCACACCTACTAAAGAAAATAAATTGCCATTTCCTAACATATATGCATATTTATGCTTACATGAATGTATATACATAGTGGGAATTTCTAACCTGTATAAACCATTTGTTCATACAATAAAAAAACCAACAACCACAACCCTCAAACAAAACACAAATGTCTCCCTTTTCAAGGTAAAATGAGTAGCAATATGGGCTCAGATGAAATTGTCACATACGATATTATGACTATTTTACATTTTCTCACATCAAGAAAATAACCGAGAGAGCTATTCTGCAGTATTTATTGATTCCAAATTAAGAATTTCCTTTTGAAGTTAATTTAACCATGAAAACAATGAATATTCTATTCTCATTTAGTGAAAGCCAATGCACATTAGTCTCACTTCATCTCTCAACAGATAATTAAAAACCTCTTCTATTTCAGAGAATTCAATGGTCAGGCTAACTCTGTTCTGACCGAAGTTTACAGTAAACTCAGTAACTAACTAAAAGTCAGTAACTAACAGCACACTGGAAAAACACATCTAGATAATGAAACAAACTTGAAACAATTTCTTTTATAAAAGTGTAATTTCTTTATTTTTATGTATCAATTCCCAAAAGTGTTTGAAGCAACATTTAAATACCAACAAACAAGTTCCCTTTCAGAGACAGTAACATCTCTAAGCATAGAGTCAATTACAGAGCTCATTTTATAACTCTAGAGATGAGAACAATAAAATTGCTGGAATATTAAAATGTTACTCATATTAAGCATTCCTCCACAAATAAAATTACTATGAATTGTGTACTATGTAAAAGTCATCAGATAAATGTGTAGTTATCTGATAATCTCACTCCCATAAATTTCATTCTGCAACACAGTAAACATAATGATTTGGCAACTTACCTTACATGATTTGGCAACTGTTGCCTGGATTGAACAGCTCTGATTAATTCAGAAAAAAACTCTGGTTTTATAATTGGTCGAGCACAAATCAAAGCACATATAGTCTGAAAAAACAGAAAATACAAATTTACTTCATAGTAAAAGTTCAAATAAAATATGGTTTAACTGACATTAGCTTTTTAAGATCTAAGATGTGGAAAATAAAACAATACTGATTTGTGCTTCTAGAATTGTTTTGCTTTTAAGAGCCTAGCTTTTAATTGGTGTCTTGATTAAAGTTATGAAAACGTAGAAGGTAACTAATAAAAATCCCTAAGTCTTCAAAATTGGCTTTTTTTGTTTTCTTTCCCTTCAACCTCGTGTTGACATACACATCTTCTAAACTTGGAGAAAGAAGAGTTAACTACAGTTTTGCAGAGAAAAGTCTTGAACAGCTCTAGAATTTAATTAGCAGTTGTGGGAAAACTGCAAAACAATGCTATCAACAGGCAAAAGCTCAACGTACCTTAACAGTAACTTTTACTGATACCATTACAAGGTGGGTACATTCTTTTGTCCATTCATTGACTACAAGGCCTCCAAGCTGCTGGATGGCTTGATTTAAAGCATTTTTCTGAGCTACATCTAAACATGAGGAGCAGACAACCAAAGGTTCATATTCCACTCTGCAAAGAGAGAATCGCTTAAGTTAACTCAGCCAATCATCATGATAAACAGAGCTGACTTAACTATCATACTTTGTATCTCATGGAAATCTGAAGGAAAAAAAATAGAAGACCCATACTCTAATCTAGATCAAAGTAAAATCTTCCTGCTTTAAAATTTCCTGAAGAAACAAAATACTAATTTTTATTCAGAAAAATTACTGTCAATTTGACCTGAAATATTTCTATGGACTTGTGGCCCTCTTACAGACATCACATAGAATTAGTGCCTCAAGAATAGAGCAAGGTCTGGGAATATCCAAAAGAAATTTGAATGTGTGCCTCCAAAAGCAAAAGTATGCTCAAGAGGACAGGTGACCAACAGATCAACACTTCAAAATACAAATGTCATAAAATGCAATTTCAAGTAAGTTTCCTAACATGTCCATTATCCTTGACCATAAGCCTTTATATCTATTTTAGATCTTCCATATCAAATTATATTATTTCATTTTTAGATTATTTAAATTTCCTTCTACTTTGCAGACTTTCTAGTACAATAGCCATGATGTATCTGGTCTCATGGTATGATTCCTGTATCATGTTTCAGGTATGTTTACCTAAAATATTAAAAAAAAATACTGTAGTAATAGGAGGAGAATGCCAAGTTTTTTCTAACAATAAATAATACCAACAGCATTGGTAAAACTGAATAAAATTTCAAGGCACAAAGCCACCTTCTGGTTACTTTAACATTGATTTTAATGGTAATTAGACTTTTTCTATTTATCTGCTACTTCATTTTTAGAATTCTTCCAGTAAATAAACAGATAGTACTGGCTACCATGTTAAATTTGGAAAAAAAAATCAAGTTGGTTTCACATCCTCCTGCAATGCCAGTTCTTTTCTCATTACGTTCTAACAAGGGCTCCAACAAACTCTAAACCTTTCTCCCTTCTTCTCATTTGGTGTAGGATTTTGTTCTTTCCCTAAAAGAGCCTTTAAACACTCTCTGTACATGACACATTATCTTCTAAAATGCCAATGTTTTCTTATCTACAATTTTAATCTCCTAGTGTCAAAATAAATTATGCAAAAATATAATAGAAAACTATTTCAGAAGCAGGTGTGGAACACGGGCAAAATACTATGTACCTCCTTTGCTTTGTAAAAATTAATCATTGCTGTAACACTTGCAAAGTTTCATGATATACTCTTCTAAAAAATTAATTTTTTACTTGATATTTTATAATCAAAACACTTACCTAAACTTGCTCTCAAAGACTCCAAAGTTGATTCTGTCACCAGACTGCAAAGACACTGAAGCACCATTGAGTTTTGATCCATTAACAAAAGTGCCATACTTGGATGTATCTCTTACTGTTAATACAGGTACTGTGAGAGACTGACTCTGAAGATAAACATAAACAAGCCAATATAGTTTATCAGAATGAGACAGTTTTATCAGAAACAAGTTACTATCACTGTGAATCAAAGCAATGGATAAATAAGAAGCAGCCCACAAAATATCATCTTATATAAAGACTTTGGACAATAAGGCTTGCTGTATATAATTATTTATCTTCTGTTTTTTGCTATAGAGGAATGAGAGAAAATATCCATGTTTTTAGCTTTAGAACTTTTGTGCTTCTTACACTTAGTCTTTTTGGAGATAGCACTTTATCTTAGAGATAGCACTGCCAGACTGTGCATGGCAGTCATTCACTGTCCCAAAGCCTGAGCTAGTGCAATTTAGCAAGGCTCTGAGATTTATTATGTTTTCACCTACCACACAGTTCTATCCTGGGCATCAGGCTGAACAGCAAGTAAAAGCCTGAGGTCACCTGAGGGCACTTTCTTGTGCTTCCTTCCATGAGGAATGCTAGTCTTCCCTGAACTGCAGGACATGGAGACACCAGCGTCTCTTGAGAAGAGGTTAGATACTGTCAGATTTCCTAAGTGGCTCACAAGCCAACGAGAACACTGACAGCTTGTTTTTATGAAATTTTGCCGTGCAGTTATATGCTACTAGACAGAATGGATCAGGTGTGAAGGGACCACTGGAGGTGATCTAATCCAAGCTGCCTGTTGGAGCAGGTTTCCTTATAGAATGCTACTTGGGATTGTCTCCAGGTTCCTTTGGAGTATCCAGAGTAGAGACTCCATAACCCCTCTGGGCACCCTGCTCCAGTGCTGAGTCACTCTCACAGTAAAGTTCTTGTGTTTTCAGGTGGAACATTCTGTGTCCCAGTTTCTGTCATTCCTACTGTTTGGCACCACCAAGAGCCTGGCTCCCTCCTCTTGACACCCTCCCAGCTACTGACAGACATGGATGAGGCCCCATCTCAGCTGTCTCTTCTCAAGGCTGAACAGGCCCAGATGCCTCAGCCTTTCCTCACAACTGAGGTGCTCCTGTCCCCTCATTATCTTCACAGCCCTCCACTGGACTCACTCCGTATTTGCAGTATTAAAGGCACAAATATATTTTACATGTTTTATTTTAAACACTACATAAGGCTACATAAATGAAATTTCTGTTGACTGGCTTCAAATATCTGTAACTGTCACAACACTCAGTGACAGTAAATTGCTGATTGCTAATTCTCCTTGGTATATTTTTCTTTTCCGTGCCCTAAGCAAATACAGAATTAATGTTGTGAAATGAAACAGAAGCTAAGTCTGCAGTAAAACAACTAAAGCACTTCCCAGAACCTAAAATTTATCTGTGTAATGAAACTTAATTGCATCATTTTCCTGCTATGATTATTTAATACAAATTCCTAGTGAATCTTTGCATAAAAGGAAGCTTGGACTACTAAAATTATGCCACAAAATTCCTCAATGAAAGCAAACAAACCTAAGGAAAAAAAAAACCAAATTTCAAGATTAAAAAAAATAAACTACAGGTGATCAATGGTTCTACTCCAAGCATAAAACTGGTGAGAGCAAAATGAGAGCATGCATGGTCATGGCAGCCTGGATCACCCCCACAGAGCACTGATAATGCAGTAAAATGGTGGCTACTTACAGGGCTTGTTTCAGGCCGACTTACGGTCAGAACTGCGTGACTTCGGCTGATGGACTGATCATCCTGAATTAAAATTGTGCAGTTCCTGCGTCCAACAACATATTCTACACCGCTTAAAAGCCGATAGGGCTCTCCTGGAAATCAACAAGAGACAGAAAAATAACGATTTAGAAAAAAAACCCCACCAAAATACCTGAAGCACATGGGAGAGACATTGAGAAGTCTGTAGTACATCCAAACCTCAGCTTTGCCATGCATCATTTATGGTCAGAGCACGGTGCCAACAATGCCAAGGTTGTGGGTTTTATCCCCATATGTGCCATTCACTTAAGAACTGGACTCAATGATCCTTCCAACTTAGACTATTCTGTGACTCTGAATTCTGTGATTCTGATTAGAATTATCCATTTAGCTTATAGACAAAACCTCTTTCTTTCTTTCTTGCTCCCTTGCTCTGTCCATTATAAAAGGATACATTTTATGATAAATCAGTTTCAAAAGTGGCAGCACAATTTTTTTAAGGATAATATATTTTTACCAATACTTTATTGAAGATTAAGTGCAACATCTAGAATAAAAAAAAACCCTCAATGTAAGATAGGTTTTCTAAAACACCTTTATAAGGGTACCTGATTTTTTGAGATTTTATTATTTATTCACATAACTGATTAAGAGGTTCAGAGGAAAATGTCTTCCTAATGAATGTAAGGAGATCTTCATGGAAATCAAATTGACACTTAGTAAGTCCAGCCTCTGACCAATGCTTAAGCTTTGTACCTGTCACCTGGACCCAGTGGTGGCTTCCCAGTGAATGGCTTGACCTCCCGAAGGTGTGCTACCACTGGTCAACAGAAACAAAAACGTTCCTTGATGAATACAAGTACGTAAAGATAGATTCCAGTTATCGACCCTGGCAAATAACTTTCAAAATATGAACTGTGCAGAAATTATCATTCTGGATAGAATGAAGAGTGTTTTGATTCACTCAAGAGCTCTCTAAGCAGTAAGAGGTAAATCAGTTCATTTCAACATGATTAGCTGCTGTATCCACCAGGAAATAAACACGCAAAATTTCCTCCCAGTGAACCAGGAAATAGAGCAAATGCAGTTGTGTTAAGTCTGTTCCTTACAAGCACTTAGGAAGAAATATACGTATTACACGAGACTTATTATTAAAGTTCCTATCGACAAGAAAACAAAGAAGAGTATAGAGGAGATTTAGTTTCAAAACTCTCCATGCAAGAAACGCCATGAAGTTCAACACTTGGTCCTTGAAACATCAACACAATAGTTACACATCGTTTCTGCGGCTGCTGCCTCAGAGTTCAACTCTCCAGGTATTTCAAAGCAGGACTCTGTAGCCTGCAGCACCCTAAGACATCCCACACGGGTTCGAAAAGCAGCCCTACTGGGTTTAGCAGGCGCTGTGGTCGGCAGTGCTCCAGGGAAATACGGAGGCTTCGGCGAGGACGAACGCACCGAGCGACCAGGATTTAGATCAGCATCGGCCCGAGGCAGGACGGACACGCCCGCCCGGCTGGAGCCAGCCCCGGGGCAGCCATCAGCCCCGGGGCAGCCATCAGCCCCGGGGCAGCCATCAGCCCCGGGGCAGCCATCAGCCCCGGGGCAGCCATCAGCCCCGGGGCAGCCATCAGCCCCGGGGCAGCCATCAGCCCCGGGGCAGCCATCAGCCCCGGGGCAGCCATCAGCCCCGGGGCAGCCATCAGCCCCGGGGCAGCCATCAGCCCCGGGGCAGCCATCAGCCCGGCACGCCCGGGGACCGCGCAGCGGCGGAAGGGGCGGCGAGGGGCCCGCAGTGCCGGGGCCCAGCCCGCCGGAGCGGCGGAGGCGTTTGGCGTTCCCTCACCTTTTCCCGAAGCGGGCACCAGCTTCCACATCCTGGAGCTCCGCCCGGCAGCCCCCGGCGACCCGGACAAGGCCGGGCCGGGGAGAGAAAATCCCGGGATCTGCCGCTGCCGCCGCGATCCCGCGCGCCGGGCCGGGATAAGGGGAGGGACGCGACCGAGGGCGCCGCCTACTGGCCTCGCGCTACCTCCGCAGCCGTGGGCCGGCGCGCGTGCGCGGGGCCGGGAGCTGGGCCGAGACGGAGGCGGGCGGGGCAGAGGCGGGGCCGGGGGCGGGGCCAGGGCTGGGGCGAGGCCGAGACGGGGCCAGGGCGGAGCCGGGGCTGGGGCGGGGCCGGGAAGAGGCCGGGAAGGGGCCCGGGGGCTGGGGCGGGGCCCGGGGGCTGGGGCGGGGCCCGGGGGCTGGGGCGGGGCCCGGGGGGCTGGGGCGGGGCCCGGGTGCTGGGGCGGGGCCCGGGGCGGGGCCCGGGGGCTGGGGCGGGGCCCGGGGGCTGGGGCGGGGCCAGGAAGAGGCCGGGAAGGGGCCCGGGGGCTGGGGCGGGGCCCGGGGCCCGGGGGAAGCCGAGGCGGGGCCCGGGGGAAGCCGAGGCGGAGTCGGGGCGGGCGCTCTGCTGTGGCTCTCGCTGTGGCTGTGGTCGAGGTGCCCCTGTGTTGTTCCAAAATAGGTTTTTTCACCTGGTGTGCAAGAGGCCAATCCACATTTGATTTATTTATAGTTCTGTGCAGAAAGGCGTGTTGGGTGACAAATCCACACGGCCAGCACAAGGAAACCAAAACTTTTTACTATTTAAACATTTTAGCAAAAAAGGGCATTCATGTTCATTGCCTACCAGTTACCCAGTTCTCTCATTAATTAGCGTTCTATGTTCTTTAGTTAATGATTCTCTCACCTCTCCTGCCGTTTAGTCCTTATACTCAGTCTTTCTCTTCTTTTGGGTCAGTGGGTAATCTCCCCTGTCAGAAATACCCAGTCAGAGCTGATCTGAGCGAAGTTGCAGAGTTGCCTTTATTAGATTTTGTTTATCATGGGGATTCTGCCAAATGCCCTTGTAGCCCATAAATTCTGTATTCTTTGTGTCCAGTGTCAGTAGTACATCTCTCTTCCCAAGTTTTGTTAATCTCTCTCTAGGTCTGAGATCACTGAAACATGTCAAGCCCTAAGCCTTAGCAAGGCAATTCCACCGATAAATAATTTGTATTTCACCTGGACATCGCTTAGAACTTGTTTGCTCCTTTCTTGTTGATTAGGCTTGAAAGTATACAAAGATCAAGGATCAAAGACCGTCCTTTTTAAAGAAAATTTTTACATGTTCTACGTTTTGCAGCACCTGGGGCGGGGGCGGTCTCGCCGGTTCCCCGACGCCCGCGGCTCTCGGTGCTCGCCCGGCGCCCGCCGCTCCTCCCCACGGAGCAGGCGCAGAGCGCGGCGCGGAACATGGCGGCGGCAGCGGCGGCGGGGCTGTGGCGGCGCGGGGTGCGCGGCCCCTGCGCGTTCGGCACCGGGCGGGTAAGGCGCTCCCTGGGCTGGCGGGCTGAGGGCGGACGGGCGGCGCCGCGGATGTGCTCCGCCACCTGCTGCCCCGCCGCCCCGGCTCTGCCCGGGCGCCGGTGTCCCGTCAGAGGGAGGGCACGGCGGGGCTCTGCGGTTCCCGCTGCCGGGGTTAGGGAAGCACCAGGAAGGGGCACCCCTCGGTTCTCCTCAGCTGCCGGCCCTGCCCGCCGCGGAGCCCCGCAGAGGCGCGGGCTGAGCTGCCGGTACACGGCCTGCGGCCCCACCGCCGGGCGTGCCGTGTCACCCCGTTGAGCGTGGCGCCCTTTGGCCCCGATAGCACAGCTGTGCAGGGCCGTCCATTTAGGTAAATGGCTGGAATGTTGCTGTCCGAGCAGCGGCGCGGCTTGACTTGTGACCGAGTTGGCTTTATGGCAGGCTTCCAGTACCTGAAGGGGGCCTACAAGAAGTCTGGAAGGGAACTTTTTGCGAGGGCATGGAGTGACAAGAAAAGGGGGAATGGATTCAGATTGAAAGAGGGTGTTTAGGTTAGGTACGGACATGTTGCCCAGAAAAGCTGTGGATGCCCCATCTGTGGAGGTGTTCAAGACCAGGTTGGATCTCTGGGCGACCTGTTACAGTGGAAGGTGTTCCTGCCTATGGCAGGTGGGTTGGAACAAGATGATCTTTAAGGTCCTTTCCAATCCAAGCCATTCTATGATTCTGTGACTGTGTGGATGTTGCTGGAGGCCGTTTCTAGTGATTTCTCCACAAGCACGGTGCTTCTTTCTAGCGACTGCTTTTGTTTCTGAGATGGCTTTCTGCATTTATTTCACAATTCACTTTCACCCCCTGGGTGAGGGTTGTTTTTTGGTTTGTCAGTGATTTGTGTGTTTGATGTTTGGTTTTTTTAAGTTGTTTACTGGCTTCTTTATATCTCTGTTTACACCTGAGATTTAATTTAAAATCTCAGCCTTAAGCAGTGGAATGATTAAATTGCATGGATGCTGTCATAGAAGCCTCTTGTGCAAGCCAGTAAGGAGCTGATAGCAGTCTGACTAAAAGATTGCTCAATTATACCAGCTTTACTGGCTGTTATCATTGCCATACTTTATTAGTCTTGGTGCAGTGTTCTGCTTTCCTCTGTTATGGCATGTCCTAATCTTCCTGCCTGGAGCAGAAGGAAAGCTGCTTGCAGTGTTATTTTCATGGAGGGCAAGAAGACTGGGCTGTGTCTGTCACTGCCAGAGCACCTGATCAGGGAGTCTCAGCACTCATGGGGGTTATCTCCATGTCCTGAAGGAAGGGGGAGTCCAAATGCCATCTTGATTTTCAGCTCTGCTGTGAGCTGAAATTCTCCAGAGGGAGCTTTTTTCCTGAAGAGAGATGAGCAGGGGGCTACTAAGAAAGTCCCAAAAGAGAACCTTCACATTTCCCTTTCCTGGAGGCTTAATAGTATCCTGGTACTCCGTGAAAGCATGCAAATTTTATTTTCACTGGGAGAATTCAATAACAGCAGTGTTTTACAAATGTAATAGTTCTAGCTCTGGTTCAAGCTTTGCTTTCTGAATTTTGTCCTGTGTAGTGGCTCCAACTCTTCAATTCAATTCAATTTTAGATTTTCACAGAAGTTGGAAGGTACCCACAAGGATTGAGTCCAGCTCCTAAGTGAATGTCCCATACGGGGATTGAGCCTGTGACCCTCATGTTTTTAGCACCATGCTTTAAGTTGTATTAAATTGTCTGTGTAATTCCATGGTTGTTCTCTCTGTGTTCACCTGAGTTACTAATGCACATGTATTACCACACAGAAAGATTCATGTGCACACTTCTGCAGGCCAACTTCAAGCTATGTGAACCCCCCAATGCATTGTAACTGTGGGAAGTACAGAGTAATCATCTACCATTAAAAGTATTGTCTCTTAATTTTAGTGTTCAAAATGTGAATTAGTATAACTTAGTCTTATAATTGCTTTGCACATCAAAAATAAAGTAAATCTAGTTTTGTTAAACTTAGAAGCATTTGCAGCTTCAGGTTGTGATAACTTCTGTCTTTTAAATAATAGGGGAATTTCTCAATTATTACTGTAGTGCTGCTGTCCCAAGGCATTTAATTCAATACTTAGATTAGGCCTTGAGTTAGTTTAGCATATTAGGATGCTAGAAATATCCTGTTTGCTATTTTTGCTGCAACTTTCTTGGTGACATCACTGATTTCTCATTACATTTGTGGGGTATTTTCTTACTAGCATAGTTTTCTATATGTAATACTGAGGTTTTTTTTTTCCATGTCTGTTTTTAAACATGTTCCAACCATGTGTCTTTTTGCAGGGACTAATCCTTCCAAGGCTAATGTACTGTAGCTGGTATTTCTGCTGGGATAGAGTGTGATGCTGATAACCTAACCCTGCCCAGTTTTTTCTGGGAGATGGCATTGGTTTCCTTAGCACCTCCAGTGGCCATTAGGGCAGGTCTTGTGAAGTTTGATTCTGTCCTGTTCTCCAGTAAAGAAGAAGGTTTGGTTGGATGGAGTAGTAAAGGATCAAAATCATGAGTCTATTACTGAAGATTTTAAATTTGTAAATACATACATATGTAACCTAAAATCACATGGATTTGTTTGTGCATAAATTACAGTGCATATATCAATCTGATGCCCAAGTTCTTCTGTAATTAGTTGGTAATGGTTTTCCACATGCTTTAGTAAAAGTGATAGATACAAAAAATGCAGGAAGTAGCAAGAAGCATGACTGAAGTATTTTTCAGTAGTTCTCTAGTTGCATTATAATATATAAAAATAGCTCAAGTGCTTTCCTAGTCTAGTGATAGTTTATGTAAAGACCCACGTGTGTTGGTATAATGCAGTCTAGTCATTCTTATGTTCATATATATTTACTTATACTAAGGGAGTTATGATTGTTACCTCCATTGCCATAGGAAAATCTGATCTTGTGTAGCAGTCCTGCATACAGAAAGGTGAAGAAACTAACTTTTCTGGGTTTTTTTCTTTCAGTTTTTCAGCCGTGGGCCCAATGTGCTGCATCAAGAGAGCAGTGCACCACAAGCTGCATTCTTCTCACCTCTTCAAAAAGTGATGTTGCCACCAAATACCTTCCAAGGGAAAGTGGCCTTTATAACTGGTGGAGGTACTGGGCTTGGCAAAGGGATGACAACAGCTTTGTCCAGTTTAGGTGCCAAGTGTGTTATAGCAAGCCGGTAAATATTAATGAAGATGTTTTAGAACTTTCACTTAGTACTGACTGCTGAATAGATGTTTTCTTCTTTACAAACCAGAAAAAATTATTCTATTTATTCTGTTGCAGTACACGTTTAAATTACAGTGTCATATTGTGGATTCTAGAAACTTGCAGATTTATCTGCAAATGTTTAATGGTATAAAAATCAGTAGGAAGAAATAAACTAAGCACATTTTTGTGAAATGTGGCAGCAAAATGAACAACCTCAAATATTAGGCATAAATTCAACTAAAGCCTTAAAGACAACAAAAATGTGCAGTGGGCAGTATTGAACAGTAATAAATGTTATTAATACAGGTGTTCTTGATACAGATTAAATTACAATAAAGAATTAAATCCATTCCTCTTCTGACTTTCAACAAGAGCCCTGATTTTCCTTTAATGATGATTTTCTACAGCTCTCAAGTACTGCAGTTGAGTCTAGAAGCACTTCAGTAAAGTCTAGAAAAACAATCTCATTTTAAATCAAAATAAACAGAAGTGGTGTGACATTCATCCTAATAGTAATTTGTTTAGTTTCAAATGTGAATATGTATATCTGTTATTAATACTAGTAGAGTAGTAGCTGAAACTAAGTTTGTTATGATTGTGTGCTTTTTTTCTGGCTTATCATATGTTGTTTACCTTTAGAGTCTCTTAACCATTGTCACTTCTGAGTTGGTTTAAAGTAGCACTAACCATAAATTACCTAAAGTTTTCTTTCAGAAAGTTACTGGTTAAGCATAGTCTTAATCATACTTTTAATTGATGAAAATCAGCAACATGCATGTGCACACACAGATATTTTAAGTTGCAGTTCATATTTGCTCAGAAAAAAAAGATTTTAGTAATCTAAATGGTAATTGCATTTAACTGACATAAGGGATGTTAATGATTATTTCTAGGAAGCTGGATGTTTTGAAAGGAACAGCAGATGAAATTTCTTCTAAAACAGGGAATAAGGTAAATTTTTACAGAATTATGAATATGTTACATATTATACTCTACATTTTATTGGATTTTTTTGCATTTGTATACTTCTATGGACTTGTTTAATTTATGAATGATACAGTTTTTAAGTCTTAAAACTGCCTTTCCATTATTCTTTAGGTTCATGCCATCCAGTGTGATGTGAGAGATCCTGTTTCAGTTAAGAATGCTGTTGCTGAAACAATCCAACTGGCAGGACATCCTGATGTAAGTATCCTAGGGAAAGAACTCATTCTTCATTACTGAAAATACTTTGCATAGTAGGTGTGAAGAAACTCAATAAGGTAGAAAGTTAATGGAATTTAAAAAGACACTAGAGAGAGCAGTGGCAGTACTTCAAGATAAAGCTAACATTCATATTTAGACCAGTTACTCCGTTCCTGTGGTTCTTAAAATATTTGGTGCCCAAGTAGACAAAACATTTCTACCCTTACTCTGAGGTCTAACATCTCATTTCAAATAATGGGACAATTCTGGAGGCATTCTTTGAATTAAGGGAGTAGAGTATCGGCCTTAAATCCTCCTGAAAATGTGATTTACCTGTGTTTACTGAATTACATCTTAACACAATGCTTCACAAATTAGGAATGGAAATAAGCATAAATGTCTTCTTTGATCCTTGCTTAGCTTATTAATATACACAAGGAAGGTTCCAATTTGAAGATTAAGTTCTCATAAAATGAAGAAAAAAGTCTTCAGTCAAGCCAAGCATCTGCTTTTTTTATAGTTTGGCAAAAAGCCAACAGAGCTCTTTACATCAGATTGTGAGGAGGGTGATCTGGTGGAGTCTGAAAGATGATGTCACCAAATTCTGATGTGATTGTGAGACAACAACTTGGATTCTGCTAGCTGATAGAAAGTGTGATGATGTAGCATCATTGTAAAGGACAGATTTAAAACTGTTTACTGTAAATTTAAAATTATTGTATGTCTGTTGTCGACAATTTGCATTCAGGAGGAGCTTCCTACAGATGTGGTAGAGAACCTACTGAATTTTAAATATTGTAAGAAGTAGAGAAATTGTGGTCTATATAGCTGTGTGCTATAACAGTGCTAGAAATAAGGCAATTCACTGTCCTGATTTGTAGACAAGATTCTCTGGATATTATTTTGACTGTTAGTTAAGGCAATTTTTGGCCTAAGTGAAAATCATGAAGATTTTACATGTGTGCAGAGAGGGAGGAGATTTCTTCCTGTATAGTACATTTTTAGAGCACCAGTAATTTTCTGAATAAATGCTTTCCATGATTTGTTCTTTGCAAGCATTTACCTTCTCTTTAATTTCATATATTTTGTGTGTTTAAGATAGATGGCAGAGTAAATTGAATATTGAGTTCTTTTTGTCCAGTTTTTCTCTTTGTTGCAGACATGAGATGTTAGTTTATGAATCCTGAGTATCACTCACTGCCATACTGCATGTGAGATGAGATCTCAAAGACAGAAGTTAATGGCAGTAACTTGAAAGTCCTTCCAGCTTTGTTTTGTTCATTCCATTCCCAAGAATGTTACTCCCAATTAGAAAGCAATCATTCTTTTTTCATGGCTTATTTTGGCAGTCCTATGTACCTCAAAGATCACATGGTACAGTTCTTAGTTCACTAGTTTTATTGTTGTGTCTTTCCTGTATTTATTTAGTGATTCAAGTAACCTCCTTAGTATCTCAAGGTGTTGGGATTTTTATTCCTTCAAATTTTAGGGATGCCTTTAAATTGAATTTGCTCTCTATATGTATAATTTCTGGCTGTTGTATATTATTAGTTTTACATTCATGTAATATGTACTGTACTCTGTTTTGTTATTGAAAATTCAAATATCTTCATTAGACTTTAGCCCAGAAGTTCTTCTGGACAAATTGTTTTATGTGCAAACCTACATGAATCAAGGTGCCATTCCATTAATAGTACATCATTATATTCTTCAACACATTATATTATTAAATATGCCAGATCTGGCTACATAAGTTTTGGTTTAAATACTGCTAATGTGATGCTTAGTCCCCTGAAGTGAAAGAATCCTCTGCCTGATGATTGTTCATAGGAAGTGACAGAGGTACATCTATTCAACAGAAGTTTTGTAGTGGTTGTTTGCAGTATGTTGTATCATAACATTCTCATCACGAGTGATTTGAATTCCTGTTATACAGCAGTCACTTCATCCAGACTTCAGTTATCAGGTTGCTGCCTTTTGCTTCTTTCCCATGCATCCATTAGATTAAATAGATGTGATGCAGGAATTTGATGGAAGCAAACTTTTCTGTTAGGATGCACTTGGGACACTCAGTACAGTAATTTGGAAATACAGCCCATTTTCTGTTACTGATACTTTATCTGTGCTGCAGATGGTAAAATTTCTTCTGGATTTTTCTCCCTCTTCCCATGCCCCCCATACCTCATTCAATGAGCATATGTTTACTTTTGTCCCCTGGAACCCCTAAAAAGCTCCTTTTAAATTCTTTACTTATGTCTCTCTTTGGAAGAGTTATTGTTAGTTAACTCTTTTCCTTCATGTGTTTCAGGTTGTGATAAACAATGCAGCTGGAAATTTTATTTCCCCTTCTGAACGACTTTCTGCTAATGCCTGGAAAACAATAACTGATATTGTACTTAATGGTACTGCCTTTGTAACTCTGGAAATTGGAAAGGAGCTCATTAAAGTAAAAAAAGGTATCTTAAGCATTGTGACATGCTATTACTTGCTATGCTTGCCTTGTCATTATAGCCAGTTTTGAGAGTTCATGTGAGAAGAGAAATACAATTTTTAATATTCTTCTAGAAAGGAAGTTTTTCAGTGAAAGCTGTACTTAAGTATCACACAGTAGATCTGGCTAACAATTACTTCATTGTAGTACCAGGCCTTACAGTTGGACCCAGAGGCCAACTGAGGCTGAATATAAAAATCTAATTGCAGAGTTCTAGTTGCAAAACATTTTTAAAATTAAAAAATAAAGCTTTGTGTTAAAAAACAAAAAAAGCTGTTATTTCTTCTGAATTTTCTCTGTGTATGTTAATTTCATTGAACTGAACATGGGATATTTCTTTAAATGAACAAGAAGTCAGGATATCCCTTTGAATTTTCCTCCCACAGTAAAATAAAATTTACAGCTGTGCTGTATGACTAATAGTACTAGAGAATATTACGTTTGAGGTCATTTGAAAAAGAACTTTGAAATTGAAATCAGTATTGGATTTTATTTTCCCAGGTTTCATTCTTAATTCTGGACTACCTAGAAGTTTAATTCAATATCACAGTTTCACCTTAAAAATATGACAGTCCTTTATATACTATTTAGCCAAAGATTTATTTAAACAGATTATTGTTTTAAAAGGAAAGGTGATGTATGCCCTTCTATGCTATATCATAGATTATTTACAAAGAACTGCTTTCATTTTACGTTCCAGTTATAAATTGAAAAAGAAGGAGTTTATTTTATGAGATCAGCATAATATAATGTCAAATTCATTTAAAAGCAGGGAGATATAATTTTGGTTTTCAATGTGCCCTCACTACTGAGCCCTGTTTTCTAGGTACAGCCACTGTGTTGGAATACTACTTTTGTATTTACACTGGAATTTCTTTAACCTCTGAATTAGTTTCTTCATTTCTTCACCTTCTGAATTAATTTCTTCAAAATCCTCTCTAAAAAGTATTCCATGAGCTTATACTATTTAATTATAACAATATGAAGTTAATATTGTTTCAGTGGCTCTGTAACAGTTTTTGTTAGTATACAAGTGTGTCCCCTCTCTATTTTAGCAGCACATGAAAAATTCATTTCCACCATTCTAGTGCTGATATTCCCACATGAGAAACCCATCCCCAGCTATGACTTACTATATCATTATGGCAGACCACTGAAATAGGTTGCCTTGTGGTCTTCTAGATGCATGTGGTGTGCCCATATAGTAATGTGAAATATATATGAAATAAAATATGCTTTTGTTTTTGCTGTTGTTGAATGAAAACAACATTACTTTCCTTACTTCCATCCTCAAATTTGGTAAAATCCAGATGTCATTCACCTTCATGTTGTCTCTCTTTCTTGGACTTCTAAGCTTCCAAAACATTTGAATTTCTTTTGCTATTACTTGCATGTCTTCTTTCTAGGGAAGTCCATCTGTAAATAAGACTTTTTGTTTAAGGCTTTCTTTAAGGCATGTTTTTGTAAGTCATATGTACGTGTTTGTCTTCTCACCTTCATTTTCTTTGTATTTGCTTGTGGTTTTTTAGTTTGAGCAGATGCCTTAGTTTCTAAAGCGATGCTACCTAGTGCAGATATTTTAGAGCAGTCTGTGAGGACACTAGGAATCTGACAGTTTCTAGAACACTGGGATGTCCTTTAGGTCTGCAGTGTGACCTACATTAAGTCTAATTTAGTAAATAAAAGTTCTCTGCTTTTAGACTGCAAATTTGTGCTGGTATTTAAAATGAATTTGTAATCTGCTAGCATGTTAGTTATTTTTACAAAGTTAGAGGAACTAATTGATCAGTTATTGTCCATTTTGTGAATATAGGCTTTATAAATAAAAGTTGTATATGAGCTGAAGTGTTCTTTAAATATCAGAGCTGTAAATTTCTCAGTTATTCTTGCTTCTGTGTTAAGTTCACCTAGCTTACATCTATTTAACCTATATTTAAAAAGAAAATCAGTGGTTTAATTCTACAAAATGTGTAATTAACAATCATCTCTAGATAACTGCAAAGTTGTTCTAGGATTGTTTGCCTTTCAAAGTCTCTCAGTGAAGACTCTTTTTTTATAAACAGGTCCCATGATTTCTGGATATCTGCTGGCATTTCAATTAGTGCTTGTTTTTGGTTCTCTTTAGTTTCTCTTGTGTTATATTACTGTAATTTTTTACCTGAGTCTACTTACATCCAATCTATCAGTAGTGTATATTGTTTTAGAAATATTCCCTGGGCAGCTATTTTAATGAAATTATTTTTGAAATATAGTAAGTAGAACAGTTATTTTAGTTACTATGACGTAAGCAGTGAACTGTCTTCCCTTGTCCTTCATTTCCCAGCTACAGTAAGCTCATGCCAGTCATTGATCAGACATAATTTGCAGGATTCTATAAAAGAAAGATTAAATAAGCAGTTGCAGTTTCCATTCTATTCTAGAATGTTTTTTTGCTAAATCTGTTACAAAATACAGCATATAAAAGAAAGTAGTTCTTTTATAAAGGAGTTTGTTTTGATAATAACATGAAAAGTTATGCAGGTTCACTCTGTAATTGGCTCTGCTGCAGAAAAAAACTTCTGGAAATTTCTTTAAAATATTTTATTTTTCTGCATAAATGTTAATTCAAGCCTTCACCTGTTAATTGGAGATTATGCCAAACCTAAGTGTTAATGCTGATTGTTTTCCTTGTTTGTTTTTGTTTGTTTTCTGTTTTGTTGGTTTTTTGGGTTTTTTTCCCCCCACTCAGTAATTGATGAATTTAGGGCAAAATGTCTGGTTAGTGGCAACTAGACTAGGGCAGCTTCTGAAAAAACACTGTAAGATCTTAGGCCTTCACTCCAGTTAGACTAATTTATGCATTAAGTTCATTATCAGTGGAAGTCTGAGGGCTTAGACCTTCAGAGCCTAATCAATAGCTATTTGCACTTACCTAGAACAACTCTCTTAACACTCATGCAAAAGAAGAGGAAACTGAAATAAACAGGCTTGGAAAGAAAGTTTCAAACACTATATTTTAAAAAGGCCTTTTCACTGCCCAGAGTGAAAAGGTATCCCTACCACTTGAGCTGAAAACATCTGTACCATTTAGCTTGCTTTTATCTGAACTTGAGAGTTTGATCTTCAGGGTTGTTTGGTTTGTGTGGTGTGGGTTGTTTATTAAATGTTTTTTCCCCTTCTAGGAGCAGCATTCCTGGCTATTACAACAATTTATGCAGAGAGTGGTTCAGGATTTGTGTTGCCAAGTGCCTCTGCCAAAGCTGGTGTAGAAGCAATGAGCAAGTGAGTAATACAGCAAAATGTATGCTTTGATTTTCACATCCTTAAGATGGGGTAATTGGTCTATAAAAATGGAGCTTATTAGTGTAGACCCCTATTTCACTGTTCCACAAGAGTTCAATCCAGGCTCCAGTATCCTAGCAAGAAAATAGTATGCTGGCAGCTTCTTGCAAAGGGAAGTATTAACTGCTACTGGTTTTTTTACAAGACCGAGATAAGGACAAGTAGAACTACTTATTTTGGCAATTGCAAGTTCCAAAGTTTGTTTCACGGAGTTTTGATAATCAGATTCTCTTGCATTCTCATTGGTGAACCAGCACCTAAAGACAGCTATGAGGGAGACTGTTTGAGTTCTGTAGCATCTTCTACATTCTTTTGTCTGAGTAAAATACATGCCTGTTTTTTGGGTGCAGTATAGTGTGGCTTCAGCACTGTTTAGATTACTCAACAAATTTGTTTCCTGTCACTATTTAAAATTAAAGTCTGCAGTTCTACTTAGTTCAGAACAGTATCATGTTGATATATCCACTGAGTATCATGTTGACATATCCATTGTGCTCAGCAAACAAAAGGATTTCTCTCATTTTTAATTTCAGGCTAGTCCTTCATAGCACATAGATCTTTCCTCTGCACTTCAGCAGAAAGAATTGAATAGATTTGAAGCCTTTTAGTAACTAGAATTCTGTATCTGGAAGAAAATGAGGGACTGAGTAATGGTCTTGATTTCTATTCTACAGAGCTGTAACGGAAATGTGTAGAGAGACTTTATGACTCAGCTAATTCATTCACTATGGTATATCCAAAGAAATGCAGAGAAAATGTCATAAAGCAAAACTATTCTAGTGGTTCTATTTTAAAATGTATCCTCTGTTTTATTTGAAAACATAATGTGAGAGCTATGTTGCAAATGTTAGAAATGTGTACTTGTGGGATAGTCGAAATTGCCACAGAAAGATGATGGCCTAACGGTTGTTTGGTAAGGAATTTGGATGCCAACACCATCTGTGATTTGCAAGGGAGAAAGAATTGCTCCTTCACCCTACTTTACCTATGATTCCTCTGTTAAGTCAATATTCCTCTATTGGTGAATGAGATTTTTTTTACTTCTCTGAAATAATTTTGTTAAGCACAAAAAATCCCTTTAAGCATAAATTGTCTGCTTCAGGAATGTTCTAATATTTACACATTTGATTAAATTTTAATTTCTTTTGAATAGGATTACAATATTGTGTTTAAAATATTGATGCATTCTGTTAATGAATTTTTAGGTCTCTTGCGGCTGAATGGGGTAGATATGGCATGAGATTCAATGTGATTCAACCAGGTCCAATAAAAACAAAGGTACATGGCATGAAGTGAAACACAGCCTTGAATGTGCTTTGTAGTACAGACCTAACTTCACAACAGTCTAACTTTTCTGTAGCTGTAAATTCTAATAGGATTTCCTTGATAGTCAAGACAATGCTGGAATATTGAACACACTTCCCTCTTAGTCTTTTTATAAAATAGGATTTTTTGAACTTCTGAGACCTGCCACTGTCCCTTCTACTACACTTGATATAAACAGAACCTCTTTTTTTAGTGTTTCAAAGAATTGATATATCAAAGTACTTAAGGATGATTCTTATTTCTGTATACTTAGTTTGTCAAGTGGAGTGAATCTTTACAGTTGTTGGAGTAAAGTTCCTGTTTCTGCCTAACTCCTAATTTTTAAATATAACATCTGAAACATTCCAAAATCTTAGAATCTCTTTTAGGTATATGAGAACAGAATCTCACTAGTTTTGTTGAAAATCTCAAAACTAGAAAGAGAAAAACTAAGTTGGCAAGGAAATGAGAAGCTTTGAAGTGAGTGAGAAGGAGGACTGAAGGGTTTGAAGGAAGTAACCCAGAGAGCTGGAACAGGAAGAATAAAGAAAGCAGTCCTGCAAGAAGAGAAAGAAGGATCCATTTCCCATTGAATCAAATTATTATGATTATGAGCACTAACAACTAATAATGGTATTACTTCTTCCATAAAATATTTCACAGTTGGTTTTGCTGTTGTTTTGGGAATAGGGGTACAGAGTTGGTTCTTTTTTACTTTTTTGTGTGTTTGTTTTATTTACTATTCTTTCCTTTTCCCCCTCTTGTCTGTTTTAGATGCTACACTGGAACACTTAGTTTTAACTCTTTTCACTAAAAAGAAAAATAAGTGGCAGAATTAGCAGAATTATAAGAATGTTGAAATACCATTAGAGGATCAGACCAAAAGTTCTACAATCTTGTGTATTTTTAAGTAAGAGTAGAAGAAAAACATTTGGCAAGTTACGGGGTTTAAGTGTCTGTAATGCTACCTCCAGTTAATGTTCCTTTTTTGAACTAATAGTGTATAATCTGTTTGGGATAATGTGTGTTAATAAAAGGCTACATTTGGTGTATGATTCCAACCTGAAATTTCCCTGAAAGCATAAAAAGGCAGAGAGCATATTGCAAAATCAAGGGTTTCTGCCTTAGGGGGAGTATCAATGGCTTTAAAGCATAACTGTTTTAAGTCATGATGGGAAAAGAATAAGGTATACAAGCACAACACTCTTAGGCTTATAAAGTGGCAATTAAAAACATGGCAATAGAAGACTTAAATGGCATGCTTGCAGCCATGATTACATGAATTACAATGTGCTTTAAATCATAACTCCAGTAATTTAACATAAATGTTACTGATACATTTCTGATTTTGAATGAGGCGGCTATTTCCTTGTGGAGGAGCAGAAAAACTCCTTTTATTTCCTGTGCCATTTTAAGCTATTCAAGTACTAAAGCTTCCAATGACTTCCTTTAGCTTTAGCAGTTGCTGCAATTTAACTGAACTTGATGTTTTTTTCTTTTCCATTTTATTTACTCAGTCACCTATAATTTATTTTTGGTCACTTTACTGTTCCTCTTCTCCTCTTGTTCCTCTCCTCTGTCCATGCAGCAATTTTGAGTTTTGGTTATTTTCTCAAATGTTTATCTAGGGTGTTTGAGGAAAATAAGATGATTAAATCCTTTTGTTTTTCACAGATAGATGGTGGGTGACTATCCCAAATGGATTAAATTCCAACTTATCATCAGTAGATGCATATCAGTTCAACAGGGATAAATTGCTTTTCTTTTCTACTTCTTTCTTTTTCATTCTACTGACAATTAGGGTGTAGACAGCTTACTCACAAATATTAACTTCCATATTGTGTGTGTGGAGTCAAAGCTCTATTGGATTTTATTTTTTGATGTTGTTATAACTTTTTTTTTAATGTTCCTTTTAATTCTCAGGGTGCTTTTAGCCGCCTTGACCCAACAGGCGCATTTGAGAAGATGATGATTGAGAGGATTCCCTGTGGTCGTCTGGGTACTATAGAAGAAATTGCAAATCTTGCTGCTTATTTCTGCAGTGATTATGCAAGCTGGGTTAATGGAGCAGTGAGTTGATCTTGTTTGTACAATTAACCTGATGATGGTGTGAGTATTGCTGATATTTTTTCAAACCCCTGGTTTCAGAAATGAAGCAGAACATCTTGATTTTAAATTCCTCACAAGTATTAGTCACCTTTTAAGTGTAGGGCATGGTTGTTAGCACCTTTAAAAAGAACTTTTAAAAGTGACTGCATTGCATTATTTTGAGTATGGGCATTTTTCACCCAAATCAGTAAAATTTATTTTCACAGTTCATAACAAGGGAATATTGCAGAAATCACACAATTCCTAAATACACTGTTTGTGCTCTTTCTAGGTTATCAGAATGGATGGTGGAGAATATGTTTCTATGGCAGGAGAATTCAATGCTTTGAAGAAGGTATTAATTTCCTTGTTCACTATTTTACATTTAGATACTTTGATGTGCAAGTATTATATGAAATGCCAATAAAATCTCTTTTCTTTTGTTAGGTTACCAAAGAGCAGTGGGATATGATGGAAGCAATGATTAGAAAAACAAAAGGCTCCTAAAGTACATAACTTTATGGTGGAGATTCTTGGAAATGAACCACTACTTTTTCATTAATATTTAGAAATAACCAATTGAGAAATAACCTTCAAAATCTTTTTTATGCTAATTTCAATAAAATATTTTGAAATTGTTGTATTTTGAATATAGTTTGTATATTTTTCCAATGTAAAATCTGTTCTGTTGCCAATAGTGAGCAACAGTTGGTCACTAATATTTCATTGGTCTTTAGATTGTTTTACATAGCCATGCTATGGTCTACAATCAGCCTTTTTTTTTTTTATCTTCTGAGGATTTTTTTTCTCATATATATGCAAGTGTCTATTAATATTATAATACCAATAGCATTTCAGTACTATCATAACTGAATGTAATCATTAATCTGAAGAGAGAAACAAACTACTAAGTCCTAATCTTCACACTTAAATAAGAAATTCTAAACTTGCAGATACAGTTTCACATTATTAGCAGGACTACATACACTGAGAAAAGATGTAACTCCTGTGGTTACTTAGGAAATCTTGAAATGCCTAACTGTCTTGGTCTCATCTTTTGTGACATTTTCAGTCTGTTAATTATCTTTTTCTGAACTTTAAAAATGGCATTTACGGACCTGCTGTGCCTTTCTAAGGAGCTTGCTCTTTGTCATGATGAAGTTAATGTTCTTGAAAATGAGAAGCTGAAAATCATTTGTTATTACATATGTGTGACTATGGCAGCTCTCCATAAAAAGCAGGTTTTTTAAGACTGTTAAAGGGATGTCGGTATATTGGGACTGAAAGTGTTGAAACCTCATTTATTGAAATGTACAAAAAATCCCTAGGTTTCATTTGCATCCACAAGCTGGTACTAAAGAAACTTTTAGATGGCATTACTTCTGAATCTAGTCAATTTATCCATTCCAGATAAACAGGTGATAAAAAAATTGTTCTTCTTCTTTTATCCAAATTTACAGAGCTGGTAGATTTTGTCCCTCATGCCTCAGACAATGGCTGGAATTCTTCAAAGAAATTATCAGCCTCTGGCCTTTACAACCTGAAATCGATGCTTGCTTTTTTTTTTTTTTGTTTTGTTTTGTTTTGTTTTGTTTTTTTGGGGGTTTTTTTGTGTTTAACTAGAGCTCCAGCCAGTCACCACATACAAGCATGTACATAGTTTTATGTGCTTTGAGACTGATACAGTGATTTAAGAGTCAGGACAATAAATCAATATAAGGATGTCTTCCTTCAGGTGATGGTGGCAGTCATGTATTTTTCCACACAATCCAGGGCATACTTAACATGTGCCAACATCTGACTTTGAATTCACTTGATTGCCTTATTACAAATCTGAAGCAAGCTAAGATGTCTTCTGCTCAAAGTGTGGACTGTATTAGTGCAGGCTTCCATGTGCCTTTCTCTTGTGAGTGATGGTTCTCTGTGGGATTGAACAGCCACTGATAATAAAACAAATCAAAAAAACAAATGTGTTTATTGGAGCAGCCTTCAAGGTGTTCTTGAGCACAATGTAAAGCTTTTTTATGGTAACTTGGGCTTGGTAGGTGTGTTGTCAAGATCAAATTCTGACATGACAGCCATGTCTTTTCCTCAAAAAGTGATTTAATTGAGAAGTTAGGCCCATATATACTGTTTTTTGCTTGTCATCCTTTGCATATAATTATATTGTCTCCTTGTATGGGACACAGTTGCATATGAGACTTTTGACATTTAAAAAAAAGTGCTTCAGAGAAAAATGTATGTTTGTGAGGTGTGGTAACATCAATTATTTCTCTGGAATGCCTAGCAGGTTATCCTCTGGTGACAGGCTGTCAATAAAAAGAAGTTCCTATCAGTCTCTTGCATCTGTGGGTTTCTGTGACTTACTATAGCTAGGTGTGTTGTGTGATTGAAGTACTGGACTGAGACTGTAGATTACTATCTCAATGGTTCAATCTCTGAAATTGCCATGGACTCCATGTGACCTGAAGTGATTTCTGTAGCCTGTGAACAGCAGGACAGGTGTACTGTGCAATATTCCCTCGGAGCTGGTCATGTGAAGCAAGAAGACTGGCAAGTTCCTTCTAGCTCACAAAACAGGTCATAGGTGGGGCATAGGTGGGAAAGATCAAGAAAGAGGCATATTCCAAGTCTCAACATGAAGTTGGGATCCAGTTTGTACTTGGTTTTGGGTGCTAGGAAGCACTTCTGCCTGTCATATAGATCTCTTCCCTGTGTATAAAATAATGGTAACACAATAGCAGATTTTGCTTCATCTGACATTGTCATAATATTGAAGGGAGGCCTCTTAAAGCCTGTCTTGCAAAGAGATACTGGGGATTTATTTACTCACAGAATGTTTGTCATTTGTAGAAATGGATACTGCTTCTGAAGTCTTCTACCTGTTAACTGTTCATAGCTAAATGAATTATTAATTGTAAAGTGACAAAAAACCTATTTTTAAAGCGATGGAGCTAGAAAGCACGTTTTAAGTTTTAATGAGCATCTATAATAAGAATAGGGTATCTTATCTTGCTTATGCCAGTGACATCTATTTCAAACTACACAAGTTAGTTGCTTTTAGATGCTGAACATTTTGTCTTGACAAGGTGTATACAATATGTAGATTTTAGAAATGGCATTTAATGTTTTAAGAGTTACATGTTACTTAACTTACAAAATACTTGCTAATATATAGACTTAGTTAAGTGAGAAAACATAACTGATCTTGTATCCACTGCTACAGGAGAATGGAATAGTCTGGCTGGGACACATTTCCTTCAGTAAAAGTTCTTAGACTTGGTAGGGACAGGAAAGAAACATTACTATGAAGACATGAATCCTAAACATCTCAAGTTTATGTTTTGCTTAAATACAGTGTAATTGTTACTGAAGTAGCAACCCATGATATCTGAACTCAGGAAAAGAATAAGAGAAAGCTTTATAGCTACTACTTAACCCAGGCAGTGTCTGATTTGGAAACTCCCAAAGAAGCTGTTCCTAAATGCTGATGAGGATTAGACTGTCCTGAAAAAGGCATAAAATACTGCTAAAACCCAAGAGGTGTCCAATCCATAAGCATGCCCCACAGCTTTGTATTACTCACAGACTGAAACAAAGCACAGTCATCACAGCTACTTTATTCCCAACATAGCTAAACTGTCAGGAGAGGTAGGGTCTTTGCTGTCTTAGGCTGGCATATTTGACCTGAGGTTATTACATTTCTCACCCTGAGATTGCCAGTGAGACCCAATGTAAAGGGAAGGATAAAAAAAGTATTGCTTTGTGGCAAAATCATTTTATGAAGTTGGATGGACAGGATCGTGGAGAAATGAGTCAGAAAAGGTGATGGTGTATATTGGAGATTGCAACAGGAGTCAGTAGGGGTGCAGAGGCAATTTAATTTTCATGAGTCACAAGGATGTTTCCCTAAAATCCAAATACCTTTTTAAAAATGACTTTTGCATGGTCCATCAGTGGAAGGTGGTGTAGCTTCCATGAACTCAACTTGGAAACACCCACAAAGAGGATTCATTGTTTGTTTTCAACTGAAAAGTATGTCTTGTCTGCTTAATTAAATCTTTAAATTACCCTTTTTATTTCTGCTGGTGATTTACTGTCTTTGGAACCTGTTAAAATTTATTAGATTAATTCAGTGCTGCAAAAGTGTTATTGTGCTATAGTAGAGGCTTATCAACAAGTTATGAAAATCATTTAAGATTGCAAATGAGAGAAATCTATTGTATTTCCTCTTCATTATGATACCAGAACTGCTGTCAGTCTTTAGTTCTCCTAGTTCTGGGAACTCTCTCCTCTTTAATGTTTTAATTACTGTTGAAAATATTTCTTCCATTTCCCAAGTTGAGGATTGCTTTACAAACAGAAGATGATACTGTTTGAGGGAACTGTGAGTGCCTAGCTGTCCGTACTGGCTTCCAAATTCATGTGAACTGCTCATTTTTATTTTCTTTTTTTCCCCATACTGATAACATATAACTAAAGACACTGAACTGCAAGAAACTTTGTACCATTGTCTTCCTTCAATATAACATCTTGTGTTGCAACTGCTAAATAAGTAGTGCCACTTGAACAAAGGTAACCCCACAGTCTTTTAATATGCAATAATTTAATATGCAATAAAATAAAATAGTCTTTGGGATTTGATTGCACTGACCTGCTTTTAGTTGCTGAAGAACAACTTCAATTGATTTCATAGGGAATTGGAGGTGCTCAACACTTCAGAAAATCAGGCCGTGTATATTCAGGTGCCCAAGTATGTATTCTGTATCTTTTCAAAACCATGGTAAGTAGGAGTGGATTTCAGTTGCCCTCCATAACCAGGGGCTATAACCATGATTCTGATGAGGGCTTAGTAAAAATCAGAAAAAGCAAACTTTATGTAAAGAAACACAGCCTTAACTGAGGTTTAAGGGGAGTTTAGCAGCAGTGTGTATGTATTTTATTCATTGATGAGGTTCATTTTGCATAAAAGTGCTGATGACTGTCAGCACCCCGGTCTGTATTAGACATTTGCCCATGGAATATAGTGTTTAGAAATTTCATCAGCTTGTGTGGGTAATATTGTTGAAGGTGGATAACTAAGTTCTAAACAGGGAAGATTAGATCAATGCTATGATACTGCACATGAACTGTTGATGACAGAACAGTGAAGCAGTGAACAAAAGAAAGCCAATGTATTTGCTTCAAGGGCTGTGTTCAATCCTGATTAAGTTGTTAGTGGAAATTCACATGGTGTTCTCCAGAATGGTTAGCTGGGCAGCGTTAATGGTCCCTGAGGTGCCCTGGTGTGTTGTGGTTTGTTCTATGTTCGTTCAGTTTTCCCCTCAGTTGTTGTGTTAATGGTTCTGCCCGGAAGTTCCAGTACATGTCAATCTCTGTACCCCTCCCACGTTGTCATGGTTTCCCCAATGTATCTCGTGTGTTCCCCTCCCCTGGCCGCCTGCCTGTCACCCAGCACCCCTGCCTCTTTTTCCAGAAGCTTCTGGCTGGGGTGTTGGGTGATTGGTTCAGGGGCCAGGGCCCCACCCGCAACTGTCTCCCGTTGGCTCCTCACCACTGTCAGTCTTCAATGTAACTTCTGTACCCCTCTCCTGATTTGTTTTTCTAAACCCCGCCCGCTCCCTATATAACCTGAGGCTTTTCCCTGCCTCGGGGCTCCGGACTTCAGCTCCCAGACCCGTCACCTTCCCTTCCAATAAATCTCCTTTCCCAAGAAGCCGTGAGTCGCCCTTTCTTCAGCGTCCTGCAGCTTTGGAGTTCTCTACCTGCGGCCACCTGCCTTCAAGCGCAAGGCACAGGGCCTGGATTTCACGCCTAGGCAGTGCTCGACTGGCTGGAGGCTGGCTGGACATTGCTTCTCTAGCCTGGGCATTCTGTATCACCCGGCCGCTGCTCCACTGGTGGACAGTGCTGTGGGCCTAGGTGGAAGCAGGCACTCACTCTGGCTGACCTGGTACTGTTAAGGTTTACTTCTGTCAGCAAACACTGCATTTATAATGCCAAGGATTTGAAGGGCCTCATCATTACTACTGTTATTTTTCTTTCAGTTTGCTGGTTTGTGCTCTAAAATGTCTAGAAGGTCACCTTCTTTGATTTGACTACCTAGTGCTACATTAAGTTTTAATCTGTACATATTTAAACTAGAATGGGCTAAAATATTTTACAGCGTAATTGTAATTTGTAGGACAGTGAGTTTTGGTATTTGTTAGCTTGAGTGTTTCTTTGTGTGTTTATTGTAGTAAATTATGTATTTATAGACAGCAAAATGGTTAATAGCTTCAGTAAAGGGGATCCCAAGTAGCTCTGTCTCAGTTTCTGTGTTTAGCTGGAATATGGCATATCTGAACTACATCATGTAAATAATCTTCGTACATGCTACGATTTTTCTTTGGTCACCAGATGTCTACCAGAAGGAAGAAGAAGTCTTCCCTATAATTACCTCTCTTGTAATTATGCCTTGTTCTGCCCCAACCCTGACATTTAAAAATCAGTCTGCCCAGGAGTGATTTAGAGTTTAAAACCAGGGGGTATTACAGCAGTTTTGTCTTAGCTGTACTTGTCACAATTTGCTTTGCACTGACAGTAGGCACCTTTGCTAGAACTGGGGTTCTGAACTGCTGCCTTTTAATCCAAGTTTTATTTAAGAGAAATAACTGCAGGAAACACCCTGCCTGTGAGTGACTGAGACCTGCTTTCTGCATTGCGTCCTGCAGCAGAGCCAGCTGGTGGGCAGCAGCAGTAGCACAAGGGTGACTTCAGAACGGGTTTGTGACAGTTACCTTTACTTATGTTCAGGAAGACAGATTTCAATTTCTGTGGTGACTGTCAAAACACTTTAAAAGCTTCATCTCTCACTGTAATGATGTAGCAAACATATTTTTACACACAAGGTTTGGGGCTTTTTTCTTTATACTTTTAAAATGTTAAAATAAGGCAAAATCCAGGATTTCAAGTGGACAATATGAACAATATCAATCATTTATTGTACTGATAGGCAGATTCACTTTTCCTTTACTTCATGTACACAATTGTATTTCACATTGCATAGAGAAAAGAGGAGACAAGCAGGTAAGACATTAAATCACTGTGCATGGAGTGGGAGTAAAACAGTGAGAATGAACTGGCTTAACCTTATTTTAGTTTTTTGTGTGGTTTTTATTCCCAGCAAGACCCCATTCAGTACCACCTACCCCTTAACTTTCTGAGGCTCAGGCTGGAGAGAGCCCAAGGCCATCAGGCCTTTCCTGAAATGGTACTTAGTTGCTTGAGTTCACTGAGGAATTCAAGGATTCATTTCATTGGGAGTTCATTGACTGTAATCTTGAAGGACTGAGCCTGATTGTTTGAGACACATTTCAAATAAAATGCATTTGCTTCCATATGTTAAATAAGACACAGAAGTGCATCTGAGAAGTTGTGTATAGCTAATCTGCTAACCTGGAATTGCTTCCAAAGCAGTTGTACATGGAGGCAGCATAGGTTTATTGGCATTAATAGACACCCCAGTTTCCTTCCTTATCCAGTACTTACTGGGAGCGGTGGCCTGGACATTCATGAAGTTGTCTGGCATAAAATTGGTGTAAAGTAAAAAGGGAGCCAGGCCCAAAAAAACCCCAAGGATGCAAGAAGATAGGGCTGCTTCATAGTATAGTTCCCATTTAAAAAATACATCTCTAATATAATAAAAAGCAGAGCCCACAATGTAAACTAAATTACTAAATTGTTATAAAATCTGTATTATTTTTTCTTCATTTAATGTCAAATTTTAATGCTAGTGAGATAGACTAATAATTCAGTGTAAGATCCAAGGAGGCACATTTTTTAAAATAGTCAGTTTGTCCTTTACATGGTACAGATACAAGAATCCAGGAGATACACAAACTAGACACCAATAATCTTAGGATATTAAATTTAATTATAGATTACACAGAATATGATGTAAAAACAGCAATTTACTAGAATAATTATAACCTGCAAAATGTGAAAATAGTTTAGAAAATGGATTGTCATATTCTCTGACACAGCAATAGTCATGAAAGGTACACTTATAATATCATATGTTAATCTGTGTATTAACTATACTACCTGTCATTTAGCCAGGATTTCAAGACAGATTAAAGGCATTTATTTCTGAAGTGCCTATGTTTAAATTCAGTAAAACAGCTAGATTGAGAACACTATATTTTTATCAACTACTGCATGGAGATCTATTCCAGATAAATGCTTTGTCTATATGCTATGAATTCGCAATGAGAAGAGTAATTGTAAGACTGCAGAGAATACAGACCTGTAAGTGGAAGGTTTAACAACTCAAAATATTTCTTAGTGCCTTATTAAATTTTTGAAATCAGACATGCCAATGTCTCTTTCCTATTTCAGACCTAGATCATATTTAATCTGAATTCATGTTTCATATTTAAAAATCCCACATTTATTTGTTTTGGGAAAGATATGTGTTTATGTGTCGATCTTTTTGTCAAGTAGTTTAACAAGAAATGTCGCAAGTGTCAAAGGATATGATGACCACAACAATGTCAGCAGGTTTAATTTTTCTCCAGCTGTGTTTATGAAAGCAAAAACCCAACCAAAACCAACCCTGACATATTTAGTTTCTTTTTGAATATATAGACTGGCCCAAACACTGACATTCTCTTTATCAATCTTATTGTTACAAAAACTGTACATTACAAACAGTATAGAAACAAACTGAAAGGAATGTGCCACACATCCTGGCTAATTTTCTATATGCAGTTTAAAAATACAGCCTACTCCCTTATAGTGCACAGTTATTGTGTAGAGTACATCACTAGTTAAGTGGACATGATAGAAGAGCTCTAGTTTTCCTCAGCACAGAGAATAAGAGCCAATTCTGCTCGGTAAAGCTTTCCTCCATCAGACAAGGCCATGATGCTTTTCTTGTATGTTGCAAGGTTGGTAATGTCTAGTTCCTATTTAAAGAACAGATAATGCTTTATAATCCTGTTTAGTTATCAGCATGAACAAGTTTACTTCCAATGGCAGGAAATGAGAAAAAATCTCAGGTATTCTCAGCCTGTCCAACAGTAACACACTAAAATGTTTTTTATTTATTTGTATGTTATCCATTATATGATAGCCATGTGTTAGCTTGCTGCTAGCTGGTGTCTCAGAAGCAAGCAAGCTCTTGACAATGTAACTGTGTAATCACAACTTCCTTAGTTCAGGATTTACACTGCTATTATTTCCACCACAATTTTTAGTTGTACTTTGACTTCAGGAATTATGACTTAGAAGCTCTATATTTATCTTATTAGGGTGGATTAAAACGTCCTTAAAATCCAAATTAAATCTAATCTCTAAGGGGAAAGAAGCCCTCTAGGATTACCTTTTTGTTCTTTTCACAGAGATCCTTCAGTAGGGCATCAAGTTCATTTTCATCTATATAGCCATTGCCATCCTGAAAAATACCATTAAAGATAAGTTTAAACGTTTATTTTTAATTCCAGAGGTTATGGCTAGTTCTTCACAAATTCAGAAAATAAGTGCCAATAAACTACACCATTAATAAAAACATTTTTTAAAGACTTACTTGATCATACATCTCAAAGGCATTATTGAATTCTTTTGCACACATTTTGACACCCTAAATGCCAAAAGGAAAACAAACCCATTAATGACACCAGTTATGTGTGATTGTAACAGGTTACCTGAAGAATGTGAATATTCATACCTGAAATTTAATAAGAAAATTTTCCTGTACAGGGAGCAGTCTTTGGAGAGAAAAAAAAACAAAGGTCAAAATATTTAACTGTTCCCATTACAGCACTTGGTATATGATATTTGTTGTGAAAAGAAACAGAAGACATACCTGGCCAGTTCAGTAAGCTCCAATTTTCCATCATTGTTTGCATCAAACATCCTGAGCTGAAAGAATATATATATTTAATATATCAATCAAAATTAATCAACCTAATGAAGAAAACACTAATTTGGAAAACTTAAGTCCAATTAACTTTGTCCTGAAATGATGTCCCCAAGTCACATTTGCTGTGTAATGCGTTTATTTTAAGTACTGATTAAGTAATTTATAGTAAATAATTCTACTGCAAAATCTTGATAAGAAGGCAGCTGAGCAATTCTGATTAACCTGCAATAAGGTAGGTCTTAGCCTGCCTACACTGCTGAATGAATTTCCTGTATGAGAAATGGTGCATGTTATTATTTATAAATGAGAGGAGTGTTGATGTGATAACATTTTACTTTTGACTTCATGGCGTGATTGGGTAATAGAATCATTATTCTCTATTCATAAAGATGTAAAACTGTTGGGTTAAGTGCAATAGAATCCAAGGCAATCAATTCCCAAGAAAGAAAAGAATTGACATTTCATTCAATTGAATAGGTCTAACTATTTAAGTAAAGACAGTATTTTTTTACTGTGAAATATTAAAAAAAAAAGTGAACAGATGTTGCAGATGATCCTATTTTCTTGATGGTATGAAAATAGGAAAATAAATCTCTCCAAATAAGCATAATTAAATTATAGTAATAACTATGTTAATATGAGTTCACAAAATAAGTTGTTATTATTATTTCTAATAATTTTAATAGCTCTACTATTAAAGTGTTTTCCTTTGAGGCCTTGAAAGAATTAATTCCTGCCATTTGACAGGCACAAACAGCTTATAATAGCTGTTAGAAGTAGATGAAGATATTGTTCCTGCTTTTCCAGTATTTAAGTCTGTATAGTTCCATTTTTCTACTGTTGAACATTATATTGCACTTGCTGTGCAATAAAAGTCACAAAAGCAGCAGACTACAAGGCATTGTATTGAAAGCACCACCACCCACACTGCATCCCATCACCTTCAATTCCAGTAATTTGAGATGTCATTTATAGGTAAGAGGAAAAGCAACATCCTGTACCAAGGTATATACATAAACATACATCCTTTTAAAGAGGGAGCTAATGTAAGGCAATGAAAAAAGGCCTAATTTCATTTTGTTAATACACAATAAATGATAAAGGATACCAGAAAAAAGTGACCAATTCTAAGAACATTTATTTCTACACAACACCGTGGTTCCTTTTAACACTTCCTTCCTTTACATAAAAGCATCTGCCTTGTGTGCATTTCCCAGGAAAACAGATTTGCATTTGAGGGAGGTAAGCAGAGGCAGCTGTGAAGTAAACTTATTTTGTATTTTGATGAGTTAGTGGCTGGCTCTGCCTGCCAGCAGCTGCTCAGGACTGTGTGTTTTTTTATTATCCTTCTGTTTTCTGCAGAGACAATTGCAGAGCTGGGCTTATTTTTTTCTCTTTTAACTAAACTCTTTGTCAATGTGTATCTCTTCAGAGGCCAGAACTTATAGCACACTTTAGGATGGAGGTCAAAAAGCTCCCTGAATGAAAATGTTATCTTCAGCAGTAAAGGAACAGTGACAATTCTATGTAAATGGTTTATACTGGTACAATGAACCAGCAGACTTTTTCCAGAAGAAACACAAGTTTTTTTTCAGCCAGTCTTAAGCCAGTTTGAGGCCTAGTGCATCTACCTAGCATATTTTTGATTGTTACAAGTATTTTAGGATGAAAACAAGCTGGTAAAACAAAAAAAAATGTGGATTTATACATTTCCTGAAGACCAGAATTCTGTCTTTTTTTCTTGAAAAGCCCATGAAGAAGCCAGTACTAGTCCTTACCATGGAGTGCCATAGCAATGGATGGATGGATTGTTCAAAGGAAGCAACAGTTTTGCTATAGTGTTTATCTAAAATATCAACTATCGTCCTTAAAGCAAGGGGAGAAAGAGTGAGGTATTTGTAAATTTAAGGAAGCCATCATGCAGTGATATCTTTTAAGACAAGAGACAGACACAGCTCTGAAAAAATGCAAAATATAGAAAGTAACACCAAATTAATTTGATCAAAACAATATAATTATGACAAGAACAATTTTGCTCCTATGAAATGTGAAGACTGTTGGTTTTACAGCTAACAGCACACGGGAGCAAACCACGGAAAACACAATGGCTTGGCATGATACTATATAAATACCAAGAAGGTTAAAAATTTCTGGACTTCTCTTTTTGAGCAGTACTGCCCATTAACCCATTATGGGCAGTTATTGAGTAACTTCCCATTAACCCATTATGCTTTTAAATAAACTTACCATTATTTCTGTGTATTCCGTTAGCTTTGAGTCTTCAATTTGCTTATTTGCTTTCTGTAATAAATCTTTCAAGAAGCTCTGTTAAAATAAATAGAATTTATTTTGAATTTTTATCTACAGTGTAAAATGTCTGACTTGCTAACTTCAGATTAAAGTATTGGGAAATACTATTTTACTTCCACTTTAGTATTTACTACTGCAGTGCCAAATAAGTAGGAAAAAATATTTATTAACAGCTAAGAGTATATGTTTCTTTTAGTAAGTTCAAGTATATTGCATTTCATTTGGAAAAAGTAATTAATAAAACTTCCTGCATTGTATGCCATTTGTTGTATTGTGAATTTGGAAAAAAGTTTGGCTTTTAAGTGTACTGCTTCTAAATATGCACTATCAGTAAACTAAACTAATTAACCTTGGGTCTCCTTGAAACTTGTATGCCTAATCACTTCTTGCAGAATCTGAACAATTTTAAAGAAAAGATCAATGATTAATTGAGTTTTGTCCTTGCCTATGGCATTACCTGATGCTAGAAGCGAACATTGCTTCTTCCTACTTTGTATTTTAAATGTGTGCAGCCAATTTAATTGCATTTTTGAATGAGAATTTGATGTCACATGACTTGAAACACAAGCCATTTTCACTTTAAAAAATAAGATGGTTTCCACCCATTCAGTGTTTAAAATTTCTGTACTCGATCTGTGACATTCAAAACAAGGAAGATACTAAATTGTAAAGCAAGGGCATTACAAGACCTGATGAAGGACCTAATTTCTGTCATCTGTTGGAGTGTCATTATCCTTGCAGAATTTCTGGCCACATTTCAAGACAGAAAATGGGAGAGCTTATAGGAAAATATACTTGTATTCCTGGACCTGAATGCAACCATGTCAATACTGGTATGACTAACACTCCCTATAGTTCATACAGCCTGGCCCCCTCCAGGCTGAAGGCCCTTCCTGGTAGCTTGTATAATGAAGAACACGACTGAAATGTTGTGAATGGATACTACAGAAACATGTCTAATATTTAATCTTGTGTGCTTCAATGGAAAATAGAACTGGAAGGGAAATTAAAAGGCTATTCAGTCCATGTCTCAATAAAGGATTCTATCTATCTAAACTTCCTGAATTAGTCTCTGATCTGAGCTATTGCCAAACCTTTCCTAAATATAGGCAGTGATGAAGAGTCTGCCTCCCCCTTACACAACATATTCTACTGTCATTACTATTGTTAGAAAGTTTTCTTGATTTTTTAGCTTAAATTTCACTTACAAAGTTGTAAGTGGGTGTACACCTCCCATAGCAAATACTTTAAAATGTTTAGGCTTGCCAAGAAATACTGATCTAAAAATAAAACTGGACATTTATGTCTTATTTTCAGTGTTAAAATGACCTCTTTCTCTGAGGCAAATGAAACCTCCCAGCACAAGAGAGATGAACCATTAGAGATGCAGTTTAAATGTCTTCATTCTTCAGATGGCCCTCAATCAACCCTGCCTTTTAAAATCTATTTTAAAATATAGCAGTCAGCAGACATCATCTAACAGCTGGAGAGTTCTCAAGTGCTACCTTTTCCTGATCCTGCAACTTTAAAAACTGGTCTGGTGCAACCAGTCAGCAGAAGAATGGGCTTGTCTGCCTGAGCGTTACCCTAAGCTTAGATCCTCAGCAAATGTCACACAGATATCAAACTCAAAAGAGAAAGGGAAAAGGAAAAAAAGATGTGAATTTTCTGTGATGGATTTCTTTTCTGAGCAGAAGAACAGTAAAGATTTTGAACAGTTTGATCTCCTGGTGCTTTATTTAAAACTTACATCACTCTTCTTTATGCCACATATGGACAAAATAGTCCAAATTAGATGGATAAACACAGATAGTTCTCTTGATATGAATTGCTTTGACTCCTTTGAATGTAAAGCTACAATAATGAATCAAATGCAGTTGAACTGTGGAAGATGGCACCTTTCTACTCAGAAAGCTGCTGTATATGAGCATCTCTGCTATGAAGAAAGGCAGAGGGAATTGGGACGCTTAAGCTTGGAGAAGAGGAGCTTCAGGAGAACATCATCAAAGTATATAAAAACTTCAAGAGAGGGTGCAAAGAGGATGGAGCTAGGCTACTGACAGGACCAGAGGCAATGGTCACAAAGTGAAACACAAAATGTTCCTTCTGAGCATCAGGAAATATATTTTCACTGCAATGATGACACAGCACTGGCACAGGTTGCCCATGGAGGCTGCAGAGTCTTCATTCTTGATGACATGCAAAGGGCATCTGAAAAAGGTCCTGGGCAACTGGCTCTGGGTGGTATTGCTTGAGCAGAGGGGTTGGACCAGATGACCTCCTGAGGTTCCCAACAACTACCCTGTGACTCTGTGACACTAACTCAGCATTGACAAATTGGTGTTGGTTGTATGACTAGGGAAATTAAATCACTCTTGTTTCAAGATTTCTTAACTGTGCAAGGCCGAGATGGCTAAGGGAGTAACCTTGATTCTGCTCTTATTTGTGCATATTAAACCAAGCAGAGGCAGCACAATACCACGTGTGTTAGTCTAGCAGTATTAGAGTTAGGAAATTGCAGGGTTATGTAGTACTTGAGACAGCATCAACTGTTCAGCAGCAAGTGATTAATAGTAGTGATGCTCTTAAGAAAAAATACAACAAAGCAGTTCTTTTCCCTAAGAGGCCAAAAAAGATAACCAATATAGCTGACAGAGACTCCTCTTGCTTTCTTAATCTTTCTTACTTCTAAGCTACCTAGTACCCTAAGTCATTTGATACCAGCACTGATCTGAATTAAAACATGGCTTAAAAAACATTGATCAGATTAGAGTTTCACTTTAAATAATTTACTGGTGATAAAAACATCAGCTAGTTGTATTGCATTTTTTGTCATGTTTGAAATGCAAAAACATGCACAGTTGGGTATCTGAAGAAAGAGATAGCAGCACAGGCTGTAATCCAACACCTGTTCTCATGTTGTGCATGCTCATAGAGGATACTGGTTTACCTTAAGTTCCTCAGAATCAATGAAGCCACTGTGGTCGCTGTCATATTTCCTCCAGGTCTGCAATCAGAATGGGAATGCTTTAATGATATGTTTATGGCAAGCAGGTCTTTGATGGTTTTGTAACAGACAACTTTTCACGCTGTACCTGCATGAAATCTTCACTTGACTTTAGCTGCTGGCATCTGAAGAACAACAGGAAATTCTCTTCCGTTGGCAATACCTGAGCAAGCTGTAAGAGAATTTAAGAAAGAATGAATTTTGGCTCTTCATCAGGCCAGCTGAGCCTGTAATAGAGTATGAATATTTTTTAAATTGTGGGGAATTCTTTGTGCTCATACTGCTGCTGCTGTATTGTGGCCCACTTGGAAGCTTCATGCTGCTAGCTGCAGTGTTTGGAAGGTGCCTCTGAAAGGCTTCTGGCCTGCAGCTTTGTCATAGCCATCAAGGTCAAACAGAGCTTGAGGTCTGAGAGGAGGGAGTGAGGTAGCACTTTACCAAAAGGATAGCTGGGGAAAGGGGAAAAAAATTCACCCCTGCAGAATTGGAATCTGTATTAAAATCCATTGAATCAGCACGAAGGGAAAGCATAACACAAGGATTCACAGAGGGTAAGTGTGAAGGACCATGAATTAGAAAACAGAAATATAGACTACTCAGATACCAAGGAAGAGCAAGAAAGAAAGGAACGCTGACATGAAGAACATGTGTGTAATATAAATGGTTAAATATAAGGAAAAGCCAGGAGAAAAAACCCTGGAAAACAGGGAGGGTAAGGGATGGCAGTTCTCATTTGTCAGTCACAGAGACATGTTAAAAAAGAGCTATAAATAAAAGAAAGAAATCAAGAGGGCTTTTAGCCTTGCAAAACCGGGGATGGTTCTTCCAATGCCTCTTCTCTACAAAAAGCTTTTTAAAAATCAGACATTATTGTACTGATTATTGAAAATGTTCATTTACTATAACTCAATTTTGGCAAGTGACAAATGTAGAAGATGGAAAGTATGCTGTATAATTTAATGTAAATTCATTATTTGTTTTTAACAAAAGCCCAATTTTTTTTTCTGTTCTCAAAATGTATGAAATATGTTTTGATTAAAAAAAACTTTTTACTTGAAGAATAGACCAGCTGTGCTTACTATGGAGAAAATGGAGGAAGACAGATTTCTTAGCTGCATTCTTTTATGTAAAATGACATCTGCAGACTTTCTGGAGTCCCATCTTAAAATTTTGATTCAAATTTTTGTTTTTCTGTCTTCGTTTCACACCCTCAAATCTTTTGTTCTGCCTATTTCAGTGCTATTGCCTAATTGCTGAGGCTTTCTTATTGGGAACCAGCAGAGCTAAAAGTGACTTCAGCTCTC